>NC_134358.1:254316467-254679592 GCF_048569485.1 Anomaloglossus baeobatrachus
TACTTTCTGGGTGAGCAACATAGACTGTGAGTAAAACACCTGAAACCCGCAGAGACTGTGTCCGCCTGTCATTCCTGGTGCCACGGCCCTGCGCCTTGGCGCCCACCATCCCTACTCCCCTCATCATCCTTCCCAGGCCTACTCTACCAGTGGAGAGAGAGCAGAAACACCTCGGCTGCTACTACCATCCACCCCGGAGGACAGTGACAGCAGCGGCGACTAATTCCCTGGCCACACACCGCAGGTGGCGTCACGACAACAACCACCACCATCACCCTAATCCACCCATCCTCCTCCATGTACACATCGGGGTCACAAAACCGAGCAGGGCCACCCATGACATCCTCTGACCCTCACTGGCCTGGTGATGAGTATCTTTCCCCGACCCCCTGGGGTGCTACATTTGGCGTCACGAACAGAATAATGTGCACGCAACGAAAACAGGTACTGTGCGCCTTAATGAACTGTGTTAAACTGTGTAGGATTGCAGTCATTGAAAAAGACAGTCGCTATTAATCATTCTGCGCGGGAAGAAAAGGAGGTGTGCTGTCATGGGCGGCACCCCGAAAAATGCGCAAACAGAGGCCTCGCTGCTGGAGGCAAGCCCCACTCACTTTGGGAACCAAGCAGGACCGGAAGGAAAAATCTTGTCAATTAAGACGAAAGACCAGGATGATCCGGACACTGCACCTGTGACACCAGAGATGCTTGTCTCACAGCTTTGCACTTTTGGAGAGGAGTGGGCACTGCAGTGCTCAGAGGAAGCATCTCTGCTGAATGTCAGCAGGGAAGGATGCTTGGATCTGTCTAAGGCCTACCCTCAGACCGATGCTCCCCCAATGGCTCCTGTGGCTCACCCGGGTCCTTGTGGGAAAGCAAGAATAACTGTTTTCTTTTCATATGCAAATGTTGATGTTTTATTGCATGATGACACTGCTGACCGGTAACTGTTGAAAATGTTTGAAACTGTTTATTGATGGTACCTCCCATAAAGGAAAAATTGTTATATTGTTATTGCATACAAAAATTGCGGTGTACTAACTTTGTTTGTTTGCTGTTGTTAATGTCATCCGAGTGCTGGTGTGGAGCTCCCTCTGGTGGCCAGGAATGGTAATGAAGCTGAGTTTAAATCTGTGATTCAGACAGGTGATGGAATTAATTGAAAATCCAGGAAATCCTATTGCAGATCAGCCTAGTTTATTTAGGAGAGCATTTTGTACCTGGCGAGCGCCGGTGATAAATGTTACTGCCTGCTTCTAAAGATGGCTGGGAGTTTTCCCTTCGGTTTTTCCCCACTTATTTGGTGCCTGAATCTACTCCAGATAAGTTTACTGTTTTTGTGCCTAATTGTTGGATTTGCACTTAAGAGAGTTTCTGCATATTCCATTTGGTTCTGTATTTAGTTTCTTGTATGTGAGGATCTGTCTTTCTGCTTTTGTGAGCAGGACAGTTCTTCCAGCAAGAAAGGAAACTTGCTCTCTGTTCATGTTTGGATCATTTGCACCTTAGAAGATTATTTGATCTGTGATTTTGTTTCTTCCCATTATATCTGCAGTACAGTGTCTAGAACAAGAGTACCTCATATAGTGGGGGAGAGTAAGTGAGGTCTCAGTATTTTTTATTATCAGGAGATTGGTATTTTTTTCCCCCAGTTTTTTTGCTGGCCGCAATCAGTTATCTGTCCTGTTCTATCTAGTAAGTCGGGGCCTCACCTTTGCTGACCTGTAT
The DNA here is from genome assembly GCF_048569485.1 of Anomaloglossus baeobatrachus. Classification (NCBI taxonomy): domain Eukaryota; kingdom Metazoa; phylum Chordata; class Amphibia; order Anura; family Aromobatidae; genus Anomaloglossus; species Anomaloglossus baeobatrachus. The sequence continues at coordinate 254,318,196 of NC_134358.1, forward strand.
TTTCTATCTGTGTATTGTGTTTTCTTAAATTACCATTGTTGCATGTTGGGGGCTTGCTATTTCTTTAGGGACTGCTCTGAGGCAAGTTAGGACTCCTCATTTCTATCTTTTAGGTGAAGCAAGTTTCTCAGGCAGTGACGAGGTGTCTAGGTGTGTTAGGAACATCCTACTGCTACTTCTAGTGTTGTCTGATAGATAGGGGATTGCGGTCAGTTCAGTTTTTCAACTACTCTTATGGTTTTGTTTTTCCTGATTAATGGGATTTTTCGTTATCATCCACGGTTACCAGATCATAACAGTTTGCAGCCCGTGAGAGCTGCCATTTGCTGTGGGAGAATGTGGAGCCTCTGCTCCAGTCGCCACAGACTTGTTTTGTGACTTGTTTACTGCCGTAAAGGATCTCCACCTTTACGCCCGCAAACGTCTCCTCTATAGATTACATCATAAAGTAAAGAGAGGTAATGACACCTTGACTGACAGGGAACAGGAGGCCATTTCAGTGTTGGAAGATTTGGAGAGGGAGGGTGAGGTTGGCATGTCTGGTGTATTCCCCCGGGAAATCCTTCCAAGATCTACCACATTTCCCCCACTGTCCCTATGTCCACAAATAGAAATATTTGTCAGGTTGGTCACCAAAGAACTTGAAAAAATTCCCAATTATACGTTCTGGTGATAACCTGACAAAACAACAGCGTTTGGCAATTAAGGAATTACAGAGTATGACGGATATTGTGATTAAAAGTGCGGACAAAGGGGGGAATGTGGTGATCTGGCCCGTTCTTAAATATGAACGAGAGGCATTTAAGCAACTTAACAACAAGGAGACGTACACCAGACTTGCCACCAACCCTATCCCTGATTTTAGAATAAAACTGAAATCTATCCTTGATGAGGCATTTTTGGAAGGGATTATTACATCAAAAGTGAGAGATGGACTATTGGTTAAAACTCCTAAGTTGTCTACCTTCTATCTGTTACCGAAGGTACACAAGGATGCCGCCAATCCTCCAGGACGGCCTATCGTCTCGGGGATTGGTGGCCTTTGTGGGCCAATCTGTACATTTGTAGATTTCTACTTAAAACCTTTGGTACAGAACCTTCCATCTTATCTGAAAGATACAAATGACCTTCTCAGGAAACTAGACGGGATCCATGTTGATGCGGATATGTGGCTTGTCACGGCGGACGTCGAGTCCCTATATACTTGCATCGAGCACGAACAGGGTCTAGAGGCTTCTAGACATTTCCTTCTGGGAGGATCTTTGGAGGGATCTCTGTGTGAGTTTATTTTGGAGCTTCTCGAGTTCATCCTCCACCATAACATCTTTACTTTCAAAGATCGTTTTTTCCTGCAGAGGCGTGGCACTGCCATGGGGGCAGCATGTGCACCATCTTATGCGGGGCTATTCCTAGGCAGGTGGGAGCAGACGGTTTTACACGAGCTCCCACTTGCCCAGAGTGTGGTCTGCTGGTACAGATATATAGATGATGTGCTGTTCCTGTGGCAAGGTGCCCGTCCTCTGCTGGATGTTTTTATGGAAGATCTTAACCGGAACAACATGAACATCAGGTTAACCTATAAGGCTGACCAAAAAAGAATGGAATTTTTGGACGTTGTGGTGGAGGTTGGGGAGGGAGGCATAATCGAGACAGATTTATTCAGAAAAGCTACATCTGTCAATGCTCTTTTACACGCGTCATCGGCTCACCAGAGGTCCACGATCAAGGCCATTCCCACGGGTCAATTTCTGAGGGCGAAGAGAATTTGCTCTACGCCTCAGAAATTTGAGTATCAAGCCAAAGACCTTAGTGCGCGATTCAGGGATAGAGGGTATGGCGCCCGTGGTATTAAACAAGGTTATCTGAGAGCGAAACATAGCTCTAGAGAACAACTGTTATATGGCCCAAGAGTGGTAACTAAAGAAGAGAGTGGGAACCAAACTAGATTTATTTCCACCTTCAATGGGCAATGGGGGCGTGTTAGAGATGCCCTAACAAGACATTGGTCAGTGCTACTGTCGCGGGCGGGGAGGAGGGTGTCAGCACACTACGCTCACCCCCACTGCTCGGGTCCGGCTGCTGCTGCTCAGTGGTGGCTCGAGCGGTGGGCCGGATCCCGGGGGTTTCTCGAGCGGCACTCCTCGCCCGTGAGTGAAAAGGGGATTTTGGTTGGGGAGATTGTTTATTGTCCGTGACGCCACCCACGGTTGTGGTGATTGAGTGTACACCACTGCTGCTCTATATGGGGATCCCGGGGATGGTGAGGCGGAGCAGCCAGTTGTTGTGTTGTCCCTCTGTGGGTAGGGGTTGGTGATCCCCGGGGCCCGGTGAGGTGCAGGGGTGCAGGGGCGGCGCTGTGCCTTGCGGCACTGAGGTACTCACTCAGCCAGTAAACACGACACAGTTCTCGGTAAACAAACGGCTGGTTGGACGGGTCCCTCGGACGGTTCACGGTGCTGCGGTTCCCTGCAGTTAGCGGTGACGGTCTCTTCCCTGCACCTTTGAAATGTCTGTTTGATAGCGATGGATTGCCACCGGTTACCCGCTCCCCGACTACAATCTGGGCCGGAGGAGCTCCACACTTTGCCCGCAGGCGCCGGCCCTGGGAAACTGGTGCCTTGGCGGTGGCGGTGTTTCCCCGTTGTGGTTGGACCTTTGCCGTCAATCAGGACTTGTTTGTTGGGGGATCTACGTCCCCTTCACTAACGGATTTGGCAATTTACGGCGACTCCAAGCCTTGCCAGGATCCGAAAGGCCCCTGCCCTGGTGCTGACTGCCCTTTGTATACTGCTCCAGACCCCCAGGCACACAGCCTCCGTGGTCCCTCCAGCAACCTCCAGACAGTCCCACTGCAGACCTTCACCGCCGTCTGCTGACCTTGCTGACTCCGTCTGGGCACACAGCCACAGACTAACTTCAGGCTTTCTGTCACTTCCACTGATGTTTCACTTCACTCTAGCTCCCTCCTGAGCTACACTCTTTTCACCTCCTACTCCTTCCTCTCCCTGGCTGAACTGCACTCGAGCCCTGCCTGGGCTAATCTTCTCCTTCCACTTCCTCCTCCAAACTCTATCCGTCTGGTTCTTCCTGCCTCCAGGGCTGTGAACTCCTTGGTGGGCGGACACCAACCGCCTGGCTCCACCCCCTGGTGTGGACACCAGCCCCTGGAGGAAGGCAACAAGGATTTTCAGGTTAGCTGGTGTACCTGCAGGGAATGTGGGGTGTGTGTGGTGTTGTGACCTGTGACCCCTGGCTTGCCCAGGGCGTCACACTACAAACAGATTCAGTTCTGGCCACTGACTTACAGGGGGCCTCTCTAGTGACATCTAGGAGGGGTAGGAGTCTACGGGACCTCCTTGTGGACAGCCACTATGTGGCTAGGACACAGGGAGGCCTCTATGGAGTTAGTACCCCTAGGGTGGGTTGTTTCACATGTGGGGAGTGTTTGGCATGCGGTTCTGTGAACATAATTAGAGGTAGGGAGTTTTTCTCGGCGGAAAAAAAACAACAATTTCAAATTAAAAAATACATTTCATGTAGTAGTATGTATGTTGTTTACTACGCTAAATGTCCCTGTGATTTGATTTATGTGGGACTTACCTCTAGACAATTACGGATCCGCATTCGCGAACATGTTCGTGACATTCTAAAAGCCCCATCGGTGACTGACCTTACCCTTATCAGGACTCTCCCCAGACACTTTAAGGTCCATCACAACTGTGATCCAACAGGATTGAAGGTGGTGGGGATTGACCTGATTAAGGGAGGCATAAGAGGGGGTAATTTGAAATTGGCCTTATCTAGATTGGAAGCCAGGTGGATTTTTTGTTTGGGGACCCTCTCCCCCATGGGTCTAAATGAGCAACTAAGTTTTGCTCCTTTCCTCAATGTATGAGGTATCCCTCTTGGTAATTACGCTCCTGTCTTTATGTCCTCAGTGGAGGCTGTCATTATCCTTGTCCTGTGCAATCTGCAGTACCTTCTAGTTTGCGAGTAACTATGTTTTTTTAATTGTATTTTAATTACATGTTGTTTGTTTCCTGTAGTAACATTACTATAAATGAAGATCTGCCAATTTATTCCCCGGTTTATACTCCCTGGATCGCCGTAGAACCAGGAATAAGGCATGAAGATGGACAATTCTCTGAGTCTTGGAACGAATTATGGCATACCGACATGAACTGATTGACATTTTCATATTTTTCTGATGTATAGTGTTATTTCTGTTCTTGGTCTACAATACGCCTTTTTTCCTTTATTGTTCCCATCATAATAGAATATATCTGTACTGATCTTTTGTATGGGAACATTTGTTATATGGATTTTGAGGTTCCTCCATAGGTATTTTATCGATTCCTTTTGTTATCTTAGTATTTATATAGGAATCTGCCTCTCCGGCTATATTGGAATAATTTATGTCTAAATACATGTTTGAATCTATCCAAATATTTGGATGGAGGGATTCCATGGCGATACATACGGATGGGGATCTAAATAAACAGAAGGGGACTTCTGTATTCTTATATATTGAATATAAGTACTTGTCTTAAATGCTACTTGGAATGCCGTTATTATACTTATGCATAGATGTATGAGATCTATCGCATTCATCCTGCCTTTGACCCGCCCCCCTTGTGACATACCTGCGCTCACGGTGCAGGCGCGATCTCCGGGTGCATACACCCGGCGGCACCTTTTGCGGAATGCCGCCACTTGCCGCCGTGTGTGTGTACATTATCACAATACCCGGGTCTCGCCGCAGGTGAGCTCGATCAGTGTGTCACAGGTGGGCGGATAGAGGCGGACCTATGGGGTATTTAAGGGATAACTTAGCGGCTCACAGACAACGTGTGGCGGCCCTTGAGAAAGGCAGCCGAAACGCGCGTCGGGCCTGCGATCCTGGATATCCCCCAGTTGTCTGATTAACACTGGTATGTATTGATTTACTTTGTCCGCTGAAAATTGGTGGTTTAATTTACAATAGCCACCTTAGCGGGCTATACACATTTTGTTGCACCAGTGTGATCAAACCCCTGGGGGGATTATACTATCGCCTGCACTCTATGGGTATGGTTGGTGATTTAATGAATATTGTGATATACCTTCAGCCCATTATCCCAATACTTTTATGTGCAGGTTGTATTACCATTTATATCTGGATCCCCACATAGTGAGGTTACTTCTTTTAGCCTGTTATTGTCAGCATGTTTACACGATTTGTGTTGGTGATTGTTTGATATTATTTTCAATAAAGCAAGCATAAACTCCATTGTGTGGTATCACATCCTTTTACCTTATTTAAGGTGTGGTATTCGCCTCGAGGTTGGTAGCTGTTCACATTCAGCTGCCACGCCCTTTTCCACAGACAATGCTAATTAAGCACCATATTTGGATCTGGTCCGCCTTTATTTATAGTTGCTGGTCTGGCACTGTGAAGGTCAGTTCTGATATTGTCCTGGCGTGTGTGGCGTTTACTACACATGCTGGGACTTGGGCTGACCTTTTATCCGCAGTGATATGGAAGCGGTTATATATAGGTTACAGGTGTGCTTTAGTATATGGTTCTGCTTTTAATTTTTTTTTTTATCTAGGAGGCCGCATGGCACATGAAATACATAATATAGAGTAGGACCCCCCTATCGAGATTTGCTGTGAAGTGGCAGGGGTGGCTCAAAGAATTGATCAATTATTTGCCACTCTTAGATCGTGCTGGCTCTTCTTTCTCCACCTGTGGGGAGCAGAAACACCTCGGCTGCTACTACCATCCACCCCGAAGGACAGCGACAGCAGCTAATTGCCTGGCTGTATACCGCAGGTGGCATCACGACAACAACCTCCACCATCACCCTAATCCACCCATCCTCCTCCATTTACACCTCGGGGTCACGAAACCAGGCAGAGCCACCTGTGATATCCCCTGACCCTCATCGGCCCCATGACGAGTATTTTTCCCCGACCCCCTGGGGTGCTACACAGCCACGTGGAACAAAATCTCCTGCACAGTCCAAGAAGGGCCTAACTGCAAGACAACGCCAGTTAAGAATCGTAAGAGATCTGTCTTGATACGGTTCTGAGTTGATAGTGGTGGGAAGAGAACTGAGGTACTTTTCCTGTAATCCTGTGGTGTCATGAATGCCAAGGTCCAAGCTGAGAGGAGACGTTTTAGTGCTATAACCAGCAGGAGTGCACAGAGCTCCTAAACATTGCCAGCAAAGAGCTGGGTTCATCACTCCGTGAGGGGCTGTCGACTCTCTGTGTGCATAGTAACTGTGGAAAGCTGTAATCATCATTATCGTCAAATGCTCTAGTAAAAGTGATTTGTTTTCAGTTACACCTGAGATCCGGACATTGCTTATTGAGACGGGCTGATCCTACACCCTGTCCACAACTTTCACCCTTTTTTATTCTGCTAGGATGGCCAGCCAGTCGGTGAGACCACCGTGACCGTTCTCTGCCATTAAGTCCTTTTTGTGGAGGTCGATTCAGGCATTCAGGTACATTATGAGTTATTACTGTGTTATCTGTAGTGTGACATAGGACTGCAGGTGAAATCTGTATTATCTGTACTCAGAGGTTTGTCATTGTGTTATCTCTAGTGTTACATAGGACTTCAAGTAACATCCGCTACATTATTTGTAATCAGAGAGTTATCACTGGAGATGAGCAAACTTGTTAAAAAAAGTTAGCCAACCTGAAATTTGGCACGAGCCTTGGCTTGTTCGGTTCGGAATCGGTAAAGTTTGGCTTTGCTTAGTAACTGTTCGCATTTACACTATTGCAGAAAACATCTACTTCCAGCCTCATTGCAGCTATGTCAATGTCAAGTATTGGCATGGCTGTGATTGGCCAGGGACATCAATGTAAAAAGAGAAAAAGGAAGCAAAATGGTTAAAACAGGACATACTCAACAGTCTCCGCACTCCTCTAACACTACTTCCTGGTCTGCTCATTAATCCTCATACATAGTTACTGCTTCCTCCACTGAATGGCAATCCAGGTATCTGTGATTGGTTGCAATCAAACTGCACCCCCACCCTGTATGACAGCATCTGTGATTGGTTGGAATCACACACGCTGTCTGTGTACCTAGAGTGTAACAATAAATAAATAAATAAATTGGCATAGGGTCCCCCCCATATTTTGATACCCAGGGCCCAGCTGTGTACTTATCTTAGCTGTGTATCAAAATAAGAGGAATACTATGCAGCTTTTTGTTAATTATTTAAATAAATAATTTTAAAAAACGGTGTCTGGTCCCCACAATTTTCATACCCAGCCATGATAAAGTCGACAGCTGGGGGCTGATATTTTCAGGTTGGGGAGGCTCTTGGTTGTTGGACCCAGAATTGTCCCATCCATTAGATGTGACAATCCCGGCACTTTACCCAGCTCATCCCGATTGCCCTGATGCTGTGGCAATTGGGGGTAATATAAGGGGTTAATGACAGCTCACACCTGCCACTAAGCCCTAGATTAGTAATGGGAGGCGTGCATGAGACCCCCATTTATTAATACTATAAGTGAAAAGAAATAAACACAGACACCGAAATAATTCTTTATTTGAAAAAAATACAATAAAACCCACCCTCTTTCTCCAATTTATTAACCCCAAACACCCAGTTCTGACATAATCCACACGAGGTCCCATGATGAACCTCTCTCTGCTACATACTTAAATCACAGTGCACAGACACAGAACATGACAGCATGCTGTGGCTTCAGGCACAGACTGACTGAGCCACAGCTGTGAGTGGTGACATTACTCAGTTTATCTGTGGTCCCAGCTGGAGGTTGCCATGGTACTCTACCTGTGACCGCAGGTGAATTGCCCTCAGGTGACTTCTTTGAACTCAGTGACCTCACCTGAGGTGAACTTATTAAGTTCAATGAGACCTGCATCTCCTGCCAGAAAACCTTGCTTTTTTGCCAAGAGATGCACATATGGTACTGAAATTTATATACCAAATTCCTGCACCAATACTGCATCTCCTGACAAAATAAGTATCTAAACGGGATGTGGCTTTCATGTGATATTGATGTGTTTTTTTTGCCAGGAGATGCAGATTTAGACTAGGAATTTGGTGTATATATTTCAGCACCAAATCTGTATTTTTTGGCAAAAAAAACGAAGAAAAATGGTTGCAACACCATTTTCGTTCGGTTTTCTGCCAGGAGATGCAAATTTGGTGCAGAAATATGGTGCTGAAATTTATACACCAAATTCCTGCACCAAATCTGCAACTCCTGGCAAAAAAATCTTAATGGGATGCGGTTTTGATACGATATTGATGCATTTTGTTTTTTCTTGCCAGGAGATGCAGATTTGGTGCAGAAATTCGGTGTATAAATTTCAGCACAAAATCTGTATTTCTTAGCAAAAAATTGCAAAAAAACATTTTTTACACCATTTTAGTTTGGTTTTCTGCCTGGAGGTGACAATTTGGTGCAGAAATCTGGTGCAGATATTTCAGCAGCAAATTTGCATCTCCTGGCAGAAAATTGTGTCAGCTTACCTTCTGAGTATAGAGTCCAGTTTTAGATCTGCCACTCGGAGGCCTGGGCAAGGCAGAAAGTCCAACAAAGAAAAAAATTCCAGCACAGAGAGGACCAAACTGACACAACTTATCATATGATTGATTGCTTTCAGTGAGAGAAACAAAATTAAAATTTTGTAGTTGTGATACTTTTTAATGGCTAACTAAAATAAAAATAAAATATGATGTTATAAAGCAAGCTTTCGAGACATCTCAGGTCTCTTCCTCAGGCATGGTATGACAAAATGTCTGAAGAAACACAAATATATACACAAAACAGGGCAGAGCGATGCATAGTAAAAAGACATTTAAATAAACAAACACTGAGCTTGGAAAGTGAATCCTTAATTAGCTTTGATTAGTGGTGTGAGTTTTATTATCCCAATATCCATGTAAGATCAGAGGCCTGCGCCCTCAGTCTCTGGAGCTGACCTCTCAGATTTTGTAATGAGTCATAGATCCTCCTGACCGGTTGAGTCCTGTTTCCATAGAGTTAAACATTGTGATGAATTTGTATTCCCAGACCCTGCGATAGCTCTGTGATCTGAAGTTGCCTTTTAATATGACAACTTTCATGTGGTTTATGTTGTGTCCTGGCTCAGTGTTTGTCTGAGAGCAATCAATAATTTTTCAACTGGCTAACACGGTACCAAAACCGTTTTCTTATAACTTATCATATAAAATTTCTCTTTTATTTTTCCATTAAAATCATTTGCAAATGGTCAGACAGGTAACAAACAGACATCCATGAAAAATGGGGGGTGGGGGAAAAAAATGTCACGTTTCGGCCTATGCCTTGGAGATATATCAAATCTTATAATGGACCATATATAAAGACATGTTTGAGATTATGCTGTGTGACCATGGTTAAGGCATGGACCGAAACGCGTCAGTTTCCCTACCACCCCCCCCTTTTCATGGATGTCTATTTTTAGCTATCTAACCATTTGGCAAATGATTTTAATGAAAAAATAAAAGAGAAATTTTATATGATAAGTCCTGTCGGTCCTCTCTGCGCTAAATCCAATTTTATGTGTTTTTTTTGCCAAGAGGTGCAGATGTGGTGCTGCAATTTACGGTATATATTAAATTCCTTCACTAAATCTGCATGTCCTGGCAAAAAATTGAATCAATACCGCATCAAAACTACATGGCGTTTTGATGCATTTTTTTTTACCAGAAGATGTAGATTTGGTGCAGCAATAGGGTGTATAAATCTCAGCACCAAATCTGCATCTCTTGGCAAAAAAAGATGTTTTCTGCCAGGAGATGCAGGTCTGATTGAACTCTGAGGTTCTCCTGAGGTGAAGTCACTGGGAACAATCAATTCACCTGAGGTGAGTTTTCCTGCAGTTACTGGTGGAGTACTGTGGGAAGCCCCGGCTGTGACGGCATAAAGGGGTGGAAAAAGAGTGGGGTTTTTTGTATTTTGGTTCAAATAAAGGATTTTTTGGGTGTTTGTGTGTCATGCACGGATTGGGGAAGGTCCGGTGTGGGGCAAGACACACAACTAACTGGGGTTGCACCACAACAAACAAGGGATAAAAGGGGACATTTAAACAACAGTGGGCCCTGGTGCTAGGGAGAGGGATAATGGGACATCTCCTGCAGTCACCTGCAGCTGCACCCTGAACTCCTAGCCAGTCCCTATACAGGTTCTGCACCTGTCGCCGAGCAGGATACCTGAAACCCTAGAAAAACCCCACAGTAACCCTGGCTAGTGAGTTGGCAGGTAAGGATCACTAGTCCCACCACTGTTCTAATACAACAAGTAAGGAAGGTACAACAGACAGGGGAATCAACAAAGGATACAGCCCAACTTCACGGCTGCAGCCAGACAACAGGACTGCAGCCTACACCACTTCACTGCATCAAGGACTCCAGCAGGTCCTTCCACCTCGAGGCCTAGCTACAAAAAGGATTCAGAATAACCAGACCCCTCTACTGGGAGATGTGACCATATGTAGGAAATGAGTGGTCATCAACCAGAAATACCTTGAGGCCAGGAGTCAGAAGCTGCTGGAAAGCAAAATTGGCATTAACCCTTTCAGCATGAAAGGAAAGGGAACATGTTTAATGTGAGGAGTCTCAGATGGCAAAGAGAGACTCTGGTCTAGATCCTGTCCCAAATCTCTAATAACAGAGAGACAGCCATGACTGTACCCCCCACTTTACCCTTACAATCGAGAACACCCGGAAAACACCTCTGCGAAATAAAATCAAACCCACCCAAGTTCACTCCTAATGTGAACTGACCTTCACAGGAACCAGTAACACCAAATGATGGCGATGGTAATGATGAAGACTCAGGAAACACAACACATCTCCTGAGCGATAACCTGTGCAAAATGTTATGGGCATGTAGTACTGGGGATAGCGATGTCCGTTACCCAATATGGACCGAGGAATCTAGAGCGCAGAGCACCAGATGCACACCTCCACTTGATGTTTTTTGTGGACACGCATATGTAATCATTCACACACAGGTCTGGACCTGCACATTTATTGCCATGCAGGCGTTTGCTGGAAGTTGGTAACCTCCCAGAAAGACCAACAACAGAGGAAACACTACTAGGCTGCATAACCTTAACACTCAGAAATCTCTACCACCCCCCTCTGTCCACCTCTCCAAGGGGGACACTGAGGCCTAAGATTAACCTAAGAAGTGGGAAGGTTAACACGGTTTCTCTCCAAATGAGCCTTAGAGACTATTTAAAGGTAAACTTGTAATATAGTTAAAAGAAAAAGGTTTTGGTACCGTGTTAGCCAGTTGAAAAATCATTGATTGCTATCAGTGAGAGAAACAAAATTAAAATTTTGTAGTTCTGATACCTTTTAATGGCTAAAATAGAAATAAAATATGATGGTATAAAGCAAGCTTTCGAGACATCTCAGGTCTCTTCCTCAGGGATGGTATGACAAAATATCTGAAGAAACACAAATATATACACAAAACAGGGCAGAGCAATGCATAGTAAAAGGACATTTAAATAAACAAACACTGAGCTTGGAAAGTGAATCCTTAATTAGCTTTGATTAGTGGTGTGAGTTTTATTGTCCCAATATCCATGTAGGATCAGAGGCCTGGTGCCCTTGTAGTCAGGCCTCTGATCCTACATGGATATTGGGACAATAAAACTCACACCACTAATCAAAGCTAATTAAGGATTCACTTTCCAAGCTCAGTGTTACTATGCATCTCTCTGCCCTGTTTTGTGTATATATTTGTGTTTCTTCAGATATTTTGTCATACCATGCCTGAGGAAGAGACCTGAGATGTCTCGAAAGCTTGCTTTATAACATCATATTTTATTTTAGTTAGCCATTAAAAGGTATCAGAACTACAAAATTTTAATTTTGTTTCTCTCACTGAGAGCAATCAATCAGAGGAAATATACACACCCAGACCATCTGTCACGCTCCCCGGGTCCTTAGCCCCGCTCCCCGGCTCACCTGCCACGCTCCCCGCTCTCCAGCCTCCGGTCCCCGTCCTTCCCAGGCCCCCTGGTCCCCGATCGCGGCGCCCGACGGCTTCCCAGGCCCTGGCCGGCTCCCCTGCGTCCTCTTCTCAGCCTCCTTCCCTGGCTTCTGGCACCCGGGCTGCGCGCATGCGCATTAGGGCGCGCGCGCGGTCACTGACCCTTTCTTAAAGGGCCAGCGTCCATTAACAGGTAATGAGGCTAATCAGGTACAGGGTATAAAGGGGTGTATTGTCCAAGGGGGCGGGGCCTGATCTTCGTGTTCCCTAAGCTAGGAGTCAGGTCTCCTGGTGTTTCAGTGCATGTACTCACCTATCTCTCTTTGTAGAGCCGTGCTTGCCTCGCCATCCAGTCTGCCGTATCCTGAACCCCGAACGCTGTCCTTCTGCCATCCTGACAGTCCGCACCATCTCGGATCCCTGCGGTGACCCGTCATCTTGCTCCCAAGGTTCCGGACCCCGCCTGACATCATCTCGGCTTCCGAACCTGAGCTGCGTCACCCGGACCACCACCCATAACTCCGTGGTCCCAGGGACTTCTCCGCTATTCCCGTGTGCAAGGACTGTTCTGCTGTTTCTAGTGTTCCAGCTGCCGGACTCTTTCCTACCATCTAGGAGTTCGGTCCAGTGGATCCACCTCCTGGGCCTGCCCGTACACCTGGCCGTGACAGTAAGATCAGGCCATGGATCCCGCTGCAGCACTATTGGCCCTGCAAGAGGAACTCCAACGCCAGCGTGAAGTCCAGACCCGCATGCTGCAATTTATGACCTCCGTGGACACCCGCCTGTACACGTTACAAGCATCAATGACGCCTGCGGCAACCAGGTCCCCCACTAGGCAATCCACGGCTCCCGCACCAGTGGCAGCCGTGTCGGATGCCTCCCGACTCCGTTTGGCGTCACCACCTCGTTATGCTGGAGATCCCAAGACCTGCAGGGGCTTCATAAACCAATGTTCCCTTCATTTCACGCAGCTGCCACATCTGTTCGCCTCCGACCAAGCCAAGGTCGCCTTTATAATGTCTCACCTGGAGGGCGAGGCACTGGCGTGGATGAACCCCTTGTGGGAGAAGGAGGACCCCATGACCAAGGATCTTCAAGAGATCCTGCAGGCCTTTCGCAGTACCTTTGACGAGCCGGGACGCGCCTCTGCGTCTGCTTCATCACTTCTCCGCCTACGTCAAGGAACACTGACGGTGGGCCAATACGCCATCCGTTTCCGCACTTTGGCTTCTGAACTCGGGTGGAATAATGAGGCCCTGACAGCCGCCTTCTGGGAAGGACTTTCGAGTCGCATCAAAGATGAGTTGGCGGGTCGTGACGTGCCCTCCACCCTAGATGCCCTGATTGCCCTAGCAACTCGTGTGGACATTCGTTTTCAGGAGCGCTCCAAAGAGCTGTCTCGGGAGAGACGTCCGGTACGACATTCCCCTCCTCCACAGAAGTCCTCCGTATCGCAGTCATCAACAGCTGGGATTCCCGTCCACGAGCCCATGCAGATCGACCGAGTACGGCAATCTGAACAACGTCGAGCAGAGCGGCTCGCCAAGGGCCTCTGCTTTTACTGCGGAGAGGACACTCACCTCCTACGCTCCTGTCCGGAAAGGCCGGGAAACTCCAAAGCCTAGGGTTGGTAGGAGAGGCCACCCTAGGTGCTGGGACTCTCTCAGACCCGGTTATGTGGACTGTGCAAGTGTCAACGGGAGAGACGCGCTTCACGGCTGAGGCATACCTCGACTCTGGAGCAGCAGGCAATTTCATCCAGCAGGCCACGGTGGACAAGTACCAGCTGCCTGTTACTCTACTCGAGAAGCCCCTAGTGATTGCCTCTGTGGATGGGAGACCCCTCTCTGATACCATCTCCTGGGTCACCAGACCGGTCGAACTGCGTATCGGTGCCCTGCACACCGAGAACATCACTCTCTACGTCCTTCCACACATGTCCCACCAGATCCTGCTGGGACTTCCCTGGTTGCGGACACACGAACCATCAGTCAGCTGGGGTACTGGCGAAATCACCCGATGGGGTTCTGCTTGTCATGAGAAGTGTCTGAAGTCCATACAACCTATCCGACGACCTCCGGTTCCAGAGAACCTACCGGAACTGCCCTCGGCCTATTGGTCCTTCGCAGACGTTTTTGACAAGAAGGAGTCTGAGGTACTTCCGCCACACCGTCCCTACGATTGTGCCATCGACCTGCTCCCAGGAACAACACCACCTCGAGGACGGATATATCCGTTGTCTCCGGCCGAAACCAGGGCCATGTCTACCTACATCACAGAGAGCCTGGCAAAAGGATTCATCCGGAGATCCTCCTCTCCTGCGGGAGCAGGCTTCTTCTTCGTGAAGAAGAAAGAGGGTGACCTACGCCCATGCATCGACTACCGGGGTCTAAATCAGATCACCGTCAAAAACAAGTACCCTCTGCCGCTCATCCCCGAATTGTTCGACCGGCTCAGAGGAGCCCGTGTGTTCACCAAGCTGGATCTTCGGGGTGCCTACAACCTAGTTCGTATCCGCTCTGGGGACGAATGGAAGACCGCGTTTAATACTCGCGATGGGCACTATGAATACTGCGTGATGCCCTTCGGCCTGTGTAACGCACCAGCGGTCTTCCAAGAATTGGTGAACGACATATTCCGGGACCTCCTCTACGTCTGTGTCGTAGTTTATCTGGATGACATCCTTATCTTCTCTCCGGACCTCCAGACCCATAGAGAGAACGTACAGCTGGTTCTGCAAAGACTGAGGGAGAATCGTCTTTACGCCAAATATGAGAAGTGCGTCTTTGAGCAGTCTTCTCTCCCTTTCCTGGGATACATCATCTCGGGCACTGGACTGCAGATGGATCCAAAGAAGGTCTCCTCCATACTCAACTGGCCTCCTCCTTCTGGACTGAAGGCAATCCAACGGTTCCTGGGATTCGCCAACTACTACCGCCAGTTTATCCCTCACTTCTCTGCCCTGACTGCTCCTCTCTCCGCTTTGACCAAAAAGGAGGCTAATCCAAAGGACTGGTCACCTGCGGCCGACGCCGCGTTTTGCTCCCTGAAGCGAGCATTTGCCTCCGCTCCTGTACTCCACCGTCCGGAGTTAAACCGCCAGTTCACCTTGGAAGTGGATGCCTCCTCCTCGGGGGCTGGAGCAGTGCTCATGCAGAAATCCTCCTCCGGCAAGATGGTGACTTGCGGTTTCTTCTCCAAGAGCTTCTCCGCGCCGGAACGTAATTACACCATCGGTGACCGAGAACTATTGGCGGTCAAACTGGCTCTGGAGGAGTGGCGCTACCTCCTGGAAGGAGCAGTCTACCCCGTGATTATCTACACGGACCACAAGAACCTGGAATACCTGCGGTCCGCTCAGCGACTGAACCCACGGCAAGCCAGGTGGTCCTTATTCTTTGCCAGGTTTGACTTCCAGCTCCATTTCAGACCCGCGGACAAGAATGTACGCGCTGATGCCTTGTCTAGGTCTTTCGTGCCCATGGAGCAGGAGGAAGAGACTACCCAACCTATCATCCCTCCTAGCAAGATTATTCCGGTGGCCCCTGTCACTCTGGCCCAGATACCGCCCGGGAAGACCTATGTCTCTGAGACTGATAGGCAAAAAGTGTTACACTGGGGTCATGCCTCCAAAACAGCCGGTCATGCAGGCCAGAAGAGAACATGGGGTGCGATTGTACGCCATTACTGGTGGCCATCCCTTCGCACGGACGTCGCTGCTTATGTCTCTGCCTGCTCCTCTTGTGCCAGGAACAAGACGCCCAAACACCTGCCCTATGGCCGTCTTCTGCCTCTGCCTATACCCTCAGTTCCGTGGCAACACATAGCGATGGATTTTATTACGGACTTGCCATTATCCTCCGGACACACAGTCATATGGGTCGTGGTGGACCGGTTCTCCAAAATGGCTCACTTCGTCCCTATGGCCGGACTGCCCTCTGCTCAGGAACTCGCGGAAGCCTATATACATCACATCTTCCGCTTGCATGGCTTTCCATCCCACATCGTGTCCGACAGAGGAACTCAGTTCACCTCCCGCTTTTGGAGGGCGCTCTGCAAGCATCTGGGAGTGACTCTGGACTTTTCTTCTGCTTACCATCCTCAGTCTAATGGCCAAGTGGAGAGGGTCAATCAAATCTTGACATCCTTCTTACGTCACTATGTCAACGCCCATCACGACGACTGGTCCACGCTTCTGCCTTGGGCTGAATTCTCACATAACCACCATATCAGTGAGTCGTCCTCCAAATCTCCCTTCCATGTCGTTTACGGACTTCAGCCCTCCGTTCCATTGCCTATATCCCCTTCTTCGGATGTCCCTGCGGCTGATACTGTAGCCCGTGACTTCGCTACCATTTGGGACTCTGTCAAGGCGTCCCTTGGACGCGCTTCCCAACGGATGAAGAAACACGCTGACAAGAGGCGTCTGGACCCTCCGTGTTTCTCTCCTGGTGACCTGGTCTGGCTTGCTTCCCAGTACATCCGATTGAAGATACCTTCCTACAAGCTGGGTCCTCGCTACATCGGGCCGTTTAAGGTCCTCAGCAAGATCAATGAGGTCTCCTACAAGCTACAGCTCCCGGCCACGATGAGGATTCCCAACTCTTTCCACGTCTCCCTGCTCAAGCCGGTCGTCCTTGGTCCCTTCTCCGCTGCTGCCAGTCCGGCTCCTCCACCTATTGCCGATGACGACATCTATGCGGTAAGGGATATCGTGGCCATGAAGACCGTTCGAGGTCGTCAGTTCTTCCTGGTGGACTGGGAGGGGTATGGTCCTGAGGATAGGTCCTGGGAGCCCAGGGAGAACGTGGGCACTCCTCTGATCCGTGCCTTCATGTCCCGGTTGCGGGGAGGGGGGCGTGGGGGGGGGGGGGTACTGTCACGCTCCCCGGGTCCTTAGCCCCGCTCCCCGGCTCACCTGCCACGCTCCCCGCTCTCCAGCCTCCGGTCCCCGTCCTTCCCAGGCCCCCTGGTCCCCGATCGCGGCGCCCGACGGCTTCCCAGGCCCTGGCCGGCTCCCCTGCGTCCTCTTCTCAGCCTCCTTCCCTGGCTTCTGGCACCCGGGCTGCGCGCATGCGCATTAGGGCGCGCGCGCGGTCACTGACCCTTTCTTAAAGGGCCAGCGTCCATTAACAGGTAATGAGGCTAATCAGGTACAGGGTATAAAGGGGTGTATTGTCCAAGGGGGCGGGGCCTGATCTTCGTGTTCCCTAAGCTAGGAGTCAGGTCTCCTGGTGTTTCAGTGCATGTACTCACCTATCTCTCTTTGTAGAGCCGTGCTTGCCTCGCCATCCAGTCTGCCGTATCCTGAACCCCGAACGCTGTCCTTCTGCCATCCTGACAGTCCGCACCATCTCGGATCCCTGCGGTGACCCGTCATCTTGCTCCCAAGGTTCCGGACCCCGCCTGACATCATCTCGGCTTCCGAACCTGAGCTGCGTCACCCGGACCACCACCCATAACTCCGTGGTCCCAGGGACTTCTCCGCTATTCCCGTGTGCAAGGACTGTTCTGCTGTTTCTAGTGTTCCAGCTGCCGGACTCTTTCCTACCATCTAGGAGTTCGGTCCAGTGGATCCACCTCCTGGGCCTGCCCGTACTCCTGGCCGTGACACCATCATTCTCAACACAGCCTGGGTGGGGCGTTTTTTCAGATGGAATAATGCGTTGGGGTATACACAGAAAAACCAACTTCGTAACCTTAAGGCCCCGTCACACTAAGCAACATCGCTAGCAACATCGCTGCTAACGAACAACTTTTGTGACGTTGCTAGCGATGTTGCTGTGTGTGACATCCAGCAACAACCTGGCCCCTGCTGTGAGGTCGTTGGTTGTTGCTGAATGTCCTGGGCCATTTTTTAGTTGTTGCTCTCCCGCTGTGAAGCACAGATCGCTGTGTGTGACAGCGAGACAGCAACAACTAAATGTAAAGGCAGCAGGAGCCGGCTTCTGCGGAGGCTGGTAACCACAGTAAACATCGGGTAACCAAGAAGCCCTGTCCTTAGTTACCCGATATTTACCTTTGTTACCAGCCTCCGCCGCTCTCACTGTCAGTGCTGGCTCCTGCTCTGTGCACATGTAGCTGCAGCACACATCGGGTTAATTAACCCGATGTGTGCTGTAACTAGGAGAGCAAGGAGCCAGCGCTAAGCATTGTGCGCTGCTCCCTGCTCTGTGCACATTTAGCTGCAGCACACATCGGGTAATTAACCCGATGTGTGCTGTAACTAGGAGAGCAAGGAGCCAGCGCTAAGCATTGTGCGCTGCTCCCTGCTCTGTGCACATTTAGCTGCAGCACACATCGGGTAATTAACCCGATGTGTGCTGTAACTAGGAGAGCAAGGAGCCAGCGCTAAGCATTGTGCGCTGCTCCCTGCTCTGTGCACATTTAGCTGCAGCACACATCGGGTAATTAACCCGATGTGTGCTGTAACTAGGAGAGCAAGGAGCCAGCGCTCAGTGTGCGCTGCTCCCTGCTCTCTGCACGTGTAGCTCCGTGCGGTGGTAACCAAGGTAAATATCGGGTTGGTTACCCGATATTTACCTTAGTTACCAAGCGCAGCATCTTCCACGCGGCGCTGGGGGCTGGTCACTGGTTGCTGGTGAGCTCACCAGCAACTCGTGTAGCGACGCTCCAGCGATCCCTGCCAGGTCAGGTTGCTGGTGGGATCGCTGGAGCGTCGCAGTGTGACATCTCACCGGCAACCTCCTAGCAACTTACCAGCGATCCCTATCGTTGTTGGGATCGCTGGTAAGTTGCTTAGTGTGACTGGACCTTTACACTCAGGAGTAGGACCAGGGGGAAACAAGACCTAACTCCTGAGGAGTGGGAGGGGTATCCCCTCTTTGTCCCAGAAAATACTTAGCCAGAAAAAAGGGGAAAATGGAGGAAATGTGTGCACCCAGATCATCTTCCTCAACGTGACCACAGACCGGATTTTTAGATGGAATTATGTTTTTTGGTTTAGATGGACAAACCGCAATATAATGACCACAATGGGCTGGGGTGTGACCACAATAGAAAGAGGCCCCCATCCCACGGCGACCTGCAGGCAACCTATAATGAGAGGAGGCACTCCCCACTAGCATGGGTTTGTCAGACTGCACCAGGGGGATCTCTTCCGGGGAGGGACTGCAGGGAAGCGGGTCACAATTGGTCTTTCCCTGAGGCATATATCTACCCTCATAGCAAGATACATGGTGGCTTCCAGTAACTTTGCAGCAGCATATTGAACCAGAGAATCCCTTGATCCATTAGAGAAACTATGAACGAACTGACTCCTGAGAGCCAGATCATTCCATTGGGTGTCTGTGGCCCATTTGCGGAACTCAGAGCTGTATTCCTCAGCAGGCTACACCCCCTGCTATTAGATTAGCCTGTTAGGTTATATTCTGCAAGGGAGACTCCATCAGGATCACCATAGACCAGGGACAAAGCTGCAAAAACTCATCCACCGACTTTATCGACAGAGAAAATGCCCAGGACCGGGATCTCCCGACAAAACAGGGAAACTACTATCCCCTCTCGCTGTTCCTCACTCCCTGAGAAATGAGAACGAAGCTTGAAATATCATTTACTGGCCTCATGGAACACCACAAATTTATCATGCCCCCTAGAATCTATCTAGGAGCACAATCTGGGGTTCAAGCTGTCTCTGTAGCAAAGGGAGATAATTAAGTCCTGCACCACTGCACATTACCTGCAGTAACGTCTGCGGTATCGCCTGTGCCCGAGTCCGGGTGGAGAGCCTGGAAAGTCCAACAATCCAAAAGCGGGGTGCTCGTCATAGAACAAAATCCATGGATAAAAGTGAGAATAAAGGATGACCGCACTCTGTCCGCTGTGAAGGATTTTCTTTTATTCAAACACGTGCATAGTAGAAAGCCGGAGGCACACTGTGAGCTGGCTCCTCAAGACTGGACGACGGCCGTTTCGCCCACAAATTGGGCTTCCACGGGTCCACATGTGGAGCTACGGCAACACCCCTTTTAAAGGAGTGCTCACAGGTTGCCAGAGGCCACATAAAAAAACAACAACAGGAGATTTGTATATATAAAAGTGAATATAAAATGTAAACATATGTCACTTTACATGAACCAGTTTACAAAATTTACATAAATAACAAACAATGTATAGACACCAGAAGTATTAGAAAACAAAAATGTATCACAGGAATATAGCCAGATCCACACGATCGTTTAACCCTTGTGGGCCTTGTGCCCCATAATGAATGATCAATCTAGCCTCTTCTTGCAGTAATAATTTATGCAGGTCGCCCCCCTTAGAAGGGAGAGAGACTCTCTTGAGGCCGGCAAAACGTAAAACGTTAGGGTTACTGTCATGACATTCCTGGATATGTGTGATTAATCTGGGGGAACCTTTCCCTGATGTTATTGAACCATAATGCTCCCTGAACCGTATATATAAACACCTGATAGTTTTGCCTATGTAGAACCTGCCACAAGGGCAGAGAACTACATAGACCACAAACTTGGTTTTGCATGAAATAAATTGGTGGACAGTGTGCAAATGCGAGCCTACTTGTAAAGAACGACCAGTTAAATGTAAATTACAAAAATGGCATTGACCACACCGGTAATTCCCCGGTGGGCAGCATCTATTCAGCCATGTTGCTGGACTAGTAAGTCTGTTCTTCACAAGTTTGTCTCGCAAATTACCGCATCGTCTGAACGACACCAAAGGATTGGAACCTGTCCTCTCAGACAAGGCGGGATCACTTTTTAAAATGTGCCAATTTCTGCAAAGAGCATTCCTAATAGCGTGCTCCATGGGTCCAAATTTGAAGCTGAAGACAAATCTATCCACAACCTCCATGCCTTTTTTGGTGCGATTTTTTTGGGCAGCAGTGGTGCTATCGGATCTGGCTCTCTCACAGGCCGAATCAACTAGTTTTTTTGAATAACCTCTTTGTTGCAATCTAGTTTTCAACTCCTGAGACTGTTGAAAACAAGATTCCTCTGAACTATTTGCCCTTCGTACTCTCAGGAATTGACTATAGGGCAAACCTGTCTTAGTGTGGAGTGGGTGGGCACTCTGATAGTGTAACAGGGAATTTGACGCTGTCGGTTTTCTGAACAATCGTGTCTGAATGTCTCCATCTTTAATGGAAACCTCAATGTCCAAAAAATTGAGGACATCGCCACCAAACGAGGAGGTGAAGGACATATTCATAGTGTTGCAGATGTTAAGGTATGCCACAAAGTCAGCAAAGAGGGTCTCAGTGCCCGCCCGCACTATGAATATGTCGTCCACATACCTCAGAAAATGGCGGATGTATTTCAGAAAGGGGTTAGTATCAGAAAAAATGTATTTGCTTTCAAAGGAGCCCAAAAAAATATTGGCCATGGCACAAGAGACCGGGGTACCCATAGCGGTACCCCTGCACTGCAAGTACCACCGGTCCAAAAACATAAAAGCGTTTTTAGACAAAATGAAATCAAGGGCTTCCTCAATGAAATTGCAAAACAACGCGTCTTTTCCTGTCTGAGCCACCATGTCTTTAACCGTCTGTATACCCATTTTTTCAGGGATACGGGTATACAAACTCTCCACATCAATCGAGGTAAGAGAAAAGCCTTCTTGCCAAGACATACCCTTCAGCAGTGTCAAAAAGTCACCGCTGTCTTTTACATAGGAGTAAATCGCTGAATTTAAGGTTGATCTTTTTAAAGCCATCAGAAAGATTCACCTATACAAATATTTCCAGGCAATGCCTGATATATCTACAGATGTATGGTTCAATAACATCAGGGAAAGGTTCCCTCAGATTAATCACACATATCCAGGAATGTCATGACAGTAACCCTAACGTTTTACGTTTTGCCGGCCTCAAGAAAGTCTCTCTCCCTTCTAAGGGGGGCGACCTGCATAAATTATTACTGCAAGAAGAGGCTAGATTGATCATTAATTATGGTGCACAAGGCCCACAAGGGTTAAACGATCGTGTGGATCTGGCTATATTCCTGTGATACATTTTTGTTTTCTAATACTTCTGGTGTCTATACATTGTTTGTTATTTATGTAAATTTTGTAAACTTGTTCATGTAAAGTGACATATGTTTACATTTTATATTCACTTTTATATATACAAATCTCCTGTTGTTGTTTTTTTATGTGGACTCTGGCAACCTGTGAGCACTCCTTTAAAAGGGGTGTTGCCGTAGCTCCACATGTGGACCCGTGGAAGCCCAATTTGTGGGCGAAACGGCCGTCGTCCAGTCTTGAGGAGCCAGCTCACAGTGTGCCTCCGGCTTTCTACTATGCACGTGTTTGAATAAAAGAAAATCCTTCACAGCGGACAGAGTGCGGTCATCCTTTATTCTCACTTTTATCCATGGATTTTGTTCTATGACGAGCACCCCGCTTTTGGATTGTTGGACTTTCCAGGCTCTCCACCCGGACTCGGGCACAGGCGATACCGCAGACGTTACTGCAGGTAATGTGCAGTGGTGCAGGACTTAATTATCTCCCTTTGCTATACGTCTTGTTGTTTTTCGGTCCTTGTTGCACACTGCTTTATATTACCGGGACTTTGTGCTATCAGCGGTCTTCTTAAATTCCTGCCTGTAAAAAGCCCTGTGTCATGGAGGATATGGAGAGTAGTGGAGTGGTACCGTCCACTACCACGGGCTTGTTAGCTGGACGTGCTGATGCTGGCTCCTTTTTCGGAGATTGTAATTTTAAAAAAGACACTGAGGTGTTGGGTGTGAAAACTCTGGAATTTCAGATACAGAATCTGGCGGAGAAAGAAGTCAGACTGTTTTGGACTATACAATCCCTGCAATCATATGTGGATTGTGATCGTGTGCCGCGTGGACTCCGGGTTATGAAAACTCTTTCCCATTTTCTGGAGGATTCCACGTTTACTACACAGTGGGAAGGCATTCAATTGGAATGTTCTAAAAAATTATTGCAGTTTGTTTTGGATAAGAACAAAGATAATTATACCGCCTTGGTTGCTGAATTAGACACATTGAAGCATGACACCCGGGCACGGATGTCTGCAGATGATTGGAATGTGTTTAATCAGAGGCTGGACAAACGATTGGTGACTGTGGAGACTGAGATTAAGTATAGGAAAAGAGAAAAGTTTCTTAGGGACAAGAAGGATTATGAAAAGAAACAGATCTTTTGTTGGACAAAAGATGGGGCACGAAATTATAGGCAGAGAGCACATATAAAAAAACGCTGGCTCTAATAGGGGTTACTGGACCACGGACTCAGAATCAAGTGGTTCTGAGGACGTGGCCCCGGGCCCCTCTGGCATTAGTACCCATAGTGTTGCACATACCATCCCTTTAGGAAGAGGATCCGACGGGGGGGTAGGAAGAGGCACAAGAAGTCGAGGCCACAAGAGAAAGTCTGTAACTTGGAGGAATTAGGTGTTCAACCTACTTCATGTCCACCTGCTGACACGATCATCAATTTAACATCCCATGTCCTTACCCCAGACATGATTTCTGTATTAACCAAGGGTTTTAAGTTTTGCATTCCTGATAGTTTTGATTTCGCTGAATTTAAGGTTGATCTTTTTAAAGCCATCAGAAAGATTCACCTATACAAATATTTCCAGGCAATGCCTGATATATCTACAGAAGTACCGGCTGAGCATGTTCCCTGTAGCATAGCTGGTCCCCAGGTTGGTTTGATGGGAGCTTTTGATTCTGATATCCTTCAAGACGCTAGATTATTACTCAGTTTGAGTGATCCGGATTCTATAACTGATACTGTTAGTATTAACATCGACCCAATGGTGGATAGATTTACCAAAGGGGTGAAATCAGATTTTTGTCCCCCTACTGTACCAGGAAATTTAATCGATCTATACCAGGAGGCTGTCTTGAAGGATATCGAATCTTTGGTGTATCCTAAACCAATTCTAAATTTAAGCCGGAATGAACAGGCAGCGATAAGTGTCATGCAGGGCTGGGAGCACACGGTGTTCCGGGAGGCTGATAAGGGGGGCAACGTTGTCCTCCTGCCCAGGCATGTGTCACGCTCCCCGGGTCCCCTGCTCTGCTCCCCGGCTCACCTGCCACGCTCCCCGGCACCCCTGCCTCGCTCCCCGGTTCTTCGGTCCGGTCTCCGCCGCTCCCCGCTCTCCAGCCTCCATTGCCTGCGCTTCCCAGGCGTCCTGGTCCCCGCTCCCGGCGCCCGTCGGCTTCTCAGCCCCAGCCCGGCTCTGCTGCTTCCTCCTCACCGCTTCCTGCTCTGGCTTCTGGCACCCGGGCCGCGCGCATGCGCATTAGGGCGCGCGCGCGGTCATTGACCCTTTCTTAAAGGGCCAGCGTCCACTGACAGGAAATGAAGCACACAGGTACAGGGTATAAAGGGGTTTAGTGTCCAAGTGGGCGGGGCCTGTTCTTCGTGTTTCCCAAGCTAGGAGTCAGGTCTCCTTGTGTTCCTGTGAGATACTCACCTCTCTCTCTTCTAGAGCCGATCCTGCCTTGCCATCCGGTCCTGCTGAATCCCGAACCTCGAACGCTGTCTATCTGCCATCCTGACAGTCCGTACCATCTCTGATCCCTGCGGTGACCCATCATCTCGCTCCCACGGTTCCGGACCCCGCCTGACATCATCTCGGCTTCCGAACCTGAGCTCCGTCACCCGGACTACCATCAGTGACTCCGTGGTCCCAGGGACTTCACCATTCTACTCTGTTGCACGGACTGTCCTGCTACCTGTAGTGCTCCAGCTACCGGACCCCTTATCATCATCAAGGAGTTCGGCCCAGTGGATCCACCTCCTGGGTCTGCCCGTCCACCTGGCCCTAACAGTAAGAACAGGCCATGGATCCCGCTGAAGCACTAGCAGCCTTACAGGAGGAACTCACACGCCAGCGTGAGACTCAGACCCGCATGCTGCAATTCATGTCTTCTGTGGACGCCCGCCTGAACACGCTACAAGCGTCAGTTACGTCTTCAGCATCTCGGGCTTCCACTAGACAATCCACGGCTCCAGCACCCGTGGCAGCCTCTTCGGATGCTTCCAGACTTCGTTTGGCCTCACCAGCCCGGTACGCCGGAGATCACAAGACCTGCAGGGGATTCATAAACCAATGCTCCCTCCATTTCACGCAGCTGCCGCATTTGTTTGCCTCCGACCAAGCCAAGGTCGCCTTCATCATGTCCCATCTAGAGGGTGAGGCACTGGCGTGGATGAACCCCTTGTGGGAAAGGGAGGATCCTGTGACCACGAACATCCAGGAGTTCCTGCAGGCATTTCGTGGCACCTTTGACGAGCCCGGACGCGCCTCCGCGTCTGCCTCATCTCTTCTCCGGTTACGTCAGGGGACTCTGACGGTGGGTCAATACGCCATCCGTTTTCGCACCTTGGCTTCGGAACTCGGGTGGAACAACGAGGCCCTAACCGCCGCCTTCTGGGAAGGACTCTCGGGTCGAATTAAAGATGAGCTGGCTGGTCGTGACGTACCGTCCACCCTGGATGCCCTGATTACCCTAGCGACTCGAGTGGACATTCGCTTTCAGGAGCGATCCAAAGAGGTGTCCCGTGAGAGACGTCCGGTACGGCATTCCTCTCCTCCGCAGAAGCCCGCCGGACTTCAGTCAACGGCATCTGGTGTCTCCGTCCACGAGCCCATGCAGATCGACCGTGTGCGGCAGTCTGAACAACGTCGAGCAGAGCGGCTCGCCAAGGGCCTCTGCTTCTACTGCGGAGAGGGCACACACCTGCTGCGCTCCTGTCCAGAGAGGCCGGGAAACTCCAAAGCCTAGGGTTGGTAGGAGAGGCCACCCTAGGTGCTGGGACTCTCTCAGACCCGGTTACGTGGACTGTGCAAGTGACAACGGGAGAGACGCGGTTCACGGCTGAGGCGTACCTCGATTCTGGGGCAGCAGGCAATTTCATCCAGCAGGCCACAGTGGACAAGTACCAGCTGCCTGTTACTCCACTCGACAAACCCCTCGTGATTGCCTCTGTGGATGGGAGACCCCTCTCTGACACCATCTCCTGGATCACCAGGCCGGTCGAACTGCGTATCGGTGCCCTGCACACCGAGAACATCGCTCTCTACGTCCTCCCACACATGTCCCATCAAATCCTGCTGGGACTCCCCTGGTTAAGGACACACGAACCATCAGTCAGCTGGGGCACTGGTGAAATCACCCGATGGGGCTCTTCTTGCCATGAGAACTGTCTGAAGACCATACAACCCATCCGACGACCTCCGGTTCCAGAGTCCCTACCGGGACTGCCCTCGGCCTATAGGTCCTTCGCGGACGTCTTTGATAAAAAGGAGTCAGAGGTACTTCCGCCACATCGTCCTTACGATTGTGCAATCGACCTGCTCCCGGGAACCACACCACCTCGAGGATGGATATATCCATTGTCTCCAGCCGAAACAAGGGCCATGTCTACTTACATCACAGAGAGCCTGGCAAGGGGATTCATTCGGAGATCCTCCTCTCCTGCTGGAGCAGGCTTCTTCTTTGTTAAGAAGAAAGAAGGCGACTTATGCCCATGCATAGACTACCGGGGATTGAACCAAATCACCGTGAAAAACAAGTATCCCCTGCCGCTCATCCCCGAATTGTTTGATCGGCTTAGAGGAGCTCGTGTGTTCACCAAGTTGGATCTTCGGGGTGCCTACAACCTGGTCCGCATCCACTCTGGGGACGAATGGAAGACCGCGTTCAATACTCGCGATGGGCACTATGAATACTGCGTGATGCCCTTCGGCCTGTGTAACGCACCAGCAGTCTTTCAAGAATTGGTGAACGACGTTTTCCGGGACCTTCTCTACGTCTGTGTGGTGGTGTATCTGGATGATATCCTTGTCTTCTCTCCAGACCTCCAAACCCACAGAGAGAACGTGCAGCTGGTTCTACAAAGACTGAGAGAGAATCGTCTGTACGCCAAGTACGAGAAGTGTGTTTTTGAGCAGTCTTCTCTCCCCTTCCTGGGTTACATCATCTCCGATACCGGACTGCAGATGGATCCAAAGAAGGTCTCCTCCATTCTCAACTGGCCTTCTCCTTCTGGACTGAAGGCAATCCAACGCTTTCTGGGATTCGCCAACTACTACCGCCAGTTCATCCCTCACTTCTCTGCTCTGACTGCTCCTCTCTCCGCCTTGACCAAGAAGGGGGCTAATCCAAAGGACTGGTCACCTGCGGCCGACGCCGCGTTTGGCTCTCTGAAGCGGGCATTTGCCTCCTCTCCTGTACTCCACCGTCCGGAGTTAAACCGACAGTTCACCTTGGAGGTGGATGCCTCCTCCTCGGGAGCCGGAGCAGTGCTCATGCAGAAGTCCTCCTCCGGGAAGATGGTGACTTGCGGTTTTTTCTCCAAGAGCTTCTCAGCGCCTGAACGCAACTACACCATCGGTGACCGAGAGCTATTGGCAGTCAAACTGGCTCTGGAGGAATGGCGCTACCTTCTGGAAGGAGCAGTGTACCCTGTTATTATTTACACGGACCACAAGAACCTGGAATACCTGCGGTCTGCTCAGCGACTGAACCCACGGCAAGCCAGGTGGTCCTTGTTCTTTGCCAGATTCGATTTCCAGCTCCATTTCCGACCCGCGGACAAGAATGTACGCGCTGATGCCTTGTCCAGGTCTTTCATGCCCATGGAGCAGGAGGAGGAGACATCCCAACCCATCATCTGTCCTAGTAAAATCATTCCGGTGGCTCCTGTCACCCTGGCCCAGATACCGCCCGGGAAGACCTATGTCTCTGAGTCTGACAGGCAAAAAGTGTTACACTGGGGCCATGCCTCGAAAACAGCCGGTCAATGCTGGTCAGAAGAGAACATGGAGTGCGATTGTCCGTCATTACTGGTGGCCATCCCTTCGCACGGACGTCGCTTCTTTTGTCTCTGCCTGCTCCTCTTGTGCCAGGAACAAGACGCCCAAACACCTGCCATATGGCCGTCTTCTGCCTCTGTCTATACCCTCAGTTCCGTGGCAACACATTGCTATGGACTTTATTACGGACTTGCCATTGTCCTCCGGACACACAGTCA
Organism: Anomaloglossus baeobatrachus; assembly: GCF_048569485.1. Classification (NCBI taxonomy): domain Eukaryota; kingdom Metazoa; phylum Chordata; class Amphibia; order Anura; family Aromobatidae; genus Anomaloglossus; species Anomaloglossus baeobatrachus. Next base: position 254,346,216 of record NC_134358.1, read on the forward strand.
TATGGGTCGTGGTGGATCGATTCTCTAAAATGGCTCATTTCGTCCCTATGGCTGGACTGCCCTCTGCCCAGGAACTCGCGGACGCCTATATACATCACATCTTCCGCTTGCATGGCTTTCCATCACACATTGTGTCCGACAGAGGAACACAGTTCACCTCCCGCTTCTGGAGGTCTCTCTGCAAACATCTGGGAGTGACTCTGGACTTTTCTTCAGCGTACCATCCTCAGTCGAACGGCCAAGTGGAACGGGTCAATCAGATCTTGACTTCCTTCTTACGTCACTACGTCAACGCCCATCATGACGACTGGTCCACGCTTCTTCCTTGGGCTGAATTCTCCCATAACCACCACGTCAGTGAGTCCTCCTCCAGCTCTCCCTTCCATGTCGTTTACGGACTTCAGCCTTCCATCCCATTACCTGTATCCTCTTCCTCGGATGTCCCTGCTGCTGATGCTGTAGTCCGTGACTTTTCTACAATTTGGGACTCTGTCAAGACGTCCCTTGAACGTGCTTCCCTGCGGATGAAGAGACACGCAGACAAGAGACGTCTGGACCCTCCGTGTTTCTCTCCTGGAGATCTCGTCTGGCTTGCTTCCAAGTACGTCCGATTGAAGCTACCATCCTACAAGCTGGGTCCTCGCTACATCGGACCGTTTAAAGTCCTCAGCAAGATCAATGAGGTCTCCTACAAGCTACAGCTCCCGGCCATGATGAGGATACCCAACTCCTTCCACGTCTCCCTGCTCAATCCGGTTGTCCTTGGTCCCTTCTCCGCTGCTGCCAGTTCGGCTCCTCCTCCTATTGCCGATGACGACATCTATGCGGTAAGGGATATCGTGGCCATGAAGACCGTACGGGGTCGACAGTACTTCCTGGTGGACTGGGCAGGGTATGGTCCTGAGGATAGGTCCTGGGAGCCCCGGGAGAATGTGGGCACTCCTCTGATCCGTGCCTTCCTGTCCCGGTTGCGGGGAGGGGGGCGTGGGGGGGGGGTACTGTCACGCTCCCCGGGTCCCCTGCTCTGCTCCCCGGCTCACCTGCCACGCTCCCCGGCACCCCTGCCTCGCTCCCCGGTTCTTCGGTCCGGTCTCCGCCGCTCCCCGCTCTCCAGCCTCCATTGCCTGCGCTTCCCAGGCGTCCTGGTCCCCGCTCCCGGCGCCCGTCGGCTTCTCAGCCCCAGCCCGGCTCTGCTGCTTTCTCCTCACCGCTTCCTGCTCTGGCTTCTGGCACCTGGGCCGCGTGCATGCGCATTAGGGCGCACGCGCGGTCATTGACCCTTTCTTAAAGGGCCAGCGTCCACTGACAGGAAATGAAGCACACAGGTACAGGGTATAAAGGGGTTTAGTGTCCAAGTGGGCGGGGCCTGTTCTTCGTGTTTCCCAAGCTAGGAGTCAGGTCTCCTTGTGTTCCTGTGAGATACTCACCTCTCTCTCTTCTAGAGCCGATCCTGCCTTGCCATCCGGTCCTGCTGAATCCCGAACCCCGAACGCTGTCTATCTGCCATCCTGACAGTCCGTACCATCTCTGATCCCTGCGGTGACCCGTCATCTCGCTCCCACGGTTCCGGACCCCGCCTGACATCATCTCGGCTTCCGAACCTGAGCTCCGTCACCCGGACTACTATCAGTGACTCCGTGGTCCCAGGGACTTCACCATTCTACTCTGTTGCACGGACTGTCCTGCTACCTGTAGTGCTCCAGCTACCGGACCCCTTATCATCATCAAGGAGTTCGGCCCAGTGGATCCACCTCCTGGGTCTGCCCGTCCACCTGGCCCTAACAGCATGATTATATCCAGGAATGCAATAGACAGTTGACGGATGAATCTACCTACTCTCCCCTTCCTTCAAATCCTATCCAGGGTTTTAAAAAGTCTTTGGTGCGGTTGTTGGACAAATATGTGGGGCTGGGATTTCTGTCTCGCCCACAGGCCGATAAGTTAATTCCACCCTTTCCCACCAAGCCCCATTGGTACTACATACCAAAAGTACATAAGAGTAGGGATTATCCACCGGGCCGTCCAATAGTGGCTGGCATCGGCTCCCTTACGGAGCCGTTGTCGCACTATTTGGACTGGCTCCTTAGACCCATCATGAGTCATATCCCCTCCTATGTAAAAGACAGCAGTGACTTTTTGACACTGCTGAAGGGTATGTCTTGGCAAGAAGGCTTTTCTCTTACCTCGATTGATGTGGAGAGTTTGTATACCCGTATCCCTCAAAAAATGGGTATACAGACGGTTAAAGACATGGTGGCTCAGACAGGAAAAGACGCGTTGTTTTGCAATTTCATTGAGTAAGCCCTTGATTTCGATTTGTCTAAAAACGCTTTCATGTTTTTGGACCGGTGGTACTTGCAGTGCAGGGGTACCGCTATGGGTACCCCGGTCTCTTGTGCCATGGCCAATATTTTTTTGGGCTCCTTTGAAAGCAAATACATTTTTTCTGATACTAACCCCTTTCTGAAATACATCAGCCATTTTCTGAGGTATGTGGACGACATATTCATAGTGCGGGCGGGCACTGAGACCCTCTTTGCTGACTTTGTGGCATACTTTAACATCTGCAACACTATGAATATGTCCTTCACCTCCTCGTTTGGTGGCGATGTCCTCAATTTTTTGGACATTGAGGTTTCCATTAAAGATGGAGACATTCAGACACGATTGTTCAGAAAACCGACAGCGTCAAATTCCCTGTTACACTATCAGAGTGCCCACCCACTCCACACTAAGACAGGTTTGCCCTATAGTCAATTCCTGAGAGTACGAAGGGCAAATAGTTCAGAGGAATCTTGTTTTCAACAGTCTCAGGAGTTGAAAACCAGATTGCAACAAAGAGGTTATCCAAAAAAACTAGTTGATTCGGCCTGTGAGAGAGCCACAGCCGATAGCACCACTGCTGCCCAAAAAAATTGCACCAAAAAAGGCATGGAGGTTGTGGATAGATTTGTCTTCAGCTTCAAATTTGGACCCATGGAGCACGCTATTAGGAATGCTCTTTGCAGAAATTGGCACATTTTAAAAAGTGATCCCGCCTTGTCTGAGAGGACAGGTTCCAATCCTTTGGTGTCGTTCAGACGATGCGGTAATTTGCGAGACAAATTTGTGAAGAACAGACTTACTAGTCCAGCAACATGGCTGAATAGATGCTGCCCACCGGGGAATTACCGGTGTGGTCAATGCCATTTTTGTAATTTACATTTAACTGGTCGTTCTTTACAAGTAGCAAGTAGACTCGCATTTGCACACTGTCCACCAATTTATTTCATGCAAAACCAAGTTTGTGGTCTATGTAGTTCTCTGCCCTTGTGGCAGGTTCTACATAGGCAAAACTATCAGGTGTTTATATATACGGTTCAGGGAGCATTATGGTTCAATAACATCAGGGTAAGGTTCCCCCAGATTAATCACACATATCCAGGAATGTCATGACAGTAACCCTAACGTTTTACGTTTTGCCGGCCTCAAGAGAGTCTCTCTCCCTTCTAAGGGGGGCGACCTGCATAAATTATTACTGCAAGAAGAGGCTAGATTGATCATTCATTATGGGGCACAAGGCCCACAAGGGTTAAACGATCGTGTGGATCTGGCTATATTCCTGTGATATATTTTTGTTTTCTAATACTTCTGGTGTCTATACATTGTTTGTTATTTATGTAAATTTTGTAAACTGGTTCATGTAAAGTGACATATGTTTACATTTTATATTCACTTTTATATATACAAATCTCCTGTTGTTGTTTTTTTATGTGGCCTCTGGCAACCTGTGAGCACTCCTTTAAAAGGGGTGTTGCCATAGCTCCACATGTGGACCCGTGGAAGCCCAATTTGTGGGCGAAACGGCCGTCGTCCAGTCTTGAGGAGCCAGCTCACAGTGTGCCTCCGGCTTTCTACTATGCACGTGTTTGAATAAAAGAAAATCCTTCACAGCGGACAGAGTGCGGTCATCCTTTATTCTCACTTTTATTCAAGCTGTCTCTGTGCCGAGACCAGCAGACTCACAATTTGCTGCAGTTATAGTGTCGCGGGCGGAGGGGACGCGCTCGCCACGCTCGGGTCCGGGGCTTCTGCTGCTGCTGCTCGGTGGCTCGAGCTGTGGACCGGACCCGGGGACTCGAGCAGCGCTCCTCACCCATGAGTGAAAAGGGGGTGGTTTGGTTAGGGAGATTGTTCGTGACGCCACCCACAGGTCGTGGTGCTAATGGCACCACCGCTGCTGGTAACGGGGATCCCGGGAGAGATGGTAGGGTGCAGCTGAAATGTTGTCCCCTCCGTGGGCAGGGGTTGGTGATGGTGTAACTGGGAGGCCGGATGGCTGGGGTGCAGGGACTGCGTGGCGCGGTGCCAGACAGCACTGGTGTACTCACTCAGACAATCACTGACAGAGTCTCTGGTAAACCAAAACGGCCGGATGGATGGGTCCCGCAGCCGGCTGCAGCGTTGTTGTTGTGCTCTTCCCGGATGGCTGATGGTGGCTGTCTTTCCCTGCACCTTTGAAAATGTTCTTGACTCCTGTGGTTGCCCACCGGTAGTCCGCTCCCCGGCGTATAGGTGCCGTAGGAGCCCGTTTTGCCCGCAGGCGCTGGCCCTTAAATCTCTAGCCTGTGGTGGTGGCTGTATATCCTCTCTGGGTGGACGGTTGCCTTCAATCGGGACTTGGTAGTTGGGAAACCCCTGGGGTTCCTGTCACATTCGGATTTGACTATTGACGGCGGCTCCAAGCCTGGTCGGGGTCCAATGGCCCTGCCTGTGTGCTTAGCTTCACTCCATTCCCCGGTCCGGTACCGGCGGGCCGACGCCCGACCCCGGTCCTTACTGCTCTGCGGAGTTCTACTAACTCCTGCAGATGGCCACCACTGTCTGCCAACCTTGCTGTCAGTGTCTGGGCTCCAACCCAGACACCCAAGTGTTAACTCCTCTCACTTTCACCTCCAAACTCTAACTGCACTTTTCCCTCCTCCAGGCCTGTGAACTCCTCGGTGGGTGGGGCCAACCACCTGGCTCCGCCCCACCTGGTGTGGACATCAGACTCTGGAGGGAGGAAGCAAGGGTTTTGTATTTGGCTGCTATAACTGCCTAGTGTGGGGGGGTGTGTGTTGGTATGTATGTGACTACCTGGCTAGTCCAGGGCGTCACAATAGCACCATTGGAAATTGCAGATCCATCACCCTTTGTGACAGAGTCTCCATTAGGTGTGCCAATGCAGCAGTCTGAGCCAAAAGGGCTCAGCAGAAATTCTTGGACTAGTTATGTCATGCAAGGACTTGGAGAAGGTCCCACATGGGGCAAGACACACAGCAAAGAAGGGGTTTTACCACAACCAACAAGGGGTACACCGGGGACACATAAACAATTGTGGGCCTGGTGCTAGTAAGGGGGAAGATGGGACACCTCCTGCCCTCATCTGCAGTTGCACCCTGAACTTCTAGCCAGTCCCTATACAGGTTCCGCACCTATAACTGAGCAGGGTACCTGCAACCCTAAAAGGCCCTGTAGTAGCCATGGCTAGTGAGCTGAGAGGGAAGGATCACTAGTCCCACTGCTGCACTAATACAAGATAAAGGGAAGGCTCAACAGACAGGGAAACAACAAAAGGATAAAGCCCAGTTTCACGGCTGCAGTCAGACACCAGGACTGCAGCCTACACCCCTTCACTGCAACAAGGGGTCCAGCGGCTCCTTACACCTCAAAGCCTAGCTACAGAATGGATTCAGAATAACTGGCCCTCTCTACTGTTTGATGTGACCATATAGAGGGGAAGGGAGTGGTCACCAACTGGAAACACCTGATGCCAGGAGTCAGAAGCTGCTGGAAAGCAAAACTGACATTATACCTTTCTGCAACAGAGGAAAGGGAATATGCTCAATGTGAGGAGTCTAAGGTGGCAAAGAGAAACTCTGGTGGCCCAGCTCCTGTCACAAGTCTTTAGTAACAGAGAGATGGCCATGACATTGTGTTTATTTCTTTTCACTTATAGTATTAGTACCTCTCATAGACACCTTCCATTACTAATCTAGGGTTTAGTTGCATCTGTGAGCAGTCATTAACCGTTTGTAGTACCCTGATTGCCGCCACACCAGGGCAATCAGGATGAGCCATGTAAAGTGCTGGGATTGTCACATTGAATGAATGTGACAATTCTGGGTGGCTGCAGGCTGCTATTTTTAGGCTGAGAATACCAACCGCGAGCTGTTGGCTTTATCTTGCCTGGGTATCAAAATGTGAGCAAACCACACACCGTTTATAAAAATTATTTATATAAATAATTTGAAAAAGCTGCATGGGGTCCCTCATATTTTGATATACAGCCAATATAAGCTCACGGAAGGGGGCTGTAGCCTGTAGCCATCTGCTTTTTCTGTGCTGGATATCAATTTATGAGGCAACCCACCCCAATTTTTTTTTATTTATTCTTACACTCCATTAGGGAACCTAGACAGAGTGTGTGAGTCCAACGATTCTAGCGTATAACTCAAACGAGTGCAATATGAGAAAAAAAGGGATTACACTCAAACCCATGTTATTCAATTAGGCAGTGCAAATCTGCAATTTGTTTCTTAGTTGTATTCAGCCTGAGGAAAAATCACAACATGCTGCGAGTGGACGTGTAAATCAGACGAGACTCACCTATTCAAGTCTATGGGAGTGAGAAAAAAATCGGATGTCATACAGACCATCCTAGTGCCATTTGTTTTTACCGATACATTACCATTCTGTAGCATAGGACACTGTACATGATTGTAAAGGAATAGTAGCTGCTGTTGCATACAGACAGCACATGGATAGTGCATGAATGACAAGTGAGAAAAAAATTGTCCTACTTTTTTAGATGAGAATGGGACTGATTTTGTATGCACTATTGTGAGCGTACCCTAAAGGGAATATGTTGTCAAGTTTTTGTAGCCTCTTCTGAGAGCAGCATGATGTAGGGGCAGACCCTGATTGCAACTATGTGTCACTTACTGGTTTACTTGTTGTAGTTTTGATAAAATCACTGTTTTATCTGTTGCAGATCTGCCAGTTCTTTGAATGCTGAGCTCTGTATAACCCCGTCCACACCACTGATTGTCAGCTTTCTATGTAATGTGCGCATAGACAGAAAGCTGCCAATCAGTAGTGGGGGCAGGGTTGGACTACCTGGCTGATAAAATAGTGATTTTATAAAAAGTACACTAAGCAGCCCTGGAATTGATACATTGCTGAAATCATGGTGTCTGCGCCTATATTATATTGCTCTCAGATTATGAATCAAAAACCTGATGACAGATTCTTTATGAAAGAGGTAAAAAATAACTGATTGGTGGGGGTCCGACACCCGTCATTCCACAGATCAGCTGTTTTTAAGTAAAGAAAGCCAAAGAGTACAGATTAGTTCACTGTATTGTGGCCGATATCGGGTATCACAGCTTAGCTTCTATCCACTTCTAATGGAGCTGACCTGCAGTACCTGAGAATGGCCACTACACGGTAAACAATGATCTGGTTCTGTATTTGACGGCCAGAGGTACAAGTATAATATTAATATTTATTCATTTATATAGCGCCATTAATTCTACAGCGCTTTACATCCATTGGCATCACTGTCCCCATTGGGGCTCACAATCTAAGGGACTTATCAGTATGTCTTTGGAGTGTGGGAGGAAACCGGAGAACCTGGAGGAAACCCACGCAAACACGGGGAGAACATACAAACTCCTTGTAGATGGTGTCGGTGGGATTTGTACCCAGGACTCCAGCGCTGCAAGACTGCAGTGCCAACCACTGAGCCACTGTGACACCACCGATGGGTGTGCCAAGTGTTCACCTTCTGTAGGATATTGATGACCTTGAAAAAGGTTGACGATTGTCAATGCAGCATTAAAAATGACTTTGCTCTTCCAAGAGACTCCTTTTTCCATGCAGATTACATGCCTATATGCCTCATTTTATACTGCTGCGGTGGCCATGTTAATCACAAATGATGTGACTAAAATGGACAAAATTGGAAAGAGTTGTTTATATCTTATTAATTTTTTGTATGGAGGATTTTATTATTTCGAATACACTATCATGGCACAAATAATAAATTCAAAAGAAAATAGAATCTCATGTGGATTTATTGCATGTATGTAAATAAATGTCTGATTTTCAGGATAAAATATTACATAAATGTGAGAACAATTTTATGTTTTACTGTGAGGGAAAGTCTTATTCGCTTTTTATCCATGTTTCGCTTTCAGTAAGCGACGGCGATTTAAAGCCCCCCTTACTCACCTTACCAATAGATGTGCTAATTGTAAAATAATAATGTCATTTCCCTCTGCAAAATTATCTAATGATTTGGACTGTAGATAAACGACAAAATTGCTGCAGATTAGGTCATCCTTAAAGAGGCCCACAGACCACCCACATCTCTGTTTGTATATAGCTCTCTGGAGCTGAAAAAACACAAGTTTGACAAAACGTTCACTTACATTGGAATCAGGAAAAGTAATTTAGTGACATAGGAAATTAAAGCCAGGTATACCAATAAAATGATGTCAGAATCAGTTCTTTATTGAAAAAGAATCTAAAAAAACAAGGCAGAATGAAGACGGCTTCTAAATGGATAAAGCAGTCTAGCACCTAAGAAGGAAGGTACTTTACTTCCACTTCTCTATTAAAAATTGTAGAAAAATTTAAATCTATTAAAACTTTAGACATGGTGTCTGGTAAAAGAACCTCTGACGCGTTTCCAGCCTTGCTGACACCCATAGGCAATGAAGCTATGACTAAGGGCCGGAGCAAAATCGGAAACCCGTCAGATTCTTTTACTTTTAAAGGATTTATAATAAAGTTTTCTGGATTTTTTTAAAGGAGTGGTGGATGTGCTGTACATTAATTATTTTTTTTGCATCATTCTGTAAGTCAGCAGTTGGATCAACACCCACTAAAATTGTACCACCCATGCTGGCGTCCCCGCACTATCCGGCGGGGACGTCAGCTCCCTCACCTGTCTGGACCTCCTACGGTGGCTGTCCAGTCTCTACTCCGTGTTGCTGCCTTCCGCAGCCTGGGTGCCAAGGCCGCCTTTTAAAATTTCAGAGCTCCATACTGGCAACATTTTTGGGCCCCCCTGAGACTCTGCCCAGCCTCCACCCCAGCTCCTCCTCCACCCCTCAAACCTTCCACACTTTCAACGCCATGCTTGGAAAAACGTATGTGTATATATATATATATATATATATATATATATATATATATAAAGCTGAGTGTACAGTATGTATGTATACATGTGTGTATGTACAGTATGTATGCAATGCACTGCATGTATGTGTGTGTGTGTATGTGTGTGTGTGTGTTTGTGTGTGTGTCCGCTAAAGAAATCCGCACCGTCACATTTACAATCACAACATTTTGTACAGATGCCTCGTGTGACTCATGGAACATCATAGACTATGTTTTGAGGGGAAAATTTAACCCCGCACTCTACAGTTACTCTCCAAAAAACCTGCTTATATTAAAGTTAATGGACCTGGGAGCTACAGGTTATTAATAGGAGCTGTGATTGGTTGCTATAGGCAATGAAGGGCATTCTGAGTATAAGAAGCTTATGTGTGAGGTAATATGATGTCAGTGGAGAGACATATAGTGAGAAAGACAGAAAGAGAGGGAGAGAAAGAGAGAGAGAAAGAGGCAGATAGACAGAGACAGAAAGGGAAAGAGGCAGACAGACAGGGAGAGAGCCAGAGATAGACAGCCAGACAGAGAGGAAAAGAGACAGACAGACAGAGAAAGAGACAGACAGGGAAAGAGACATACAGACAGGGAAAGAGACAGAGACAGACAGGGAGCCAGACAGAAAGCTAGATAGACAGCTAGACAGAGAGGGAAAGAGACAGACAGATAGGGAAAGAGACAGGGAAAGAGGCAGAGACAGGTAAAGAGACAGAGAAAGACAGGGAAAGAGGCAGACAGGGAAAGAGACAGAGAAAAACAGGGAAAGAGACAGAGAAAGACAGGGAAAGAGACAGAGAAAGACAGGGAAAGAGACAGAGGCAGACAGGGAAAGAGACAGCCAGCCAGACAGACAAGGAAAGAGACAGGCAGGGAAAGAGGCAGGCAGGGAAAGAGGCAGACAGGGAAAGAGGCAGACAGGGAAAGAGACAGAAAGCCAGAAATACAGGGAAAGAGGTAGACAGGGAAAGAGGCAGGCAGGGAAAGAGGCAGACAGGAAAAGAGGCAGACAGGGAAAGAGAGACAGGGAAAGACGCAGCCAGGGAAAGAGACAGAAAGGGAAAGAGACAGACAGGAAAAGTGACAGACACAGAGACAGACACACAGGGAAACAGACAGACAGGGACAAACAGGAAAAAAGACAGACAGGAAATAAGACAGACACACAGAGACAGACAGACAGAGACAGACACACAGAGACAGACACAAAGGGAAGAGACAGAGAAAGAGACAGACAGAGAAAGACAGGGAAAGAGACAGACAGAGAGGGAGACAGACAGAGGCTGGGAGAGAGGGACAATGGGAGACAGTTACGCTGGGTACTACAGCTAGTGTATATATATCTCTATATACACACACATACATATATATACTTATGAAATTTAGTCGATGGAAAAAGATGCATATTTGCATATTTAAATATAGATGTAATAATATAGATATAAAAAATACATAATAAATACTGCACCAAAAATCTAGGACTAAATATTTAAGGACAAATCGCAAAAATAATAGAAAAAAAGAAAAGAAAGCACGATCAAGAGTCCAAATATGAAATAAATTTATATTAAACCAAAAAGAAGAGGATAAGTGGTGACAATGTATGGCGGATATAGCAAAGAACACCTGGATTAAAAAGGTACATATAGGCAATCCAAATACACAAATATGTGCAAATAGTGGAAAAACATTACTATATTACTAGGCAGATGACTACAAGACTACAAGAGATAGCAAAATATAGCCTAAAAGACTACTACAGACCAAAGTAAATGGAATAATTGATTACCAAATCAATAATAGACCAAATGAATGGTCCAAATAAGAAAAAATGAGCATACAAAGTTCCTTCGGTAGATGAAAGATATTGTACAGTACCTGTAGGATAAATTAGACCCAGGAGTAAGCGTCTACCCAGGGAGGCGCACAGACAACATTAGGGGTGCGCACAGACATCATTAGGGGGGCGCACAGACATCACTAGGGGGCACAGTCATCCCTAGGGGGGCACGAACAATACTAGGGGGGCACAACTAGGGAGGCATGGACAGCACTGGGTGGCATGGACAGCAGTTGCGGAGTACAGACATCACTAGGGGGCAAACCTCACTGGGGTTATACACATCATTAGAGGGTACACAACACTGGGGGTTATAAACAGCACTAGAGTGTGCAGCACACAGCACTGGAGGGGGCTGCACACAGCACTGTGGGACCTGTACACAGCACTGTAGGGGGTTGCACACAGCACTGGGGGGCTGCACAAAGCACTGGGGGCGGTGCACAGCACTGTGGGGGACTTCACACAGCACTGTGTGTGGGAGGCTGCATACAGCACTGTCAGGGGCTGCACACAGCACTGTCAGGGGCTGCACACAGCACTGTGGGGGCTGCACAAAGCACTGTTGGGGCTGCAAACAGCCCCTGGGGTGGCTGCACCCAGCACTGTGGGGCTTGCACACAGCACTGGGGGGCTGCACACAGCACTGGGGGCTGCACACAGCATTGGGGGGCTGCACACAGCACTGTGGGGGGCTGCACAAAGCACTGGGGGGGCTGCACACAGCACTGGGGGTGGCTAGACAGCACTGGAGAGCGGGCATACAACACTGGAAGGCAGACTCCAGGCACACAGCTAAACCTGCCCACACAGTAAGTCCTGACCACATTTGTACTTAAGCACTCGAACACTGCGGCCCCCGGGAATATGTCTGGGGGCCACAGAAAAACTCATTGCAACCTTCCGTGGCTAAATCAAGGCAGGGGTGCCCCCCATCACCCACGGCAATGTTCAGCTCACCGAGTGCCTACCTTTCCCCGACGGATGCCGTGTCCTCGCCACCTCCGCGTTGCCTGCAGCACGTTGATGAGATGCAGAGTGATGACCTCATCACCCTGGGCTGCGGGATGAAGCGCCGCCTCCCTGCTCCACTCACCCTGCTTCCGGTCACATGGCTAATTTGCATGTGATGCCCTAGAAGGGCTTCACCTGCAATTTAGCCATGTGTGCAGTGGCTAAAATGACAGGGCCAGGCCCCCCTGCTGCGGCTGTGAGTGGGGCCCGGTAAAGAGAGGACCTGGCCTGCTCGGGGTTTAACAAAGCTAAGTAATTACTCTGGGCTTGGCCGGGCCCCGTCTCTTCATGGGACCCGGTACACCAGACACAGTAGTAATGCCCTGCTGGTGGCCCTGCTGGGTGCACGTGTGCCGCCCCCGTGCCAGCAGCCGTAGCTGCTCGGGTCCGGACCTTCAGGGGTGGTGGCTCGAGGGTCTCCGGACCCAGGGGTTTCATGGACACGCCAAATAAAAAAAAAGGGGGACGTAGATGTACAGGCTAGGACGTATTAAGTTTGTGACGCCACCCATGATGCGTGGTGAATTGGGACACCACCGCTGCAGTAATGGGGCGCCCAGGGGGAGATGTTGTGCAGCAAGCTGTTAACCCCTCCGTGGGCAGGGATGGTGGGCCCTGGGCCCGGTGGCTCAGTGCGGGGGATAGCGACCACAGGGGGAACTGGTGTACTCACTGTTAGTAATACACACGATTCTCTGGTAAACCAAGGTGATGGTGGCCGGTGCCGCGGCCAGTTGCATTCAGGGTCCCCCACCCGGCTGGTGGTATCTATCTCTGTCCTCTGCACTGTTTTAAGTAGAAATGACTTCCCAGTTTGAAACATAGGAGTCCGCTCCCGGCTGGATGTGGCGTAAGAAGCCGTGACCTCTTATCCCTAATCGGTGGGCTGTTGTCTTCTGTGAGGGACTTTGGGTGGGACAGGACCTCTAGTCCTGGCCTCAATCAGTTAACCAGTCCGCTTGGTTCTGGTTTCTGGCTTCAAGGTCCGAGTACCCCCTTGTGCTACGGTTTCCGGGTCGGTTACCCGTGTCGGTACCGGCGGGCTACAACCCTGTCCCGGTCCACTTTGGTTCCACCGAGCCATCTTCCCGTCTCCTGCTGATGAAGACCACCGTCTGCCACCTAGCCAGTGGCACCAGGGCTCCTACCCTGGTACCATTCAATCTGGACTTCACCTGCTGGAGCTACACTTAGCTCCAGCCCACGCTCCTCTCCAACTTGAACTCTAAGACTTATCTACTTGCTTTCCCGCCTGTCTAGACCCCTAGGTGGGCATGTTCCAACCGCCTGGTCACGCCCACTGGTGTGTCTATCTTTCCCTAAGGGGGTTTGACTAGGGTTTCAGGTCAGCTGTGTGTTGCCTAATGAGGGAAGGTGTTATGCAGGGGCCTAACTGTGACTACTTGGTTTTGCCAGGGCATCTCACACGTACTGATTCTACCCAAAGGGTGGGTGTGAGGCCATGCCCCTATTCTTAAAGGACCAACAACCCTAACCCGGATGTGCCTATGAGATCAGCTGAGAGACTACAGGTACTTAAGGCACCATTTCCCCATGAGAGGTGCCTGAGCAATGAGTTAGTCACGTTGCTAGTTTTCAGGCCCCTTAGGGCTGCTGATATTGTGCTGTGTGCTGCTTCTGTTGACATTAGTTTATATTTCAGTGCTGTGCCAGTTTGCTGATCTGCTGCTGCCACTACCATCCACACCGGCCGGCTAACATGGTATCCGCCACTGCAAATATCCATGCCAGTTGCTGCTTCCATATCATCCATCCATCCCGCACAGTAGTGATGTGTCGGTTGCGAACGATCCGACACAAAGATCCGGCTCCCTGCTGTGAACGACAGGAGCCGGATCACTAGTGTGAGCCACTGAAATCACTAAACGGCTCTTTTCGCAGTCAAAACCCCGCCCACCCGTGGCTAAACTCCGCCTACTCAGCAATCTAATTGGCCGCTTGTAAGTGGGTGGGGCTTAGCCGCGGGTGGGTGGGGCTTTGGCGGCGTTTCTATAATCTTAAATATGTGTTCACCTGGGGTGAACACATATTTAATAAGGAGCCGAGAACGAGCTGAAAGATCCGGCTCTTTTTGGTGAACGGAGCCATAGGAACCGGATCACCAAGGAGAACCGGACTGCCCATCACTACCGCACAGATCTACTACTCTCTCTGCTGCTTCTACCTATATACTGTCCTATGTCCGTGTTGCCAGCTGCAGGGGTACTGCTGATCCCCTGGGGCTGCCCTCTGCTGGCTGCTTACCACCACATGTACCTGCTGCCACCTCTGGAGGAAGTAGTAAATACTCAGTGGCCGGTAGAGTTTTAAATCCAATGTGTCAGTTCATATATTTACATATGTTCAGTGTTCAGTAAAGCTGGTGTCACACTAAACGACAGCGACAACGACGTCGCTGTTACGTCACCATTTTCGGTGACGTAACAGCGACCTTGTAAGTCGCTGTTATGATCGCTGCTTAGCTGTCAAACACAGCAGAAGCAGCGATCATAAGGTCGCTGTGCTACATGTTCAGAGAGCAGGGAGCCGCGCTTAGCGCTGGCTCCTTGCTCTCCTGCAGCACACATCGGGTTAATTAACCCGATGTGTGCTGCAGCTACATGTCACAGTTCAGAGAGCAGGGAGCCGCGCTTAGCGCTGGCTCCTTGCTCTCCTGCAGCACACATCGGGTTAATTAACCCGATGTGTGCTGCAGCTACATGTCACAGTGCAGAGAGCAGGGAGCCGCGCGCACTGCTTAGCGCTGGCTCCTTGCTCTCCTTGCTACAGTATACATCGGGTTAATTACCCGATGCATACTGCAGCCACATGTCACAGTGCAGGAGCCGGCACTGGCAGCAAGAGCGGAGGCTGGTAACCAGCGTAAACATCGGGTAACCAGGGAAAGGTCTTCCCTTGGTTACCCGATGTTTACGCTGGTTACAGCTCACCGCAGCTGCCAGTGCCGGCTCCTGATCGCTTCATTTCGTCGCTCTCTTGCTGTCACACACAGCGATGTGTGTGTCACAGCGGGAGAGTGACGACCAAAAAATGAAGCTGGACATTCAGCAACGACCGGCGACCTCACAGCAGGGGCCAGGTCGTTGCTGGATGTCACACACAGCGACAGCGACGGGACGTCGCTGCAACGTCACAGAAAATGGTGACGTAGCAGCGACGTCGTTGTCGTCGTCGTTATGTGTGACACCAGCTTAAGGCTCTGGCCAACTGGTCCAGGAAACCATCCCCCATTTCCGTGAGATGGCTGGATTGTCATTGTAAATAAGCACTTGTACCTTGCCTCCCCCCCCCCCGTCATATCTCATTGTAGATTGTAAGCTCTCACGAGCAGGGTTGTTCTTCTTTTCTTTTTTTTTTTCCCCTCTAAATATTGTATTTTCTTTAACTGTTACTTGTTTGTATATTATCCTCCTGAATTGTAAAGCGCTGCGGAATATGTTGGCGCTATAGAAATAAAGATTATTATTATTATTAAGATGATGAGGAAAAGACTATTGCAATAATGCCGAAGCAACACCTCTTTCTTTTGGATGATGAGGCAATACACATATGCAGTTTTGTAACGTTTTATATTTTTAGAATAAACACATATCCGTGAAAAGGACTCAATCTGATTTAGACTGGTGGAACAGAGCGCAGGAGGATCCAACAGTCGGCCAAGACTTTCACATAGACCCCATAGGTGCACAGAATAATTTCATCAGGAAGGCCCCACTTGGACACTGGACTCATTGGGGAATAATTTACTTAGACTGGTATTTCATTCTCCAGTCTGAATATGAAGTGCACTGGAGAAATATAATCACTTTCGTATTTTTCGGACTATAAGACACACCAGACCATAAGACGCACCCTGGTTTTAGAGGAGGAAAATAGGAAAATAAAATTTTAAGCAAAAAATGTGGTCATGACACACTGTTATTGGGCGAGGATCTGCTGCTGCTGACACTGTTATGGGGGTAATGTCCCCAAATTCTCTACTAAGGTACCCAATCTTGGTAATGATCGTCCTGCCTTGTATATAATCCCCATCCTTGTATATATATGTCCCTCATCCTGGTATAGTCCCCATCCTGCCATATACTGCCATCCTGGTATATGCCCTCATCCTGCTATATACTCCCATCCTGCTATATACCCCATCCTGCTATATACAGCCATCCTGCTATATACCCCATCCTGGTATATGGCCTGCATCCTGTGGCACACAAAAAAATGAATGTTTATTCTATGTCAGCAGCAGCGCCGCTGACCTGTGTGGAGCCGTCACCATTCCCTGTAGCATTGCAATGTTCTCCTGTCTGCCGATCCGCTGATGTGTGTGGAGACTAGTGGTGCACACAGCGATGACGTCATCGCTGTGCGCACCGCTAGTCTCCACACACAGCAGCGGCCAGCATAAAGGAGGACATCGCGATGCTGCATTTAACGGTGATGGGTGAGTATACTTATTCACTGCGCCCCGCACTGATGATGATAGGTGGGGTGCAGTGAATATAGCCGCACATGATCACTCCAGGCTGTAGTTGCCAGGGGTGATCATGCGGGCCGGCTTTTAATTATGTGCACATCCCCTGCCCATCATCCCGCCCACCTGTCAGCACCGGTTTCAGCGCTGAGAGATGATGAGCGGGAGGATGGGCGTGCATATGAAATGAGCAGGCCCACGTGGTCACGACAGGCGCTGCTACAGCCTGCACATGCCACCGATGACCCGCTCCACCACCACAGCACCCTCATTCCCTGCAGCCATGCATGCCCTACATTCAGAATATAAGACGCACCCTCCACTTTCCCCCAACATATGAGGGAAAAAAAGTGCGTCTTATAGTCTGAAAAATATGGTATTTTATTAATGAAGCACATGCCTATTAATAAATTAAAGGGGTTGTTTACTATCAGACAACCACAACTTAAGCAATCCAGGACCCAAATAAAAATAAAAACTATGTAGACTTACATACTGCAACAACGCTTTTCCAGTGATGGTAGTGATGACATGCCATAGGTCTGTCACCTTCCAGATGCAGAAAATAAGGGCTGCTCATTAGTTGACAACCTCTTTAAGTCCTTTCTCATTGCAAGCATAGATTTGCATTCCCTGGCATAATTCGTAGTAAATTTGTTGGGATGTGGAAGGCACGACTTCTGCCACTAAGCCACACACACTTTTTTTTTAAAAAGCCAGTTATGTGCATTAGCGATTTTTGGGTGCAAATTGAGTCAGAATTCTGGTGGCTCTGCCACAAAGGTTCTTGTCTATGTAAAAAAGTGCCATCTGACAGATTACTCTCACATTGTTGCATCTGCAGGTTACATTTTGGAGTGGATTTACTTTCTGTTGATGCTGAAAGGGATAAGGACTTTTTTCCTGTTGACTGCGATTACTCATATCCTTAATCACAGCTGCCACATTTTGTCATGACGCCCTTCCGCTATATATACCCACTCTTGGCTTTACTCCATGCCGGTGATATATTCTCTTTCCTGACCACATTGAAGGAGCTCGTTTCTGTATTGCTGTGGTGTCGTTTTAGTAGCAGCTGCAAAGTTTCCTGCTGAAGAAACTAAGGAGTGCTTTTTGTTGTATCTCTTCCCACCCTTTTGTTTTACTTTCCTCGTGTTGTTTTATTGTAGTAGTGGGACTAGCATCTGCTGACCTACTCACTAGCCAGGATGAGTTCAGGGTCAGTGACGGCCAAGGTACATGACGGCGCATGGGGAAGGACCTATCTAGGTCCATTAGGCAGTTCAGGGATCAGTCACAGGGGAGTATGAGGTGGTGACCCTTTTCCAGTTCCCCTATCACCAGGGCCTTTCCTAACATCTTCCCTGGCTTTCCTTCTGTGTTGCACCATGTGCTGGATGTTTCCTCATCATGTTTGGCAATGAAAATCTTGCTCAAAGAATGATTTGGGGGTTGATTGTCATACTTTTATTTATTACGTTTCTATCATTAGAATGACCAATTACCTAGGTAAATATTGGTAAATAATGTCCTGATAATGGTTTGTGAATCTCAGTTATACCCTATTTTGTCCTTGGTTCATCTGTATATCATTTGCATGATATTTTTCTGCCAATCAGATTCTGAGGTTGTAAGAAAATTATTTCTGAAGAAAGACTATTATGTGGTAATGTAACTGACTTCGTTACCAGGCAGAGAACAATAATGAGCATGAAATCTGTATCTGTTTGTATAGAGCCCTACTACTGAAGCTAATCTGGTAATCTGTTTACATCTGATTGATTTACATAGGTATTTGGTTGAAAGATTTGACTTCTTAATCTGGATGGATTATCTGAAAAGTAAACACTTAGCTCAGTAACATCAACCTATGAATTTCTTCAGCAACTAGACAAAAAATAATTATATTAATATGAACATATTATTAATATGTAAAACCCAGTTTAGAAGGACAAAGCATGCTGTCATAGAATGGAACGTCATTATGGGACCCATTGGTTTTCCAATTAATTTAACCAGAGTACAGAGTCTAAAGAATGATCCATACTTCACCATGAAACCCTTACTTTACAGGGTTACTATACCCAAACAATCTTTGGTAGCAGATTGGAAATTCCATGAAGACAGGAAGACAGAACCACAGTCATCCGGAAACTCTATACCTGCAATATGAGTAAATATGGAGAGCATAATAAGGAATCAAGCTGAAATAGAACTAAATCAACATTGCCATAATACAGAGGCGTATCTAGGGGGCGGACTGGCGGGGCATCTGCCCCGGGCGCAGTGTCAGGGGGGCGCTGTCATGCCGACTGATGAAGCACTGAGTTTCCCCGGCGTCCAGAGCCAGCGTCAGCGTTTGGCTGTCAGCAAGGGTTGTGATGTATGCTGCTTCCCTCGGGCCGAGTTCCGGGGACTGCAGAGCTCCTTCCAGCAGCCTGCACTTTCCTGGTTTGCTGGCTCTTAACTCCTCACTTGCACGGAGCTTTCACTGCTGCGTGCAGTGTCCGTTTGTCTGTGTGCGGAGCTAGCACGCACTGTGCACTGTGCTCCCCGTTCAACAGATGAAGGTAGATGCTAGAATGTACGGGCTTCTTCCAGGTATGACTTAATTTGTAATGAAGCTGTTCCCGCCCACTAAAATGGAAGGAGCGCATACATTCTAGGCTCAACCCACAGAGGAGCTGAAGCATCTACATACCGCCGAGCTGTATGTCATCCTCCCCACCCCAGAGCTGTGTACCCCCAGTACTATTTTCCCCACGCACCCCAGAGCTGTATACCCCCAGTACTATTTGCTCCACACACCCCAGAGCTGTATACCCCCAGTACTATTTGCCCCACACACCCCAGAGCTGTATACCCCTAGTACTATTTGTCCCACGCACCCCAGAACTGTATACCCCCAGTACTATCTGTCCCATGCACCCCAGTGCTGTATATACCCAGTAATACTTGCTCCACGCAACCCAGAGCTGTATACCCCCAGTACTATCTGTCCCACGTACCTTAGTGCTGTATACCCCCAGTACTAGCTGTCCCATGCACCCCATAGCTGCATACCCCAATACTATCTGTCCCACACACCCCAGTGCTGTATACCCCCAGTACTATCTGTCCCACGCATCCCAGTGGTGTATACCCCCAGTACTATCTGTCCCACTCACCCCAGAGCTGCATACCCCCAATACTATCTGTCCCACGCACCCCAGTGCTGTATACCTTCAATACTATCTGTCCCACGCACCCCAGTGCTGTATACCCCCAGGACTACCTGTCCCACGCACCCCAGAGCTGTATACCCCCAGGACTATCTGTCCTGTCTGTCCCCCCCACCCCAGTGCTGTATGCTCCCAGAACTGTCTGTTCCCTGACACCAGTGCTGTATGCACCCATAACTGTCTGTCCCCCCCACCCCAGTGTTGTATACCCCCAGAACTGTTTGTCCCCTCACCCCAGTGCTGTATACCCCCAGAACTGTCTGTCCCCCCACCCAAGTGCTGTATACCCCCGGAACTGTCTGTCCCCCCACCCTAGTGCTGTATGCTCCCAGAACTGTCTGTCCACTGACCCCAGTACTGTATACCCCCCAGAAGTGTCTGACTCTCCACTCCAGTGTTCTATACCCACAGAGCTGTATGTCCCCCCCACCCCAGTGCGGTATACCACCCCACAGCTGTATACCCCCCAGAACTGTATCTCCCCCACCCCAGTGCTGTACAACCCAAGAGCTGTATGTTCCCCCGCTCCAGTGCTGTTTGCCATTTTAGAGCTGTATGCCCCCCTCTGGAGCTGTACATGCCCTCATTGCTGTATGTTTGCGGCCTCTCCTGTGATGTATATAGCAGTGTCAGTGTGCTCTGTGTGTGGCCATGTCTGTTAGCCATGGCCACCAATAAGCCCGGCACAGCCACATGCCCAGGAGGAGATGGATGGGAGACAAGCTGGGGAGGTGAGTGATGCTGCTGCTGGCTTCCCCTTATTAATATCTCTAATGTGTCTGTGTGTGCATGTATGATGTGTATCTATGTATGTGTATATGTGTATATGACTGTGTATAGATTTGTCTATTTAGATGTATTCTTGTGAATTTATTTTTAAATATGTATATGTGAGTTTCTATGTGTGTATGCGGCCAACTGAGACTCTTTTGCCCGGGGCCCACAAAACCTGGAGCCAGCCCTGGATGTACTGAAAGTTGTCAATTCATGCAATACAAATGTGTATAGGTGTGACCTGACATTACAATTGATGTACCATGTACTGCTTGTGGTTCTGATTATGTATTGCTGTACCGATGAGTGTTTTGATGCTGTATTTCTGAACTGATGGGGTTATATGGATGCATTTCTGTACTGCTGGTGGTTCTGATGATGAATTTCTGTACTGCTGGTGGTTGTGATGCTGTGTTTCTGTACTTTGGGTGTTACAATTATGTATTTCTGTACCTCTGGTGGTTCTGGTGCTGTTACTAGCTCTGATCCTGTACACAAGTAACAATTCATAAATTGTAAGATTGGACAACCCCTCTACTTAGAATTGGGATACACTGCTTAATTGTCTAAGTAAAGGGCTTGTCTAAGTTTGAGATGAAATTCTGCAATGACTCTAGGTGACTTCAGGCTTTTGAATGCTCACAATGTATGCCCTGCACACTTTTGTGATTCTCCGGTGCCAGAGGCAAGAGTGGACGGTCATGTAAGCGCAAGTATGAGATTTTTATATTTCTGGCCATATTTTGATTTGACATGTCCAGCCTCACTCAATTCATTTTGAGCAAGGCCACGCATGTCTAGTAAGCACGTGACCACATAGACAGTACAGACCAAAAGTTTGGACACACCTCATTCAAAGAGTTTTCTTTATTTTCATGACTCTGAAAATTGTTGATTCACACCGAAGGCATCAAAACTATGAATTAGCACATATGGAATGAAATACTTAACAAACAAGTACGAAACAACTGAAAATATGTCTTATATTCTAGGTTCTTCAAAGTAGCCACCTTTTGCTTTGATTACTACAACAGTCTTGAAGGAGTTCCCAGAGATGCTTAGCACTTGTTGGCCCTTTTGCCTTCACTCTGTGGTCCAGCTCACCCCAAACCATCTCGATTGGGTTCAGGTCTGGTGACTGTAGAGGCCAGGTCATCTGGCATAGCACCCCATCACTCTCCTTCTTAGTCAAATAGCCCTTACACAGCTTGGAGGTGTGTTTGGGGTCATTGTACTGTTGAAAAAGAAATGATGGTCTAACTAAATGCAAACCGGATGGAATAGCATGCCGCTGCAAGATGCTGTGGTAGCCATGCTGGTTCAGTATGCCTTCAATTTTAAATAAATCACCAACAGTGTCACCAGGAAAGCACCCCCACACCATCACACCTCCTTCTCCCTGCTTCACGGTGGGAACCAGGCATGTAGAGTCCATCCGTTCACCTTTTCTACAAAGACACGGTGGTTGGATCCAAAGATCTCAAATTTGGACTCATCAGACCAAAGCACAGATTTCCACTGGTCTAATGTCCATTCCTTGTGTTCTTTAGCCTAAACAAGTCTCTTCTGTTGCCTGTCCTTAGCAGTGGTTTCTTAGCAGCTATTTTACCATGAAGGCCTGCTGCACAAAGTCTCCTCTTAACAGTTGTTCTAGAGATGTGTCTGCTGCTAGACTCTGTGTGGCATAGACCTGGTCTCTAATCTGAGCTGCTGTTAACCTGTGATTTCTGAGGCTGGTGACTCGGATAAACTTATTCTCTGCAGCAGAGGTGACTCTTGGTCTTCCTTTCCTTGGGTGGCCCTCATGTGAGCCAGTTTCTTTGTAGCGTTTGATGGTTTTTGCCACTGCACTTGGAGACACTTTCAAAGTTTTCCCAATTTTTTGGACTGACTGACCTTCATTTCTAAAAGTAATGATGGCCAGTCGTTTTTATTTACTTGGCTGCTTTTTTCTTGCTATAATACAAATTCTAACAGACTATTCAGTAGGACTATCAGCTGTGTATCCACCAGACTTCTGCACAACACAACTGATAGTCCCAATCCCATTTATAAGGCAAGGAATCACACTTATTAAACCTGACAGGGCACACCTGTGAAGTGAAAACCATTTCCTTTGACTACCTCTTGAAGCTCATCAAGAGAATGCCAAGAGTGTGCAAAGCAGTAATCAAAGCAAAAGGTGGCTACTTTCAAGAACCTAGAATATAAGACATATTTTCAGTTGTTTCACACTTTTTTGTTAAGTATTTCATTCCACATGGGCTAATTCATAGTTTTGATGCCTTCAATGTGAATCTACAATTTTCAGAGTCATGAAAATAAAGAAAACTCTTTGAATGAGGTGTGTCTAACCTTTTGGTCTCTACTGCATGTAAATCACATACTTGCAGTTTCATGACCTCCCACCCTGACCATCGGCACCAGAGAATCCTGACAGCGGGCAGTGTACACACTGTGAGAATTCAGAAGTCTGCAGTCACATAGTAACTGCAGATTTTCATCTCAAACCTGGACAACCCCATTACTTATAAAATTTAGCACTGTAGCCCAATCATAACAGCGTGTAATATACTCCCTGTCAGGATTCAGCTCTGCGATTGGTTCCAGCAGTCATCATTTGGTCACTCCACTCATATGTGATTTTCATACTTGCATATGACAACTGGTTTTTCTTCATATGTTTCTCTTTGACCATTAAGAGAATTAAATTATTAAGAGCAGATTGTCATCACATGACTGTGAGTATGCAAATCACATATAAATGATTGGTCACATGGGGGGGGCAAACTGAAGTCTTGCCCCGAGTGCCAGAAAGCCTAGATACACCTCTCCTTAATAGATGTCAGGAACTAAGAGAACTTCCATCTTTAGGCAAAGAAGTAATGTCAAAGGTAAGTTCCAGTATCCGGAGATATTCAGCCATAGGTCAGGTCAGCACAGTTAGTAGAGTGGGATATTGTCTGCAATATTCAGATAAGTTGATGGCCCATTATATGATCTCTGAGGTTTTGTATGCAGGTTTTTATTGGAAATTTGTCGATGAACACATTTTCTGATAAATGTTAAGCCAAGTTCACATATCTAGTAATCATCCATTAGAACGGATCCAGCAGTAATCCGTTGGCACAAAAGTTCTGCTAACACAACTGTTTTTTGACCGTTTTGAAAAAAGTTATTTTTGCAAGTTCCGTTTTCTTAACATCGGAGTTTATGGAAAACAGATCTCTTAACTGATTGCTATTTCTCTTCCATTTGAAACTGATCCAGTAAGCAAAAAACGGATCCATTAAAAATGAAAGAAACATGGATGGCTAAATAGCTATAAGTTAATGGATTCATTTTTCCTAAACTCCCATGTAGAGACTAGTGGACCCGTTGTAGTTCAGTTTGGCGGGTTCAGACGGACTTTAGATAAAGTTCTGTTCGGGACACGAACTGGACCTGAACCCCATTAGCAATCACTGCTAACTGGAGCAGTTTGGCTCTCCATCCACATACAGCCAGCCATATGCAGATCACTTCCGGGGGAGGGAGAGCGGGGTTTTTTCATTATTTTTTGTACACACTACATTCGATAATGCTGATTTCACCCCAAGTGCGAGCTATTCAAACATACAAGCGGCTCGCATTGGGCTGAACAATGAGCATACACTCAAGCACAATTATGCTCAATCAAGTGTTTTTCATAAGTAAAGCACCCGAACTCGAACACTGATTTTTTAATAAAGTCTGTGTTCAGTACGAACACCGAACTTTACTTTTCGGGTTTGCTCATCTCTGCTCCCATGTTAGAAAAGACAGATCCTGCAATAATCAATTATTTGAAAACCGACAAAAAAGTTGTGTTTGCATAACGTTTTTGCCAATGGATTACTGCTAGATCCATTCTAACGGATGATTACTGCACATGAGAACTTAGCCTTAAGCTGGTGTCACACATAACGACGACGACAACGACGTCGCTGCTACGTCACCATTTTCTGTGACGTTGCAGCGACGTCCCGTCGCTGTCGCTGTGTGTGACATCCAGCAACGACCTGGCCCCTGCTGTGAGGTCGCCGGTCGTTGCTGAATGTCCAGCTTCATTTTTTGGTCGTCACTCTCCCGCTGTGACACACACATCGCTGTGTGTGACAGCGAGAGAGCGACGAAATGAAGCGATCAGGAGCCGGCACTGGCAGCTGCGGTAAGCTGTAACCAGCGTAAACATCGGGTAACCAAGGGAAGACCTTTCCCTGGTTACCCGATGTTTACGCTGGTTACCAGCCTCCGCTCTTGCTGCCAGTGCCGGCTCCTGCACTGTGACATGTGGCTGCAGTACGCATCGGGTAATTAACCCGATGTATACTGTAGCAAGGAGAGCAAGGAGCCAGCGCTAAGCAGTGCGCGCGGCTCCTTGCTCTCTGCACTGTGACATGTAGCTGCAGCACACATCGGGTTAATTAACCCGATGTGTGCTGCAGGAGAGCAAGGAGCCAGCGCTAAGCGCGGCTCCCTGCTCTCTGAACTGTGACATGTAGCTGCAGCACACATCGGGTTAATTAACCCGATGTGTGCTGCAGGAGAGCAAGGAGCCAGCGCTAAGCGCGGCTCCCTGCTCTCTGAACATGTAGCACAGCGACCTTATGATCGCTGCTTCTGCTGTGTTTGACAGCTAAGCAGCGATCATAACAGCGACTTACAAGGTCGCTGTTACGTCACCGAAAATGGTGACGTAACAGCGACGTCGTTGTCGCTGTCGTTTAGTGTGACACCAGCTTTAGATTGCTGGGGCTACACGTAACATGGGTGTCTTGATTGGCCTGTGTCACTGTATCAGAAAAAAGCATGAGCACTGCAGCTCCTCACATCTCTATGGGTGATAAAGAAATGATATACTAGAACATGATAAAGATGAACCTTCCCTTTAAGGGGAAACTATCACCTCCAAAATGCTGTTTCACTGCAGACATAGTGGTAATCTGCAGGAAAATAACATTTACAGAAAACCTGTCAAGTTCATTTTGCAAAGTAAAACCTAAAATGGCGCTGTAATACAAATTAAATTGATATCTTTGGTGAAGAAATTTGCTTTGTGGTTCTTCTTTAATAATAATTTTAAATGTTATGCTATTTGAATTTCAGTGCACAAGGGCCGGAGTGTACACTAGGTTTTCTCCTCCCTGTCTGTGATTCCCCAGCTCCTCCACCTACCTCTTTTGTTTGAAGTGGAGATTTCAAATGAAAAAGCACAAACCTGTCATAAAAAAAATGGCGTCAGGCAGATGGGCCAGGGAAACACAGACAGGGGGGAGGAGACCCAAAGTACAGCCTGACCTCTATGCACAGAAATATGTTTCACTAAAAATTTCAATTGATAATTATAGGAGAACAACAAAGCAGATTTCTTCACCAAAGGTATCAATTTCAACAGTATTACAAGACCATTACAGCCATGATTTACTTTACAGTACAAAATCATGCTGACAAGTTCTCTTTAACTCCGTCATGACTTTGGACGTACTGGTAGATCCAAGCTTATGTCCTTCTTTGATGCGGGCTCTTAAGCCGAGCTCGCATCTTTCCCTGTACATGTCAACTGATCTGATCAACTGACATGTGCATCTAACAGTGCAGGCAGATGGGAGATGCACCCACCGTTGTTAACTAAAATCCCATTGTCAATCTCTGACAACGGGAATTAACATGAGCCGACGGGGTTTGCATCATTCCTCGCTACAATTGGCGGTCCTGTAATGTGATCGTGGGGCGCCAAGTCATAACAGCCAGGGGTCAGCTGATGACCCCTGTGCCTCTCATGATGAATTTCCTGTGAATGCCAGCTGCGTACAGAATTGATGCCCTGCTCTGTATAGCACAAGTGATCGAAAGGTCACAGCTTCTAGTTTAAACCCTTCACGACCTTGGACGGATCTATCCGTCCAGGATCGTGTCCCGTTAAGCCCCGCCCCCTGCCGCGGGCAGGCGGCGTGGATCGGCACACATATCAGCTGTTTTCAACAGCTGACATGTGTGCCTGCTAGCCGCGGGTGGAATCGCTTCCACCCGTGGCCATTAACCCCTTAAATCTTGCTGCCAAAGTCTGGCAGCAAGATCTAAATGCGCGCGGCCATGTTTTTTACTTACCGCCGCCCCCACCGGAAGTCACGTGTGTTATCACGTGACTATCGGTGGTTGCCATCGTAGCACAGGGTTATGTGATGACGCCTGCAGCTACGAAGTTTCACTTTCGTTTTCCCTCGGCCGAGAGCAGATGGAAAAACAAAGTGACTGAATCTGCTGTTTACAGCTGTATTGCTGTGATCAGCAGATAGATAATAGCGATCGGATTGCTGATCGCTATAGCCCCCTAGGGGGACTAGTAAAATAAAAAAAAAAAGTAAAAAAAAAGTTTTGAAAAATAAAAAAAAACCAAAAAACTAAAAGTTCAAATCACCCCCCTTCCCCCCCATTGAAAATGAAAGGGTTAAAAAATAAATAAATATACACATATTTGGTATCGCCGCGTTCAGAAATGCCCGATCTATCAAAATATAAAATCAATTAATCTGATTGGAATTTTTTTGCCACTACGCCGTTTACCAAACGCCAAAATTACGTTTTTTGATCGCCGCAAGTTTTACGCAAAATGCAATAACAGGCGATCAAAACGTAGCATCTGCGCAAAAATGGTACCATTATAAACGTCAGCTCAAGACGCAAAAAATAAGCCATCACTGAGCCATAGATCCCAAAAAATAAGAACGCTACGTGTTTCGGAAAATGGCGCAAAACGTGCGCCACTTTTATTGGACAAACTTGTGAATTTTTTTTAACCCCTTAGATACATGTGAACCTATACATGTTTGATGTCTACAAACTCGCACCGACCTGAGGCATCACATAAATACATCAGTTTTATCATATAGTGAACACGGTGAATAAAACATCCCAAAAACTATTGTGCGATCACACTTTTTTTTGCAGTTTTTCCACACTTGGAATTTCTTTGCTGTTTTCCAGTACAATATATGGTAAAACCTATGGTTTCATTTAAAAGTACAACTCGTCCCACAAAAAACAAGCCCTCATATGGCAAGATTGACAGAATAATAAAAAGTTACGGCTCTCGGAAAAAAAGGAGCAAAAAACAAAAACGCAAAAACGGAAAGTGCCCGGGGGCTGAAGGGGTTAAAAAACCACAAAAATTGAAATCACACTACCTTTACCCCATTAAAAATAAAACAGTAATAAAAAATACACATACTGTATTTGGTATCGACGCGTGTAGAAATGTCCGATCTATCAAAATATGAAATATATTAATTTCATCACTAATCAGAGTAAAAATAAAAAATTCTAAATGCCAGAATTATGTTTATTGGGCCTCTGCAATATTGCAATAAAATGAAATAAGAGGCAATAAATACATTGCAATTACCCAAAAATTGTATTTGTAAAAATGACAGCTCTGGGTGGAAAAAATAAGCCACCACACAAGCCTACAGCATATCCTGAAAAATGAGAATGTTACAAATCTGGCAAAATGGCGGCAAAAGCACCATTTATTTTGTGACAAATTTCTGTTTTGTTTTTTTTTTCACCAGTTAAATAAAAAGAAAACTATAGATGTTTGTTTTTTACATACTCGGAGTGGCCTGTAGAATCATCTTGCCAGGTCAGTTTTAACTTATAGTGATCATGTTGAATAAAAAAAAACAAACAAAATGTGTGGAATTTGAACTTTTTTTGCAATTTCACCCACTTGTATTTTTTTCCCATTTTCCAGTATACCATATGGAAAAATAAATGACTTCATTCAAAAGTAAAACTCGTTCCGCAAAGAAAAAAAGCTCTCATATGGCTATGTTAATGGAAATATAAAAAAGTTATAGCTCTTGGAAGGAGGGGAGGAAAAAACGAAAACAAAAAACGGAAAATCGCCCTAGTGGTGAAGGGGTTAAATCATGTGTAGCCGGGGCTGTTATAGTCAGCACTCCCTACACAATGAGCGTGCTGTAATCACTCCTTGTCACATTGGTTGACAGCCTGCTCTGCACACATACACTGCCAAGCAATATGGTGGGGTCTGGGTACGGAGTGCTGACTGTGTAGTGAGAACTGACTGTAACAGCTCCCTGCATCGCACCAGTGACTGGAAACCAGCAGCTGCAAGGAGAATATAACTTCATTTTCTCCCTATTTCAGCTGCTCAAGTAATATAATCAGGTATGATTTATACGCTGTTTACTTGCAGATTACCTCTATATCTACAGGTAAATAGCATTTTTGGAGTTGACTGGTTTCCATTAAAGATAAAGTAATAATTGCCTGATGTCATCAGTAAAGAAACCTCATTTTATCATTAAAGTCTGGAGTCACACTTGTGTGTGACTTGTGCGAGAATCGCATGACTTAGGAACGTCTGACTGACGGCCCTAACTTGCCGTTCTGACCCAAACCAGTTATCCACCTTTCACCACTTTTCCACTCAAAATAAGACACGGACTGCGTGACATTGGATGTAAAGGCCACAGCAGCCTCGTTTATTAACACCAAAATAATCAATAACATTTATTCATAAATGTAGTAAATAACTCCATAAACATAACCACCAGCAAAGGAGGGGGGGGGTAAGTGAAGAGTCCCTTTGTACATGATTGCAACACCAGCTCCACCATGTGCCCTCAGCCGCACCACACCGACTTGAGGACACCCAGCCGAGTGTTGCTCCACCATGTGCCCTCAGCCGCACCACACCGGCTCGTGGACACCCAGCACATTAACATGCCCTGCTGTGACCCAGCACAGCAGGGTCCCACGTTAATATGTCCCGCTGTGACCGAGCACAGCAGGGACCCACCAACCATACCATTGCACACCAGGGGTAACCCGCTCCTGCACTGGGTTCCCCCCCGCTCTTTGTGCAATCCACCGACTTCAAATACCCCCCTCCTTTCCGCCGACTGCTGCGACAAGGTCAATCCTCCTCGTCTCTCCATGTCGATAGCCAGAAATCCAAAAATAGGGCGGGTGGGCGGGACAATTCCAGACGTCTTCAGGTGATGAATGACCTCCCACCTCCTAATCCAGCCCTATATATACTCCCCTACACTAGCAACCCCCCGGACCAATTACATGGCCCCACAGCCCTATAACTCCACCTCCCATTTTCCCGCACAAAATACCCTGAGCATTAACCCCTTGCTAATCCTCAGGCCTAGCATCCCTCCTCAGTCATGTTGCCCTCCCTTGAGCCCTTTCAGGGCAGGCGTCCGGGCTTTTCTTGACTTAGGAACGTCTGACTGACGACCCTAACTTGCCGTTCTGACCCAAACCAGTTATCCACCTTTCACCACTTTTCCACTCAAAATAAGACACGGACTGCGTGACATTGGATGTAAAGGCCACAGCAGCCTCGTTTATTAACACCAAAATAATCAATAACATTTATTCATAAATGTAGTAAATAACTCCATAAACATAACCACCAGCAAAGGAGGGGGGGGTAAGTGAAGAGTCCCTTTGTACATGATTGCAACACCAGCTCCACCATGTGCCCTCAGCCGCACTACACCGACTCGAGGACACCCAGCCGAGTGTTGCTCCACCATGTGCCCTCAGCCGCACCACACCGGCTCGAGGACACCCAGCACATTAACATGCCCTGCTGTGACCCAGCACAGCAGGGTCCCACGTTAACATGTCCCGCTGTGACCGAGCACAGCAGGGACCCACCAACCATACCATTGCACACCAGGGGTAACCCGCTCCTGCACTGGGTTCCCCCCCGCTCTTTGTGCAATCCACCGACTTCAAATACCCCCCTCCTTTCCGCCACAGCGAGCACGTATGACACCTTGTACGTGCGAGCCCCACCACCAACAACCCCGGCCCGAGCCGACTCCTCGGGTCGAGCAACCAATACTGCGGGACCAATGCCAATCGAGCAAAATAACCCCCCAATAGACCTTACGATGCCAACCAGCACCAAGCCACCAGTACAACAAGGTCAGCCGCCCCCAAGACCTGCAACTAACCGACCACGTCGTCCGATCCTATATACCGCCTGCGCGACCAGTCCCCCACGAGCCACCAGAGCCGCCGCCCCCATCTTCATGGAATAAGGGGGCAAGCTCGGCCTCGTTGAGACAGCTACACTGCAGGCGCCTCCTAAAATTACACTTCAACTGATAATTAACAAAGCCAACCATTATTGGTGTACCATTACCATCCTCTGCACCGCCTGCGCGCCCAGTCCCCAACGAGCCACCAGAGCCGCCGCCCCCATCTTCATGGAATAAGGGACAGGCTCGGCCTCGTTGAGACAGCTACACTGCAGGCGCCCCCTAGAATTACACCTCAACTGATAATTAACAAAGCCAACCATCATTGGTGTACCCGTACAATCCTCTGCACCGCCTGCGCGACCAGTCCCCAACGAGCCACCTGAGCCGCCGCCCCCCATCTTCATGGAATAAGGGGCAAGCTTGGCCTCGTTGAGACAGCTACACTGCAGGCGCCTCCTAAAATTACCCATCCACTGGTAAATCAACAAAGCCAACCCTTATAGTCGGAAACAAAACAACCTCCACTGTTTCCCCAACTCCTGACAGATTCCTAAAACATACCCAGTAACACCACCCCTGGGCAGTCATGCCCCTGTGAACAACGGCACGAGCACGGCACCCAGGCAAGAAAATGGCCCGGGGCAATCAGGCCCGATGTCACGAATCAAGCCCCCCGGATGCCCCAGCGACCACCTCTCCTCCACCCACGCGCCGTACCAAACGCTGCCGTTCCCGTAAACTGTGTGTAATCACACAGATCCTAAAACACCACCAGCCCAATAGCCAAAACCATGCCACCCTGCTATTATTGTCACGACAACCCTGACCGAAAACAGCCAAACCGACCACCAACCTGAATAAAAGACCTTAACTATGTACCAATGTGTAACGATACTCCCAACACCAGCAGATTTTCCGAAACTAATTCAGAATACACCCTTCTGACCACCACCTATTGCTCAAAGCCCCGGAAAAGGGCACATGACCCCCGTTATTCATCGGTATCACCGTGCACTCTGAACCCTCAAGCACGACACTACCGTTGCCCCCCTCTACAAAGCCAAATGCACACCACGCCCAATCCCCGCTAAACTGCAGACTCAAAACTACTCACAAAATGAGAGAACAGCAACTCCCACTAAACCCGTAGTCCAGGAAGAACTCAAACACCACATTTCTCCGCAATTGAAGGCACCATAAGCCAGGGCCAACCGTCAAACATTGCACCGACATGTGCCTGGTGCTTGTACGCCACTCAGCCTTAAAGCGCCGCGAAAACACCCCCCCAAACGGGGCACCGCCCCAGATGGTTACCAGGTCCTTAAACCATAAGAGTCAGTGCACCCCGCGCTGGCTGCCCCTGCCACCCAACCTGACATTGAGGGAGGTAATGGCAAAGTTGCGACCTACTCGCTCACTACTTCGACACCTCACCCACAGCTGCACCGCACAACTGTGTGCCCCAATACCTGCCGGTCCTGACAAATACGTAAGACCACAGTAACCACTTGGCAATGCAATACTGGGAGGGGCTACACTACCGCTTGACAATCGGCGAACCCACAACATACCTCATGATCTATCAGCATAACCAACAAATGGAATAACCCGCCATCAGCACTGGCTAGCTGGAAAATCCCACAAGTCGCCAATCAGAGGCCCCCCGGACACCAATAATCCACACACTGGATAACCCAACCCCAATGTCACTTATTCCTCGCACCGACACATTACCCGAGCCCCCTATCCGGGGGCACCAGGAAGAAACACTCTAAGACGAACCATATACCCATAAGGCAAAGCCACGCCAGCTGTACCTGAAAGAAACCCCCGAGCCCACCGTAAACGAGAACCACCTATTCTTATGATAAACTCCAGTGGAGCCACTCTCAACTGCCATAACGAATGCCGCCCGATACAGTCTGCCATCGTTAAGCCGGCGACCCTACTAAGAACCGCATACCAATCCACGCGCATAAAACTTGTTAAAACTGCCCCTGTGCAGACACTGCTAGCAAACTCCCGTAATCTCCCCATGAACCCGCAGATCCTGCAAAGGCCCCCAAACGGCACACAGGGCAATAAGCCAAACTTGACCCCAACCTTAGCACGACATACACTGGAGCCTGATAATGGCCCGTAACCTGACCTCAGACATAGGGCCGTACCTAGCCGAACCAAACACATCGACTTATCAAACACATGCTAACTCCGCAGGTACACCCTGGGCATGAAGAAACAGCGTAGCAGTCCCCAGGTTGTCCCCGGAACAGAATATAAACACTCGACCATCCCGAATATCGGATAATCCCCCAACCGAACCCGGACCATGTACACAATAACCAGACCTGGGGCAACCATAAAACATCCCGCTCACACAATATTTGTCCAACAGACATCGTAAACAAGCACTAAAACCCGATTACAGACCAAGGCAACAAAAGTGTGTTTATTCCTTTTTTTTTTTTTTTTTTTAAAACGCCTATTACTCCTGTAAATAGACGGCTAGACAGGGCACCTCATACAGGTGAACAGTCAATTTCAAGACCCCCAGGGAGGTGTCGCCAACCGCCGCAAGGGAGGGCAGATCTCCAAAGGACTGCTGTCCCAATCCTAACGACCTGAACATCTGGCCGCAACAAAACATGCCCGCCCAGTAAACCTGAAAACCTACCAGTACTCTCACAACCCCTGTTGGAGGACCGGACTCAGGCCGATGCCTATAGAGTATAAAGCACCCCCTCGTGAAATGCAACCACATTCCCTTTCACCTCCCACCAGCAATAACACACACCCCATGCAACGCTCAAGAGTCAGACACCAAATGCAAATGCACCCCCGCAGAACGGGCCACCATGTATGTGGCCTGCCATCGAACCCTTATCACCTACTATTAACCGCGATAAACCTCTAGCTAAAAGACTCCCATAACCATTACATAAACCATGGAATCGCCGTAAACTCGGTTATCCTACCCACTACCCCTTCACAAGTATTCGTATACCTGCCTCTAATTCCGCCCCACCGTCGACTTGCACCTGAATTAGTCACGAACCACCAGGGAAACACTCAATCATACAAAGTCACCCAAAATATGCAAGCGCAATTACGCCAACCATAAGAAACCATTGCGTCACCTAGAGATAAACACCCTATCATGAAAAACCCCAACGCTCATGAAGTGCATAGCGAGGCATCCGGGACCACAGAGCAACCACTCCCGTACAAAAGTCATCGCTGAAACAGGGCCCCCTACCTCCTACCGAAACCAGCTGACAAACAAACTACCGCCCTATTGCACCCGAAATCATACGTATCAACACCCTTACTACCCACCCTAATCCAAGCATTAATACAAGGTTTTAAGTGAGCCTTAATTTACTAGGCTGACTCCATGGAATCCCACGGAACAGCCGTCGCATGTCCTCCGCGTCGAGCACCGCCATGTTCTCCACCGATAGACGCCGGATGCAGCCCTCCTGGGCCGCACCGAAAGCGCCCGGACTAACCAGCCATCCGGGGACGCTTGGCGAAAGGTCACTGGCTCGAAGCCACAACTGGGGGGGGAGGTGCGCTCCAGCCGCTCAGCCGCCTGTGTGAATCCGTATCCAGAGTTGGATCTGCAACAATCACCGTGCGCAATTGCGCAGGGCACAGCTCCTGAATCTTGCACCAGACGCCGAGGGCATATGACGGCGACGCCGGACCACGTGACCGCGCCACGGGCCACGCGGACGCGCCACCCAGGTTGTCACACCAAACCCCCACGCCGTAGCCCTCCTACGATGTTGTCCCATCACGTGCCGCCGCCGGACTGCTGGCCGGGCCCTACGCGGCTGCGCAGGCCGCACTGGTGGAATCAGAGGTGCAGAGGTGTCACTCACCCACTCCGCTGGACGACATCTGCCGTGAACTCCCTGATGGCCAGGCCCTGCACGGATGTGCCGGCCGCACTTCCTTGCTGCTGATGGCTCGGTGACGTGTCCAGTAACCGTGTGATCGCGCCATCAGAGGGCCTCACACCGACGTGCAGGCCGCGCCTCCTGGATGATGCCGGTCACGTGACAACCCAGCAAGCCATGTGGAAGTGACCTCGAAGGGGACGCGACCACATCGGCCCCACGTGACCGCGCCGGCCCCACGTGACCGCGCTGATCCCACGCGACCGCGCCGACCCCACGCGACCGCGCCGACCCCACGCGACCGCGAAGCATCGGGTGAGCCCCAACGGGTCGGGCGAGCTCGGCGGGTC
Organism: Anomaloglossus baeobatrachus; assembly: GCF_048569485.1. Lineage (NCBI taxonomy): Eukaryota > Metazoa > Chordata > Amphibia > Anura > Aromobatidae > Anomaloglossus > Anomaloglossus baeobatrachus. The sequence goes on from NC_134358.1 coordinate 254,381,056, forward strand.
GGGTGCGCGCGGGGGCCGGGTAAGAGCGGTGGGCCGGGCGAGAGCGGCGGGCCACGCAGCCGCAATACGCCCGTCACCACTGGCCACTGCGACCCGGGATCCCATACAGGCCCTGCGCGGCTGCACAGGCCGCACTTCCGGGTTCAACGCCCGGTCACATGACCGCACCGCAGGGCCATGTGACCATGACGTCAGGACGCCGGGGCCATGTGACCGCGACGCCGGACCACGTGACCGCGCCCCGGGTCACGTGATCGCGCCGCCCACATCACTATGCCGACCCCGCGCCGCACCACCACAGAAGGAGGCCGGTGACGTCACTCACCGCCCCGCTGCTGCCGAAATCTCCGTCGCTTCCCCCGACGTCCTACGATGCTGCTGCCAGCGCCGAAGGGGGGTCCCTGGGGCCCATCTGGATCCAACTCCTGCGAGGGCCTTGACCCCCTCCCGGAGGCACCGGGAGCTCGATCACCTCCGCCGCCTGATCATCCGCCGTCCACCGCCGCTGTGTCCACTGGAGCCAGCGCTACCCACGCCGCTCCACCATAGACGACCTCCTTTGGGACAGGAACAATTCCAGACGTCTTCAGGTGATGAATGACCTCCCACCTCCTAATCCAGCCCTATATATACTCCCCTACACTAGCAACCCCCCGGACCAATTACATGGCCCCACAGCCCTATAACTCCACCTCCCATTTTCCCGCACAAAATACCCTGAGCATTAACCCCTTGCTAATCCTCAGGCCTAGCATCCCTCCTCAGTCATGTTGCCCTCCCTTGAGCCGTTTCAGGGCAGGCGTCCGGGCTTTTCTTTGCAGACGGTAGATATGAGCACCTGAGGTTCAGTGTTCATACCAAACACAGACATCACAAAAAAAAAAACAGAGTTCGGATTCGGAATTCAGGTGCTTTATGAATACAAACTACAGTAGAACCTTGGATTATGAGCATAATTGGTTCTGGGAGTATGTTCTTAAATCAAGTTACTCTTATATCAAAGCGAATTTTCTCATAGGAAATAATTGAAACTCAGACAATTCGTTCCACAACCCAAAAATATTGACTGTGTTTTTATACAAACTTGTTACAGTAATACAAAATAATATCCTGTATTCATATAAAATTATTATAGTACACTAATACAAAATACTGTGCAGTAAAAAAACAAAGCAAATTAAACTGCACTTTAGCTTACAATAGAATTCTTGGTGTGCAGGAGTTCAATACAAGCAATGTGCTGTACTGGTTAGCATAAAGAAAGTAAAATACTGTATCCACAAATGCAAATTGATAGATATGCTATATAGTATATAATGTACTGTACAATGGTATACTGTATACAGTACAAATGTGACGCCCCTGAACTATCAGATCGTCACAGCGTATTGTACAATCTGCCCTCCCGTGCAGTATACACCTCCCTCATGGTTCTGGGTCCCTATCTAAATGGCGTTGCCTCCAACAGCAAATAAAATCCTAGATACACCCTGCACCACACCCACAGACACACCAGTGGACGGCTTGAGTTGAATAGAGTCGCCCACCTGGGGGGGGTCAGGAGGGAGAAGTGAGGAGTGTAGTCAGTCAGTGAGTAGAGAAAGAGTTGGGAAGTAGCCCTTGAGCTGTGAGGAGCTCAGAGGAAGTCGGGAGTGGTGGCTCCTGAAGGAACTGTCTAGGTTGCAGATGGTGGTCTGGGCCTAGAAGAGTCAGACCCCCGGTCGCAGGGGATTGTGGCGAGGTGCCTGCACCTGTCGAGGAGGACAGCTGGCAGCCTAGCACTGTCCCCGGTCTGGGACCGAAGGCACGACGGGGTACACAGACCCTAGGTCTGAGAGTAGCTCCAGGCAACCCAATATGTCACCTGAGGAGAACGGAGTCTTCATGATCTGTTCCCACCCGCTCCAGAATCAGGGCATTATCACAGTGAGGGGAATAGGACTTTCCAATCCAAAACGGTTCAGAAAATTCCAAGCATGAGCCCTGAGAACAAGCTCCCATACTTAGCCATAGTAGAGAGCGGGACCCAGCTAGTTCCATGCTACCGGGCCACCAAGTTGAAGTCAAACTAAGTGCCAGGAGGCAAGTCATGGATCACCAGGCAGCACCATTGGGGACGGGACCAGGACGAGCTCCCCTCAGTGGCAGCGATATTCAGAGACTTGGTTTACGCAGTTGTCAGCATCTGCTTATGAACTGAGTGAGTATCAGAGTGACCCCTGCACCCCATGGCACCCCCTCACCGAGTCCCGGGGCATTCCCCCTACCTGTGGAGGGCTACGACACCTTGCTGCCCCACTTCATCACCCTGGGTACTCCCAATGGCAGCGGCAGTATTCCCCAAATTACCGTACACTACAGGTGGCGTCACGAACTACATATCAACTCCCCTGTAAATATCCCCTTTCATTTAAGTGGCCGCACGACCCCTGGGTCCGGAGATCCTCGAGCCACAGCGAGCCTGGATCAGAGCAGCTTGGCTGCTTCCACGGGGGTGGCACACATACATACAGAAAGTTACCTCCAGAGCAGGTCTGAGCGCGGTGAAAGGACAGAACTGGAAGTGTGCACGGTGAGTATTTGCTCTTATTGCAAAGCATTGCTCTTAAACCAAGTTACAATTTTTTGAAAAGCTTTGCTTGTCTTGCAAAACGCTCTCAAACCAAATTACTCTTAATCCAAGGTTCCACCGTACTCGCGAGTATTGCAGTGTTCAGGTACAGTCAGTGCTCAACCCAGTGCAAGCCACTTGCAGTGTTTGAATGACTAGGACTATGGGGGTAAGAAAAGCGTGATCAGAGGTAGTGTGCAGCAAAAAATAAATAAATGGAAAAACCTCGCCAACCCGTGACTTCAATTGGGGTTCAGGTCAAGTACAGGTCCCAATCCAAACTTTATGTAAAGTTCGGATGAAGCCACCAAACCAACTTCATTAGGTCCACTCATCTCTAGACGTCGGCTCTCCTGACAGGAGTGTGTCAGCTTCATAATGATGAAATGCACCTCAATAAATTAGCATTTATTAGCTCTTCTTAGCCAGGCCATTTTTACACATTTATTAAACCTGTTAAGAAGGTTCTGTATGCCTAAAAGCATAATAATCTGGTGCATGCCCCATTCTCCAGCGCTGCCCCTTTATCAGTCTCCCCCCAAGTCTGCAGTTTCCAGATTTCAAAACTCTTCACTCATCTAAACTTAATCCTAATCTATAGTCTTTCACTATTCCTGAGGTATAATGATAATAATAAACACTACCTTCAATATGTGATGGATTGTACGTAACATACAAGGGTGACCTACATGTGTTCATTTTCCATTTTGTGACCTACATAGTTTTACCTGATTGGTATGTAAATGAAATATTTTCCACATTTACTCAAATGCTCAACATTGTAAAGATTTCTTATGAACCTACATTCTTAAAAAGTTCAACAAAAATTCAAAGTCTAGAAAAGAATCAATGGATTCTGAGAATCAAGAGAACATCAAACAACTTTTTTTTTAAAAGTAGTAAGTGTAACCCTTTAAAAAGATCATGTTTTCTGTGAAAAAGTGGCTTTAAGAATAAAAAATAAATGGATAAGTCAGGGGAGTGACAGGAGGAAAAAAGGGCATACACAGGTTATGTTTGATGTTTTCACTGATCCTCATTAAATGGATTTTCATTTCAAGTTGAACCCCAGGCAAAGCTAAAAAAAAAAAAATCTTGATATTATTCTAAAATAATTTCCTTCACATATGTTTAATTTTATTTCATTTTTATGGAATAGTCCCAAACTCTTTAGGGACCTATACTCTGTTCTATAATTCAAAATGCAGAAGAAAATTGTTTGGAGTGTTATCGTAATACAATATTATTACTGCCTTGGATCTAATTTATTTACTGTCCAATAACACAAATTCAGAACAGTTAGAATCTGACTTAAAATGTTAAAAATTCCGTATACTAATTATTTTGGATTTCGATTGAGATCATATATATATATGTATGTATATATATATAAATATATATACAGTATATATATATATATATATATATATATAAAATATGGGTCTGTGTATCTACATATATATATATATATATATATATATATACACAATATATACAGTATATATATAGTACTTTTGGACACACCTTCTCATCTCTAGAACAACTATTAAGAGAAGACTTTGTGCAGCAGGCCTTCATGGTAAAATAGCTGCTCGGAACCTAAAGAACAAAAGGAATGGGCATCAGGCAGTTGGAAATCTGTGCTTTGGTCTGATGAGTCCAAATTTGAGATCTTTGGATCTAACCGCCGTGTCTTTGTAGAAAAGGTGAACGGATGGACTCTACATGCCTGGTTCCCACCGTGAAGCATGGAGGAGGAGGTGTGATGGTGTGGGGGTGCTTTTCTGGTGACACTGTTGGGGATTTATTCAAAATTGAAGACATACAGAATCAGCATGCCTACCACAGCATCTTGCAGCGGCGTGCTATTCCATCCGATTTGCGTTTTGTTGGATCATCATTTATTTTTCAACAGGACAAAGACCCCAAACGCACCTCCAGGCTGTGTAAGGGCTTTTTGACTAAGAAGGAGAGTGATGGGATGCTACACCAGATGACCTGGCCTCCACAGTTACCAGACCTGAACCCAATTAAGATGGTTCGGTCTGCTGGACCGCAGAGTGAAGGCAAAAGGGCCAAAAACTGCTAAGCATCTCTGGTAACTCCTTCAAGACTGTTGGAAGATCATTTCCGGTGACTACCTCTTGAAGCTCATCAAGAGAATGCCAAGAGTGTGCAAAGCAGTAATCAAAGCAAAAGGTGGCTACTTTGAAGAACCTAGAATATAAGACATATTTTCTGTTGTTTCACACTTTTTTAAGTATTTCATTCCACATGTGTTAATTCATAGTTTTGATGTCTTCAATGTGAATCTACAATTTTTAGAGTCATGAAAATAAAAAAACTCTTTGAATGTGAAGGTGTGTCCACACTTTTGGTCTGTACTGTATATATATTTATTTAGTCACTTTGTGTATCTTTGTATATTTATTTAGTCACTTTGTGTTTACTTACAGCTATATTGCCATTTTCTTTTTTGTTATGCTGGCCTTTTTATTTTAGAATTGCAGCAGAAAATGTGCCCATAATAGTCGTCACCTTTAATTTAGCTTCTTATAAGACTTTTTTTTTTAATAGCGTATTTGTTCCATGAAGGGAGTTCTGGACAAAACATTTTTAAAATTTGCTGATAATACTGGAAAATTAGGCGCTTTGTGGGTCTCAAGCCAATCTATGCTTCTTGATCCCTCGTTACACACTGGTAGTTACTACAGAGTCTCAGCACTGTATTTTAATACTGTATATTGATTATAGGCTTTAATTTTTGTTTCTATTCCGGCTATTCTGTCCTTTTACCGCTAGATGTCAGCGAAGAACACAATCCGGCAGTTATACGTTCCTGCTCGCTTCCATTTGGACAAGGTCTTTTTACTCCACGGGTCCCTGGAATCTGCTTTTCATTATGTAATTAGTAAAGAAGTAGTTTGGTAAACCACAGACATTTTTTAGATTTGGTAAAACGGAACCTGTGAATTTAAGAGCAGTGGTTGTAGAAACGCAGAGTATCTGTAGTCTAGACGAAGCAGATCGCTGTTATTCCCATTTGCAAAATGAATTCTCTGATATAAATTCTACAATGCCATAATTTGCAGATAAGCAAGATAACATCATAAAGAAAATGTTATTTTAAGGAGCTGATATGTTATTGTATGCTATGTATTTTATTTTACATTTACAATTATACCTTCCACAAACATAAAAAGTGTTAATGTTATATCATATTCACATATGGAGACTCCACAGCAGTATTTCACTGTAGTATCTAGATTTCCAATAATACATGTAAGAATTGCTTGTATTCACACTTCCAATACATTTAAAGGGAATCAGTCACCAGATTTTTGCTTCCTCATCTGAGAGCAGCATAATGTAGAGACAGAGACCCTGATTCCAGCAATAAAATACTTAGATACTCCAAAAACATACAGATAAGGAACCTAGATTATGAGCCCCAATGGAGACAGTGTTGCCATTGTATGTAAAGCACTGTGGAATTAACAGCGCTATATAAATGAATAAATATTATTCTTATTATTATTATTATTACTGGGTGCAGCAGTTGTGACACAATCAGAGTTCCAAGATGTAGCATAGCTCAGATAGTTAACTCCACCCACATCACATCTCTCTATGTACAATGCCTATTGACAATGAACTACTTATCAGATGAGGAGGTGGGGTTGGATGACTTGTCTCAAGGCAGCTAGTCCCAGCAATGATAAAGTCCTAGTGAAAAAATCTTCACTGCGTGTAAAAAACAGCACACAGTTTAAAAAGTGACACATAGCGGAAATCTGTGTTTCAGTCCCTATCTCCTACTGTCTTCAGATTACAAAGCAAAAAGCTGCTGACAGATTCCCTTTAAACAAATAGTATGCCAACAAATAGTAACTGGAGAGAGCAAGAAGAAACACACTTTTGGACTCCATCTGATGAATGGGGATCTATGGAAATGTTACATTACCTAATGGGAAAAGCTCCATATACTTATTGTAGGGTGAGTGAAATATGCACCAAGACTAAAGGCCCTGTCACACACAGAGATAAATCTGCGGCAGATCTGTGGTTGCAGTGAAATTGTGGACAATCAGTACCAGGTTTGTGGCTGTGTACAAATGGAACAATATGTCCATGATTTCACTGCAACCACAGATCTGCCAAAGATTTAGCTCTGTGTGTGACGGGGCCATAAGAGACAGCAAGGACAGGTGGAAAGGAATGTGACCGCAGCACTATAGTACACAGAGTTTGTTAACTTACAAGCTATTGCAAGAGTGGAAGGGGGTGTATGGCTCGGCCACCCCAGACCTGCAAATCCGTTGTGTATAAAATGTAGTGAATGTTATATACTTTGACAATATGATATTGGTGGAACATGTGTGCAGCCACTAGGTGGCCACATTGTGCAAGTTGCTTCCCTGATACTCTCAGGCTGGGGAGACTTAATGCAGGGAGAAGTATAGTTAGTAAAAGGAGTGAGCAGACAGGAAATAACAGGAGAGTCCCAGAGACAGAGGAAAGAGTAGCAGACCCCAATCAAATCTAATTAGACTGACCCTCTGGGTCAAATCCTGGCGCCAGACACATGGGGCCCTAGTGCGGAGATAGTGTTGTGAACCTTGTGTGACACCCCTGGACTATCAGGTCGTCACAGGGTATTGCACAATTTTCCCTTCCGTGCAGTATCCATCTCCTCCTTGGTTTCAGGTGCCACCCAATAGTATTGCTAACACCAGCATGCAAATCCCAGTCACACACACACCAGTGGGTAGGTCCAGTGGAGAAAGGGCCGCCCACCTTAGAGTCAGGCAGACTGGGGGGAGGTGACTGGGCATTCATTGGCAGGGGAGCAAGGAGAGTAGTGGCTCTCAAGTAGCTCTCAGGGGGAGAGCAGGCTGGGGAGTTGGAGCTCCCAGGACAGCGAGGCAGCAGCCCTCAGAGTGTGAGGGGCTGAGAAGTACAAGCTCCCGGAAGGTCGGACTAGACTGAAACACACCAAGCAATATCATTGGGAACGGTCACCTGGACTGGCTCCCCTCCTCAGCGGCAGCGGTACTCCGGGACTTTTGGTTTAATTACAGTCTGTGTGTTTACTGACCTTCCAACGCAGCACCAGCCTCATCCAGCACCACAACTACCAACTGTGAGTTCCCTGCTCCCTGCCTTCCAACCCCTTGCATTTAACGGCACTCCCTTACCATCACCGAGCCACGTGGCTTCCCCCCTACCCGTGGAGGGGTGTAACACCTGGCTGCCCACTCCATCGCCCCCGGGTACTCCCAGCTGCAGTGGTGGTACTCCACCTTACCACACACCACGGGTGGCGTCACAAACTTTAGACACTATCCCCTGTAAATACCCCCCTTAATTTGAGTGGCCGCACGACCTCTGGGTCCGGAGACCCCTCGAGCCACTGCAGATCCGGATCCAAGCAGCCCGGCTGCTGGCACGGGGGCAGCACACTTGTCATAGAATGTGGTTAAAGTCCGGATGGCCTGGCTGGTGGCCACCCCTGGCAGATACCCAAAGAACCCCCTGAAGCAACAGAAGGTCAGTGGGTTTCAACGACCAGAGTAGGTCCTCACAGAACCGTGGAGAGGAGTGCCGTCCTCGAAAGGCCCGTTCTAGCTGCTAGCTGAAACTCCCTGTGGGTGGGACGACAGCATACCTGAAGGACTATTTGAACCTGCCAAACAGTTTGAATATGAGTGAGGGGATGAGGGGCTTAGGAGCTCAACCAGAAGCCCGACTACAACGGAAGTGGCTGGCCTGCAAATTAAATGTAACTCCAGTTGCTATTGGCAACCCCGTCGGGGAACTGGAGCGTATGGGTAAAGTGTTATGGAAAAGTATTTTTGTGGCCCTTGTAACCAAGAAGGAATGTGCCAGATGCAGGTGTAATGAGAGATTTTGTGAATACCTGTTCAGTAATAAAGAATCATTACTCGTTAAAGAGAACTGTGTCTGTGTGTGGTGTTTGAAGATACTGGGATTTGCTGCAGCCGGCAGCTTGGAAGCAGTGCAGAAGAATGACACAGTCCTAGCCTCGGCCTAAAAGTGTTTACCTCACACTACAAGTCCCAGTATAAATCCGTTTGCACTAAAGAGGCGATCGTGGTGCAGGAGAAAACCACAGGGCCGTGCTGCGGCCGAAGAGCAGTCTCTGCTGTGACTACCACGGCACCCGACCGCCCCTTTAACAAGAGGAAGCTAACTCAAAATATGTCTGAGACAAAATATATTCTATGGCTGCATGCAAGCCTAAGATGTATTTTATATATATATACAGTACAGACCAAAAGTTTGGACACACCTTCTCATTCAAACAGTTTTCTTTATTTTCATAACTCTGAAAATTGTAGATTCACATTGAAGGCATCAAAACTATGAATTAACACATGTGGAATGAAATGCTTAACAAACAAGTGTGAAACAACTGATAATATGTCTTATATTCTAGGTTCTTCAAAGTAGCCACCTTTTGCTTCGATTACTGCTTTGCACACTCTTGGCATTCTCTTGATGAGCTTCAAGAGGTAGTCACCGGAAATGGTCTTCCAACAGTCTTGAAGGAGTTCCCAGAGATACTTAGCACTTGTTGGCTCTTTTGCCTTCACTCTGTGGTCCAGCTCACCCCAAACCATCTCGATTGGGTTCAGGTCTGGTGACTGTAGAGGCCAGGTCATCTGGTGTAGCACCCCATCACTCTCCTTCTTAGTTAAATAGCCCTTACACAGCCTGAAGGTGTGTTTGGGGTCATTGTCCTGTTGAAAAATAAATGATGGTCCAACTAAACGCAAACCGGATGGAATAGCATGTTGCTGCAAGATGCTGTGGTAGCCATGCTGGTTCAGTATGCCTTTAATTTTGAATAAGTCTCCAACAGTGTCACCAGCAAAGCACCCCCACACCATCACACCTGCTCCTCCATGCTTCACGGTGGGAACCAGGCATGTAGAGTCCTTCCGTTCACCTTTTCTGTGTCGCACAAAGACACGGTGGTTGGATCCAAAGATCTCAAATTTCAATTCATCAGACCAAAGCACAGATTTCCACTGGTCTAATGTCCATTCCTTGTGTTCTTTAGCCAAAACAAGTCTCTTCTGCTTGTTGCCTGCCCTTAGCAGTGGTTTCTTAGCAGCTATTTTACCATGAAGGCCTGCTGCACAAAGTCTCCTCTTAACAGTTGTTCTAGAGATGTGTCTGCTGCTAGAACTCTGTGTGGCATTGACCTGGTCTCTAATCTGAGCTGCTGTTAACCTGCGATTTCTGAGTCTGGTGACTCGGATAAACGTATTCTCTGCAGCAGAGGTGACTCTTGGTCTTCCTTTCCTGGGCAGTCCTCATGTAAGATGTGAGCCAGTTTCTTTGTAGATTTTGATGGTTTTTGCAACTGCACAAAGTTTTCCCAATTTTTCGGACTGAATGACCTTCATTTCTTAAAGTAAGAGGTGCTTCACACATAGCGAGCTCACTGCCGAGATCGCTGCTGAGTCACGCTTTTTGTGACGCAGCAGTGACCTCATTAGCGATCTCGCTGTGTGTGACAATGAGCAGCGATCTGGCCCCTGCTGCGAGATCGCTGCTCGTTACACACAGCCCTGGTTCGTTTTCTTCAAAGCCGCTCTCCTGCTGTGACACACAGATCGCTGTGTGTGACAGCAAGAGAGCGACAAATGAAGCGAGCAGGGAGCAGGAGCCGGCGTCTGACAGCTGAGGTAAGCTGTATCCAAGATAAACTTTGGTTTAACCAAGGTGGTTACCCGATATTTACCTTAGTTACCAGCCTCTGCAGCTCTCACGCTGCCTGTGCTGCCGGCTCCGGCTCTCTGCACATGTAGCTGCTGTACACATCGGGTTAATTAACCCGATGTGTACAGCAGCTAGGAGAGCAAGGAGCCAGCGCTAAGCAGTGTGCGCGGCTCCCTGCTCTCTGCACATGTAGCTGCATTACACATCGGGTTAATTAACCCGATGTGTACTGTAGCTAGGAGAGCAAGGAGCCAGCGCTCAGTGTGCGCGGCTCCCTGCTCCCTGCTCACACTGGTAACTAATGTAAACATCGGGTAACCATACCCGATGTTTACCTTAGTTACCAGTCTCCGCAGCTTCCAGACGGCGGCTCCGTGCAAGCGCAGCGTCGCTTGCACGTCGCTGCTGGCTGGGGGCTGTTCACTGGTCGCTGGTGAGATCTGCCTGTTTGACAGCTCACCAGCGACCATGTAGCGATGCAGCAGCGATCCTGACCAGGTCAGATCGCTGGTCGGATCGCTGCTGCATCGCTAAGTGTGAACCAGCCCTAATGATGGCCACTCGTTTTTCTTTACTTAGAATTTGTATTATGGCAAGAAAAAAGCAGCTAACAGTCTATTCAGTAGGACTGTCAGCTGTGTGTCCTCCAGACTTCAGCACAACACAACTGATGGTCCCAGCCCCATTTATAAGGCAAGAAATCCCACTTATTAAACCTGACATGGCACACCTGTGAAGTGAAAACCATTTCCGGTGACTACCTCTTGAAGCTCATCAAGAGAATGCCAAGAGTGTGCAAAGTAGTGATCAAAGCAAAAGGTGGCTACTTTGAAGAACCTAGAATATAAGCCATATTTTCCACATGTGTTAATTGATAGTTTTGATGCCTTCAATGTGAATCTACAATTTTCAGAGTCATGAAAATAAAGAAAACTCTTTGAATGAGAAGGTGTGTCCAAACGTTTGGTCGGTTCTGTATATACACAGTATATCACAAACGTGAATACACCCCTCACATTTGTGTAAATATTTTATTAGATCTTTTCATAGGACAACACTGAAGATATGACACTTGTATAGTGTTATAGTGTTATAAGGTCTCAGGTGGCCTAAATTTTGTGATATCACTCACACACTATCATACAGTCCACTGGAAGTTCAACATGGCATCTCATGGCAAAGAATTCTCTGAGCATCTAAAAAAAGTGCTCTGCATAATGATGGCCCAGGCTATAAGAGGATTGCCAACACCCTGAAACTGAGCTTCATCATGGTACCATACAGTGATTTAGCAAGACAGATTACACTCGGATGGGTCTCGCTATGGTCGACCAAAGACGTTAAGTACACGTGCTCAGCATTATATCCAGATGGTTTTCTGTTTTTTTAATAGATGTATGAGTTCTGCCAGTATTACTGCAGAGGTTAAAGAAGTGGAGGGTCAACCGGTCAGTGCTCAGACCATAAGCCGCACACTGCATCAAATTGGTCTGCATGGCTGTCGTCCTAGAAAGAAGCCTCATCTAAAGTTAATGCCCATGAAAGCCTGCAAACAGTTTGCTGAAGACAAGCAGCCTAAGGACATGAATTCCTGGAACCATGTCCTGTGATCAGATGAGACTAAGATAATCTTTTTTGGTTCAGATGGTGTCAAGTGTGTGTGGTGGCAAACAGGTGACGAGTGCAAAAACAGGTGTGCCTTGCCTACAGTGACGCATGGTGGTGGGAGGGTCGCGGCGGTCAAACCAGATACAAAATGATTTTCTGACCCAACCCTGAACTTTCCCAATACTGTAAAACTGCCCATTTTAGAGTGGGCTTTTATTGTGGCCAGACTAAGGCGGGCTTTGCACGTTGCGACATCGCAAGCCAATGCTGCGATGTCGCACGCGATAGTGCCCGCCCCCGTCGCAGGTACGATATCGTGTGATAGCTGGCGTAGCGAAAACTATCGCTACGCCAGCTTCACACGCACTCACCTGCCCTGCGACTGTCGCTCTGGCCGGCGACCCGCCTCCTTCCTAAGGGGGCGGGTCGTGCGGCGTCACAGCGACGTCACACGGCAGGCGGCCAATAGGAGCAGAGGGGCGGAGATGAGCAGGATGTAAACATCCTGCCCAGCTCCTTCCTTCCGCATATCCTACGGAAGCCGCAGTGAGGCCGGTAGGAGATGTTCCTCGCTCCTGCGGCTTCACACACAGCGATGTGTGCTGCCGCAGGAACGAGGAACAACATCGGACCGTCGCGTCAGCGTAATTATGAATTACGCCGACGCTGCAACGATGATACGATTACGACGATTTTGCGTTCGTTAATCGTATCATCAAGGCTTTACACACTACGATATCGTGTGCGATGTCGGATGTGCGTCACTTTCAATTTGACCCCACCGACATCGCACCTGCGATGTCGTAGTGTGCAAAGCCGCCCTAAGGCACAACTGTGCAAGAATTACGCTGTGTAATCAGCATCGTGGTATGATATATTTTTGTTCAGTGCATCAATGCAATGCATTGTGCCCCACTATATGTATACATATACAAAAGAGTAATTGAACCCTGGGTAATATGGAGAAAAAGAACAGTATGAATTCAGGTCAGTAAGGAAGGTTGTGGATTTTTTGACTTGGCACTAGAGATGAGCGGACCCGTGGAATTTCGGGTTCTGCGAGTTCAGCCGTACTTTAGATAAAGTTGAATTCTGGATACGGACTTGACCTTACCTCCTTTGAAAGTTACTAATTGGGCAGATTGGGTCTCCGCCCACATGCAGCCCGCCATTATCAGAGCACTTCCGTAGGCAGATGGGCAGGATTTTCCTTTTTTTGGTGCATACTACATCTAATCACGCTGTTATTTCCCTGGTGCGAGCCGATCAAACACTGCAAGTGGCTGGCACCGGGCTGAGCACTGTGCGTACCTGAAAACGGCTCGTGTGAGTGGTTTGCATACGTAAAGCACGCAAACTGCGAACCTGAACTCTATTCTTTTGTAAAGTCTGTGTTTGGTACAAACACTGAACACATTTGGCACAGTAATACCTTTAGTCACAGCGTATATTTTCTTTCCATATTATCCAGGTATTATTTATTTATTTATTTATCTTGATATCTTTATAATACTAAGGCGGGCTTTGCACACTACGACATCGCAGGTGCGATGTCGGTGGGGTCAAATCGAAAGTGACGCACATCCGGCGTCACTTGCGATGTCGTAGTGTGTAAATCCTAGATGATACGATGAACGAGCACAAAATCGTCGTCATCGTATCATCGCTGCAGCCTCCGACATTTCCATAATGCCGGGGGAGCGACAGGTACGATGTAGTTCCTCGTTCCTGCGGCCGCACACATCGCTGTGTGTGAAGCCGCAGGAGCGAGGAATATCACCTTACCTGCCTCCCGGCTGCAATGAGAAGGACGGAGGTGGGCGGGATGTTTACATCCTGCTCATCTCCGCCCCTCCACTTCAATTGGCCGCCTGCCGTGTGACGTCACTGTGACACCGCACGACCCGCCCCCTAAGGAAGGAGGCGGGTCGCCGGCCAGAGGGACGTCGCACGGCAGGTATGTGCGTGTAAAGCTGCCGTAGCGATAATAATCGCTACGGCAGCTTTCACTATATATCGAACGTGCGACGGGGGCGGGACTATCGCTGCAGCATCGGTAACACATTGTTACCGATGTTGCAACGTGCAAAGCCCGCCTAAGATGTTCTTCCTGCTCCTCTGCTCCTATCTGTTTTTAACATAGCTAAAGTGTAAATTTAATTTTTAATTGTCTGAGCAACTTTGTATGAGATAAATATTAATTTATTTAAATTCTATCACATGTTTTGGTTATTTTGTGAGTACACGTCTGTTTTTTTGTTCCTTCTTCCACAGAATTGATTGTGTTACCACACGGACATTATGTCTGCGCAACAGTTGTAGAATTAGAGCAGTTTGTGCACAGAACCTTACAGAAGAGTAATGTCATTGTCCCAAGTGGAATATTTAATGCTAATCACAACCGCACCTGAATGGGAAAAACAAAATCAAAGCGTTTTCTTAATGTAATGGTGTGGTCACAGATAGCGGAGGGCCTCCACACAATACCAGCCCATGTCATGGCCCTTTTCTTATCTAACACCTATTCATTGTGCATACCATTATCTCACTAATAGTCCGCCAGTTTTTGAGTTATGACATACAGTGAAGGAAATAAGTATTTGATCCCTTGCTGATTTTGTAAGTTTGCCCACTGTTAAAAACATGAACAGTCTATAATTTTAAGGGTCGGTTAATTTTAACAGTGAGAGATAGAATATCCAAAATAAAATCCAGAAAGTCACATTGTATAAATTATATAAATTAATGAGAAATAAGTATTTGATCTCTCTGGAAAACAAGACAATACTTGCTGGCACAACCCTTTTTGGCAATCACAGTAGTTAGACTTTTTTTGTAGTTGATGATGAGGTTTATGCACGTCAGGGGGAATTTTGGTCCACTCCTCTTTGGAGACCATCTATAAAGCATTAAGATTTTGAGGATGTCACTTGGCAACTCAGAGCTTCAGCTCCCTCCATACATTTTCTATGGCTAGGCCACTCCATGACCTTAATGTGCTTCTTTTTAAGCCACTCCTTTGTTGTCTTAGCTGTATGTCATTGTAGTGCTGGAAGACCCAGCCACAACCCATTTCTAATGTCCTGGCGGATGGAAGGAGGTTGTCACTCAGGATTTTATGGTACATGGCTCCATCCATTGTCTCATTGATGCAGTGAAGTAGTCCTGTGCCCTTAGGAGAGAAACACCCCCAAAACATAATGTTTCCCCCTCCATGCTTGAAAGTGGGGACAGTGTTCTTTGGGTCATAGGCAGCATTTCTCTTGCTCCAAACATGGCAAATTAAGTTGAGGCCAAACAGTTAAATTTTTGTCTCATCTGACCACAGCACCTCCTCCTAATCACTCTCAGAATCGTCCAGGTGTTCATTGGCAAAATTCAGATAGGCCTACACATGTGCCTTCTTGAGCAGTGGGACTTTGCGAGCACTACAGGATTTTAAGAAATTGCGGCGTAATGTGTTACCAATGGTTTTCTTCATGACAGTGATTCCAGCTGCCTTGAGACCATTAACAGGTTCCCCTATGTAGTTTTAGGCTGATCTCTCACCTTCCTCATAATCCTGTATACCCCACAAGGGGAGATTTTGCATGGTGCCCCAGATTGATGTCGATTGACACTCATTTTGTATTTCTAGCATTTTCTTACTATTGTAGCAACAGTTGTCTCCTTCTCACCCAGCGTCTTACTTATGGTTTTGCAGCCCATTCCAGCCTTGTGCAGATCTATGATCTTGTCCCTGACATCCTTAGAAAGCTCTTTGGTCTTGCCCATGATATAGAGCAGTATTTCCCAAACTCCAGTCCTCATGGCCCCCAACAAGTCATGTTTTCAGGATTTCCTTACTATTGAACAGGTGATGGAATCATTATCAAGGCATCACCTGTACTATATTAAAGAAAAACTAAACACATAACCTGTTGGGGGTCGTGAGGACTGGAGTTTGGGAACCACTGATGTAGAGGTTAGAGTCTGATTGAGTCTGTGGACAGGAGTCTTTTATACAGGTGACAATTTAAGACAGCTGTCTTTAATGCAGGTAAGGAGTTGATTAAGAGCGTCTAAGTGGTCTGTAGGAGCCAGGACTCTTAATGGTTGGTAGGGGATCAAATACATATTTCTCTCTGCAAAATATAAAGAAATTTATATATTTCATACAATGTGATTTTCTGGATTTTATTTTGGATATTCTCTCACTGTTAAAATTAACCTATACTTAAAATTGTAGACTTTTCATGTCTTTGTCAGTGGGCAAACTTACAAAATCAGCAAGTGATGAAATAATTATTTTCTTCACTGTATGTCCCCTAATAAAATGTTTACATTTGTAATCAATATCCATATACTTTTTTTTTTATACCAATTTATATCCGATCATAGAAAAAAATGACTATCATGTTCACTTGCGTACTGCTTCGGATCCGAGAGCATTGGAAGCGATATGCTAATGACCTTTTGCTGCAGATGTCAGTCGAGGGTCATGCGACTGTGATTGCATCACAGGTGCGGAGAAGATGGAGGGAACACTTTCTCCCCATCTCCTCCGCTGTCTGTCTCTGCGTGCAAAGCACTGCAGTCGCATAACATGCGAGTGCAGTGCTATATTTCACACGCTCCCATAGCGTTGCATGTGGGTGCGTGAGCTGAGACTCGGTGCAAAACGCAGCATGCTGCGATTGCACCGAGAGCACAATTCGTGCAGTAGAAAATTAAGCAAGATGACACCGCCCCATAGATTAACACTGGTGCGAGTGCAATCCGAATTTTTATTGGCTCGCACACGCACATGAAAATCACAAGTGGACATGAACCCTTAAAGGTAGCATAGCCTAGTATAACACGTTTTGGGAAAAGTTATCTTATTTTTACTTTTAGGTTCCGATCAAAATAGATTCACTTAAGCCCGCTTTACACGCTACAATATATCTTACGATGTGTCGGCGGCGTCACGTCGTAAGTGACGCACATCCGGCATCGTAAGTTACATTGTAGCATGTAACATCTACATGCGATTGCGATTGAACGTTAAAACGTTCATCGTATACAGGCCGTTGAATCCTGAAGAATTGAACGTCGGGTTGTTCAATGTTCCCGAGGCAGCACACATCGCAGTGTGTAACACCCCGGGAACATTGAACAGATCTTACCTGCCTCCCGCGGCTCCAGCCAGCAATGCAGAAGGAAAAAGGTGGGCGGAATGTTTACATCCCGCTCATCTCCGCCCCTCCGCGTCTATTGGCCGGCTGCCGCGTGACGTCGCTGTGACGCCGAACGTCCCTCCAACTCCAGGAAGTGGATGTTCGCCGCCAACATCGAGGTCGTATGGACGGGTAAGTAAGTACGTGTGACGGGGGTTAATCGTTTGTGTGGCACGTTCAACAAATTGAACGTGCCGCACATACGATGGGGGCGTTGCAAATCGCATACGATATCGTATGCGAAATTGCAACGTGTAAAGCAGGCTTTATATGAAGAAATTGTATTATGGAATGATAAAGTAACACAACACCTTAACCAAAAAGCTTTACATTGCATGTGTAGTAATGCAGGCTTAATTACTAATCTATATATATAATTGCCATATTCTGTCTGTCTCTCTGTCTTGCTCCAAAATTGTGTCACCGTGACAGTGTCGCCATGACAGTGTTGTTAGAGTGACAACTGTCGGATTGGCTGCTGGGCTCGGCTTGGCCCCGCCCCCCACAGATTGGCCGCTCGCCTCGGACTGGCCCCGCCCCCCGCATGGATTAGCCGCTCAGCCCTGCTCCAGCGTACACCGGCTCCCAGTACACATGTGCAGGGAGCCGGCAAAAGCTGACGCCTCGCCCACTCGCCCCCACCACACATTGGCACGCTCGGCCCCGCCCCTGGCGGACACAACCTTGCGATGCTGGGATCGTGACCAAGCCGGTGTACGCTGGTAACCATGATACACATCGTGTAACTATAGGAAGCGCTTCCCTTAGTTACCCGATGTGTATCATGGTTACCAGCGTACACAGGCTCCCGGTACACATGTGCAGGGAGCCGGCATACGCTGACGCCTCGCCCGCTCAGCCCCGCCCCCGGCACACGTTGCCACGCTCGGACCCGCCCCCGGCACCCCATTATGGGGGATGGAGCACGATGGGGGGTGTGCAGCATGGGGGATGGAGCACGATGGGGGTGTGCAGCATGGAGGATGGAGCACGATGGGGGGTGTGCAGCATGGAGGATGGAGCACGATGGGGGGTGTGCAGCATGGGGGATGGAGCACGATGGGGGGTGCGCAGCATGGAGGATGGAGCACGATGGGGGGTGTGCGGCATGGGGGATGGAGCACGATGGGGGGTCCGCAGCATGTCGGATGGAGCACGATGGGGGGTGCGCAGCATGTCGGATGGAGCACGATGGGGGGTGTGCAGCATGGGGGATGGAGCACGATGAAGGGTGTGCAGCATGGGGGATGGAGCATGATGGGTGGTGCGCAGCATGTCGGATGGCGCACAATGGGGGGTGTGCAGCATGGGGGATAGAGCATGATAGGGGGTGCGCAGCATAGGGGTTGGGGTACGATGGGGGGTGCGCAGCACGTCAGATGGAGCACGATGGGGGTGCGCAGCATGTTGGACGGAGCACGATGGGAGGTGCGCAGCATGGGGGATGGAGCACGATGAGGGGTGCGCAGCATGGGGGATGGAGCATGATGGGGGGTGCGCAGCATGTCGGATGGAGCACGATGGGGGGTGCGCAGCATGGGTGATAGATAACGATGGGGGGTGCGCAGCATGGGGGATGGAGTACAATAGGGGGTGCGCAGCATGGGGGATGGAGCACGATGGGGGGTGCGCAGCATGGGGGATGGAGCACGATGAGGGGTGCGCAGCATGGGGGATGGAGCACGATGAGGGGTGCGCAGCATGGGGGATGGAGCATGATGGGGGGTGCGCAGCATGGGGGATGGAGCACGATGGGGGGTGCACAGCATGGGGGATGGAGCACAATGGGGGGTGCGCAGCATGGGGATGCGCAGCATGGGGGAAGGAGCACGATGGGGGGTGCGCAGCATGGGTGATAGATCACGATGGGGGGTGCGCAGCATGGGGGATGGAGTACAATAGGGGGTGCGCAGCATGGGGGATGGAGCATGATGGGGGGTGCGCAGCATGGGGGATGGAGTACAATAGGGGGTGCGCAGCATGGGGGATGGAGCACGATGGGGGTGCGCAGCATGGGGGATGGAGCACAATGGGGGGTGCGCAGCATGGGGATGTGCAGCATGGGGGATGGAGCACGATGGGGGGTGCGCAGCATGGGGGATGGAGAACGATGGGGGTGCGCAGCATGGGGGATGGAGCACGATGAGGGGTGCGCAGCATGGGGGATGGAGCACGATGAGGGGTGCGCAGCATGGGGGATGGAGCATGATGGGGGGTGCGCAGCATGGGGGATGGAGCACGATGGGGGGTGCGCAGCATGGGGGATGGAGCACGATGGGGGGTGTGCAGCATGGGGGATGGAGCACGATGGGGGTGCGCATCATGGGGGATGGAGCACAATGGGGGGTGCACAGCATGGGGATGCGCAGCATGGGGGAAGGAGCATGATGGGGGGTGCGCAGCATGGGGGATGGAGCACGATGGGGGTGCACACCTCCCACCAAAACACACACACACCAACACACGCACACCACACAACACACCACACACACACTGGGAACCACAAACACCGCCCTACACAGGCACCCACACACACATAGACAACGCCGCACACACACACACACACAACACCCAACACACAAACACCGCGGCATACATAAATATACGCACATACCGCGCAACACACACACTGCACAAAACATACCTCCCCCCAAAACACAGACACGCACTCCACACCCACACAAACCGCGCAACACACACAGCACCACACACAAAGAATGCTGCAGACACACAGCGCTCCACAAACAACGCAACACACACAACGCAACACACATACAACACCGCTTTCACACACCCCCACCCAGACAACACCCAGAACATTTACAGCGCCCTACACAAACACTTGGTAACTACACACAACAACATCTATACATATTGTGAGGTAGCGTGGTCGGCTGCGCGGCAGAAGACACGGGATCCAGGCACCAAGGGTCACAGCACACGGTTTATTGCACAAACCAAAAAGTCCAATACAGTACACACTTGTTTCTCCGGCAGAGACTCAGGGAGTTGTGTTCACTCCCTCACACACTAAGAGCCCACGCCCATGTTCCTGTTTCCTTTTAACCCTCCTTTCAGCCTGTAGGGAAACAGGATTAACCCTGGAGTGGAGTTGCTTACTATACATGGAAGGAGCACAACCGGGGCGAGACGTACCGGCCGTCATGGACCAGCCCGGTCACAGTCTCACATACCCCCCCCTCAGTTCAAGCGCGCGGGGTTGAACTCCCGCCAGCAAACACGGGCCGCGGGACAAGGCATCGGCGTTGCCCTGCAACCTACCGGCCCGGTGTTCAACCGTAAAACAGAAGTTCTGCAGAGAAAGGAACCACCGGGTAACCCGGGCATTCCGTTCCTTGGCGGACCACATCCAGACCAGCGGAGAGTGATCAGTCACCAAGCGAAACTGCCGTCCCAGCAGGTAATAGCGTAGGGACTCCAAGGCCCACTTAATCGCCAGGCACTCCTTCTCCACTACGCTATAATTCCGCTCGGGAGGGGTGAGCTTCCTACTCAAGAAGGTGACGGGGTGTTCCTCCCCCTGAACCACCTGAGACAGCACTGCCCCCATGCCGACCTCAGTGGCGTCAGTCTGTACTATAAACTCCTTCCGGAAATCAGGGTTGACAAGAACGGGCTGTCCGCACAGGACCCCCTTCAAGGCCCGGAAGGAGTCCTCGGCCTGCGGAGTCCAGCGCACCATGACGGACTTCTTGCCTTTGAGAAGGTCCGTCAAGGGGGCCGATAGTCCCGCAAAATTCTTTACAAACCTCCTGTAGTACCCTACAATACCCAGGAAAGCCCTAACCTGCTTCGTGGTCAGGGGTCTAGGCCACTTCTGGATCGCCTCAACTTTGTTAATTTGGGGCTTAATCACTCCTTGGCCTATTACGTAGCCCAAGTAGCGGGCTTCCGTGAGTCCCAACGCACATTTCTTGGGATTGGCTGTCAATCCGGCTGTTCGGAGCGCGTTCACCACCGCTTGTACCTGGTCCAAGTGGGTCTGCCACTCGGAGCTGTAAATAATGATGTCATCAAGGTACGCTGATGCATACGCCTGGTGGGGTTCCAGCACCAAGTCCATCAACCTCTGGAACGTGGCTGGAGCGCCGTGTAACCCAAAAGGCAAGACAACATAGTGGAAGACACCCTCCGGCGTAACAAACGCGGTTTTCTCCTTGGCGGACTCCGTCAGTGGCACCTGCCAGTACCCCTAGGTCAGGTCGAGCGTGGTGAAATATCGCGCCTGTCCCAGCCTATCAATCAGCTCATCCACCCGGGGCATGGGGTAGAGATCGAACTTGGATATTTCGTTCAATCTCCTAAAGTCATTGCAGAACCATAAGGAGCCATCGGGTTTTGGTATTAGGACAATGGGACTAGCCCATTCACTCCGGGATTTTTCGATGACCCCTAGGCGTAGCATTGTCTTCACTTCTTCTGATATGGCTTGTCTTCGAGCCTCCGGTACCCGGTATGACTTCAGGAGTACCTTCAGGTGAGACTCGGTGACAATGTCATGTCGTATCAGACTTGTCCTACCAGGCAGCTCGGAGAAGACATCGGGGTTCTGCTGAACCAGCCGTCTGGCCTCTCGCCTCTGTTGCTTGGTGAGGGCTTCTCCAATCCTTACTTCCTGTTCGTCCTCTCCTGAGGTCGCTGGAGCAGTGGTTGAACGACCCGAAGAGGAGGGAGATGGGGAAAAATCAACCATCAGGCTTTCCCGTTCCTGCCAAGGTTTTAACAGGTTGACATGGTATATTTGTTCTGGTTTCCGCCTACCGGGCTGCAATACCTTATAGTTGACCACCCCGCTTCTTTCCTTTATCTCGTAGGGGCCTTGCCACTGAGCCAGGAATTTACTCTCCGCCGTGGGGATTAATACCAACACCCGATCTCCGGGTTTAAAGGTCCGCACGGTGGCTTGTCTATTGTAGCGGCCGCTTTGCGCGGCCTGAGCCTCCTGTAAATGCTCCTTCACAATTGGCATGACCGTGCTTATGCGGTTCTGCATTCCTAAAATGTGTTCAATCACACTTTTATGGGGGGTGGGCTCCTGCTCCCATGTTTCCTTTGCCAGGTCCAACAATCCCCGGGGATGTCGCCCGTATAACAACTCAAAAGGCGAAAACCCCGTGGATGCCTGTGGCACCTCTCGGATGGCAAACATCAAATAGGGAAGCATCATATCCCAGTCCTTCCCGTCTTTGGAAATCACCCTTTTGAGCATGGATTTCAGGGTTTTATTGAAACGTTCCACTAAACCGTGCGTTTGAGGATGATACACAGACGTACGCAACTGCTTGATCTGGAGTAGCCGGCATAGCTCTTTGGTCACTTTAGACATGAATGGGGTCCCCTGATCTGTAAGGATCTCCTTGGGCAACCCCACCCGGCAGAACACAGCAAACAACTCCCGAGCTATAAGCTTTGCTGCAGTATGTCTTAGAGGTATCGCCTCTGGATACCGGGTGGCATAGTCAACGATCACTAGGATGTGTTGGTGCCCTCGAGCGGACTTTACGAGGGGCCCCACCAGATCCATCCCTATCCGTTCAAAAGGGACTTCTATAATGGGTAACGGTACCAACGGACTGCGAAAGTGGGCCAGGGGTGCGGTAAGCTGACACTCCGGGCAGGTTTCACAGAACCGTTTTACCTCCCCAAAGACCCCGGGCCAATAGAACCTTTGCAATATTCGCTCCTGCATTTTCTTGACCCCTAGGTGGCCACTCATCAGGTGTTTATGAGCCAAGTCGAGGACCCGCCGGCGATACGGCTGGGGCACCACCAACTGATCTACCCCCACGCCCCGTATTTCATCTACCCGGTAGAGTAAATCCTGCTTAAGAGCGAAATGGGGGTACCTTACCTGGGCACCGGGCAGCTGTGCCACCCCGTCAACCACTGTCACCCGACTCCGGGCATGTATTAATGTAGGGTCCTGGAGTTGGGCTGTCCCAAACGTATCCGGGGACGCCTCCAACTCCGGGATGGGCTCGACCATCTCAGCCTCTCCTGCCAATACCTCTAGGGGCGACCTATCGGGTTCACATTCTGTCCCTATCATTGGGACCCCTACAGCAGGCGTCCCGGATTCGGGATTGTCGGGCTCAGGTCCCGGACTGTCCAATGCCTGAAGGGACTTAGGAGGCCCCTTCGATAGAGTCCAAAAATACGGCAGATCCCTTCCTAGGATCACGTCATAGGGAAGAGAGTTCATAAGTCCCACCTCATGTTGCACCTGCCCGCAGGGTGCTGTGATGGTGATGACCCCCGTGGGATAGTCTCGGCGGTCCCCATGTATGCAAACCACCCCCACGGTACGTCCTGTGGCCTTTATGTTAGCCCTTAGGGTTGATCGCACAAGGGTCACTAAGCTTCCGGAATCCAACAAGCCTGTAACCGGACGTCCATTCACCTGTATTTGGCACAAGTGGGGCTCAGTCTCCGGGGAGACAAGGTCCGCGGTATACACCGCCTGAGCATACATTGAACCCCGCCGGGTAACCCCACAATCCATGGGCTCCGTGGTGAGTGGACACTGAGCTTCCATATGTCCCACCCGCTGGCACCGCCAACATCTAATAGGGAAGGATACCCCCTTGACGAGTTGTCGTTTAGGGTACATGGCCTTCCGGACCTCAGGGACGGCGGGCGCGGCCTCAGAAGGGATGGTAGCGGCCTCCCGCACCGGTGTCAGCGGTGGGTCCTTGGCCCGAGGCTTGGAGGGGCCGGACCGACGGGCGGCACGCAAAGTCTCAGTGTCCCGTATCAAGTCCTGCGTAGCCACATGCCGCTCCACCAGGCACACTAATTGGTCCAGGGTACTTGGGTCGCCCTGTCCTACCCACCATTGAATGGTGACGGGTAAAGTGCGCACAAAGCGATCAACCACTACCCTTTCCACCATTTGCGCCGGGCTCAGAATGTCAGGCTGCAACCACTTCTTTACCAGATGCAACAAGTCATAGGCCTGGGAGCGTACGGGTTTGACTTCCTCATAGAACCACTGATTTACCCGCTGAGCCCGTACATAGGTATTCACCCCCAACCGAGCAAGTATTTCGGCTTTCAGGGTCGCATAGTCTATGGCGTCCTCGGTACAGAGGTCCAGGTACGCTTTTTGGGGCTCCCCCGTCAGATAGGGCGACAATACCTCAGCCCACTGGGGGGTCGGCAGCTTTTCCCGCTCGGCCACCCGCTCAAACACCACCAGGAACGCTTCCACATCATCCCCCGGGGTCATCTTTTGCAACGCTTGTCTCACCGTTTTCCGGACGCTGCCGTCGTCACCCGGTCCCGGGGTTGTTGCTGCCGGTCCGGCACGGATTGACTTGGCCAGTAGATCCATCTGTTCTTGGTGCCTTTGTTCCTGCAATTGCAAGGCTTGCTGCTGACGTGCATTGGCCTGAACCAGCTGCTTTAGTATGTCCTCCATGGCGTCGCCGGGTTTGGGCTGTAGTATAGCCGCTTGAATCCAGGACATGTGCCACCGGGTCACCAGGAATGGAAGCTACACCTCACCGGGCTGGCATGCCCGCCGATTCTCCACCATATGTGAGGTAGCGTGGTCGGCTGCGCGGCAGAAGACACGGGATCCAGGCACCAAGGGTCACAGCACACGGTTTATTGCACAAACCAAAAAGTCCAATACAGTACACACTTGTTTCTCCGGCAGAGACTCAGGGAGTTGTGTTCACTCCCTCACACACTAAGAGCCCACGCCCATGTTCCTGTTTCCTTTTAACCCTCCTTTCAGCCTGTAGGGAAACAGGATTAACCCTGGAGTGGAGTTGCTTACTATACATGGAGGGAGCACAACCGGGGCGAGACGTACCGGCCGTCATGGACCAGCCCGGTCACAGTCTCACAATATATATATATGTGAAGCCCCACAAGTGTTGTGTCGGTGCATTACCTTCAGGGACTCCACATGGATGGAACAGTCTGGTCACAGGTAGGGAACCTTCTTCTAGGATTGTCGTGACGCCACTCTCAGAATTGCGGTCAGTGGGGACCGCCACTGCAGATTAAGGGACGCCTGGGGCTGATGGTGGGTGCAGTCAGTTGTAATAGCCTCCTGAGAGTGAGGCAAGCCCCAGGGCCCTGTGTAGGTGTGTGGAACCACAAGGCGCAGAATAACTCAACACAAGCAGAATGTCTTTCAGGGGTTTTACTCACTGTTGATGGCAGGGTGAGTAACCCGGGCGTAGCTGGGATGAACCAGGCTGGAACCAGGTGTCCTTCAGGCTGACTGATGAGGGTGGCTACCGACTCGCCTTCCTTAGCCCTTTACGTTTTGGGGTAACCCCGACTTTTAGTCCCTATGGGGGTCACCCAGGGAAGTTGCTGGCGCCTCTCTCCCCTTCTTTTTGGCCCGTTTGCTTGTAGCCTGGACCAGGACACTCCGGCTGCTTGCCTCCTGTGAACTATGGGCCCTAACTGTGGCTACGTGGCTGCGGACTCTGTAGTGTGGTCTTGGGGGTGTAAAGTGCCCCCTCATGCAGGTTTGGCAAGGGAAAGGTGGATCTATCCCTGCACTGGGACCTGCTACCCGTTTGGGCCTGGTTCTCCCTGACAGTCTCCTTACTTTCCACTCCGTTGCTCTCTCTTTAGCTGTGTGTGGATTTCGGGTAGCACTCCCAGGTGACCGTTCTCCCCCGTCGGTAGTCACTGCGCGGACGCTGTTAGACTGCCACAGCTCCAGGGTCTGCTCTTCACGTCTGCTTTCCCTGAGCTGCACACTAAACCGGCTCACTCGTGGAACCTGCACTGCTACTCCTGTCTGAGCTCCACTTCCATGCTCCTCACTCCTCCACACTCTGCTTCAGACTGCTCTTCTCCTCCTCCTTCCTCTTTTCCCTTTTGTGCCTGCCTACGCCACCTAGCAACCAGGCTCTCTACCACACCCCTTGAGTGGAGATGGAGGCTTCGCCCCCTCCTGGGATCCCCAGGGGTCCTCTCAAAGGTACATGTGTGAGACCTGATCACTATGCGCCTGTGTAGTCACACCTCGGTCAGCCTTCTGGATTACCTGTGTTGCACTGTCCCCAGCATGGGTGCAGTACTCAGTGGTGCCTGACCAGGTCAGGGGCGCCACATTCCCCCTTAGTTATCACCAGCACGTCCTCGGGCTGCAAGACAACATTTTAAAATGCATAAAACAGTAAAACATGGTAAAACATTTTAAAACCACCAGGTACCATACATCACCACCCTCCACCCACAAGTCCGTTAACCCACCCTAAACCCTCTCACGTTGGCCGCGCCTTCAGCCACTTCTGGCAGGATGTAGAGGCGGCTTTCATGGGCTGGTGGTTTCAGGGTATACCTGGCCTGGTGGAGCCGCGCCTTCAGCCTCTTCTGGCAGGATGTAGAGGCGGCCTCCACAGTTGGTGCTGACCAGGTACCCTCTTTGTGGTGGAGAGCCAGGCCCCATAAACAGGCATGCTCCCTGGTTGCAGGCGAGCCAGGCCCCTAAACAGGCT
The DNA here is from genome assembly GCF_048569485.1 of Anomaloglossus baeobatrachus. Classification (NCBI taxonomy): domain Eukaryota; kingdom Metazoa; phylum Chordata; class Amphibia; order Anura; family Aromobatidae; genus Anomaloglossus; species Anomaloglossus baeobatrachus. The sequence continues at coordinate 254,407,716 of NC_134358.1, forward strand.
GGCTCTGGTGGTGGTACCTCTGGGGTAACTATCAACACTGCGAGAGTTTGTGGCTATAGCCAGTTCATAGCCTTAAGGTTCATGGGTTTCTCACATTAGTTCATGTGGGCACATTTCTTGAACATGTAAACGTTGCAAAACTTCAAACTTTAACTTCTGTACTTTACTTTACTTTACATGCTTTACACAGATTCCTCCTTACCAGGGCTTGGGCCTGTAGGGCTGCGGCACCTGTTGCTTTCTCCATCTCTGTCATCATCTGTAGTGGTCTCATCAATGGGTTCTTTGTCTTTTCTTTCCTCTTCTTCTGTGTCTGTTTCTTTTGCAGGATTACTGTAGGGACTTCTGGGACATGGTGTAACATCCAGTGCGTACCATCCGCGTTCTCCTTGGTGCATGGTGAATTCCACTGAGTCTCCCATCTGTAAGTTTCTTCCTGGATGTCCTCTAGGCAAATGGGCTCTAACATCCCTTCTGTTTACAAAGATACCTTCTTTCATGCCAGGTGCAACTATGAAACCATATCCACTCTTCAAGCTGAAGTCTTCCACAACTCCACGACAAAGTGGGCCTCTGACCTGTGATTTGGCTCTTCTTAAAGACCGTTTCTCTTCCAAGTCTCTGGCTGTTACTTCATCCTTCCTATTCGGAGATTGCTGTGCAGGGGAAAACTTTGTTCTGCTGCGGCGCCGTGTCTTGCGGGCTGGATTCTGCTGGGTTGCTACTTCACTGCTTGCAGGCTCCCAGGTGAGGTTTCTGGACAAATCTTCCTCAGCGGAGGGTGTCGGGCTCTCTTCATCCCAGCGGGAATATGGCAACATCTCTGGCTCTGGGCATGGATCCCCTGCTGATGGCTCCGGGGTCAGCGTCACACCTGCGGCGTGGATGAGGGTCGCGGCGGCAGCCGGATCTTTGCGGGCCGGGCAGGGCATCGTTGCGGCGGCCTGGGCTTGGCGGGCCGCACCTGGCGTGGCTGCGGCCTGATTCAGCGTCGCCGCGCCGGGCGCCTCTTCAGGGACCGCGGGCGTGGCAGCAGGGGTCGGGGCACTCGCGCTGGCAGGGGCAACACTGGACTCACCCATCGGTGGCATCATCGGGGTCTGAGTCGTCGCCGCTCGGTCTGGCACTCGTCGCGTGGCTCTCCCCTCGTAGGCCTGAACCGCCGCAGCCATCTCCAGAAGCTCCGTGCGTCCCTCTCTGATCTGCTGCACGATCCTCGCCTCCAGTCGGTCACTGAACTGGGCAAGCTCCCGGGCCCACCAGGCAGCGGAACCCGGCTCTGGGCTCCTATCTTCAGACGCCATCTTCACCGCGTCGTCGCTGCTCTCCAGGTCTTCTCTCAGCAGCAGACTTCTGACTTCTTCTTGCAGCCGAAGTGCCAATTCCTTCACTTCCTGCAACTCCTTTCCCAGCAGCAGGCTTCTGGCTCCCTTTCTGTCCCGACGTCTCTGAACGCCTCCGCTCTCATCACTTGCGAGGTCAGGACTCTGCAGGGGATCTCTGGGTAGCCACACCTCTTCGTGGGCGGTAACTTCTCCTAGCGCGGGCTGCTGTTGTTTTTCAGCGCGCTTTTCATGGTGGCAATATGGCGGCGCTTCCAATTTTCCAAGCGGACCGCCCAGGCACATGGTCACCTGTCTGGACAGGTCTAGTCCTTATCCTGTTCGTGACGCCAGATGTGAAGCCCCGCAAGTGTTGTGTCGGTGCATTACCTTCAGGGACTCCACATGGATGGAACAGTCTGGTCACAGGTAGGGAACCTTCTTCTAGGATTGTCGTGACGCCACTCTCAGAATTGCGGTCAGTGGGGACCGCCACTGCAGATTAAGGGACGCCTGGGGCTGATGGTGGGTGCAGTCAGTTGTAATAGCCTCCTGAGAGTGAGGCAAGCCCCAGGGCCCTGTGTAGGTGTGTGGAACCACAAGGCGCAGAATAACTCAACACAAGCAGAATGTCTTTCAGGGGTTTTACTCACTGTTGATGGCAGGGTGAGTAACCCGGGCGTAGCTGGGATGAACCAGGCTGGAACCAGGTGTCCTTCAGGCTGACTGATGAGGGTGGCTACCGACTCGCCTTCCTTAGCCCTTTACGTTTTGGGGTAACCCCGACTTTTAGTCTCTATGGGGGTCACCCAGGGAAGTTGCTGGCGCCTCTCTCCCCTTCTTTTTGGCCCGTTTGCTTGTAGCCTGGACCAGGACACTCCGGCTGCTTGCCTCCTGTGAACTATGGGCCCTAACTGTGGCTACGTGGCTGCGGACTCTGTAGTGTGGTCTTGGGGGTGTAAAGTGCCCCCTCATGCAGGTTTGGCAAGGGAAAGGTGGATCTATCCCTGCACTGGGACCTGCTACCCGTTTGGGCCTGGTTCTCCCTGACAGTCTCCTTACTTTCCACTCCGTTGCTCTCTCTTTATCTGTGTGTGGATTTCGGGTAGCACTCCCAGGTGACCGTTCTCCCCCGTCGGTAGTCACTGCGCGGACGCTGTTAGACTGCCACAGCTCCAGGGTCTGCTCTTCACGTCTGCTTTCCCTGAGCTGCACACTAAACCGGCTCACTCGTGGAACCTGCACTGCTACTCCTGTCTGAGCTCCACTTCCATGCTCCTCACTCCTCCACACTCTGCTTCAGACTGCTCCTCTCCTCCTCCTTCCTCTTTTCCCTTTTGTGCCTGCCTACGCCACCTAGCAACCAGGCTCTCTACCACACCCCTTGAGTGGAGATGGAGGCTTCGCCCCCTCCTGGGATCCCCAGGGGTGCTCTCAAAGGTACATGTGTGAGACCTGATCACTATGCGCCTGTGTAGTCACACCTCGGTCAGCCTTCTGGATTACCTGTGTTGCACTGTCCCCAGCATGGGTGCAGTACTCAGTGGTGCCTGACCAGGTCAGGGGCGCCACATATACAGTGCCTACAAGTAGTCTTCAACCCCGTGCAGATTTAGCAGGTTTGATAAGATACAAATAAGTTAGAGCCTGCAAACTTCAAACAAGAGCAGGGTTTATTAACAGATGCATAAATCTTACAAACCAACAAGTTATGTTGCTCAGTTAAATTTTAATAAATTTTCAACATAAAAGTGTGGATCAATTATTATTCAACCCCTAGGTTTAATATTTTGTGGAATAACCCTTGTTTGCAATTACAGCTAATAATCGTCTTTTATAAGACCTGATCAGGCCGGCACAGGTCTCTGGAGTTACCTTGGCCCACTCCTCCATGCAGATCTTCTCCAAGTTATCTAGGTTCTTTGGGTGTCTCATGTGGACTTTAATCTTGAGCTCCTTCCACAAGTTATCAATTGGGTTAAGGTCAGGAGACTGACTAGGCCACTGCAACACCTTGATTTTTTCCCTCTTGAACCAGGCCTTGGTTTTCTTGGCTGTGTGCTTTGGGTTGTTGTCTTGTTGGAAGATGAAATGACGACCCATCTTAAGATCCTTGATGGAGGAGCGGAGGTTCTTGGCCAAAATCTCCAGGTAGGCCGTGCTATCCCTCTACCCATGGATGCGGACCAGATGGCCAGGCCTCTTGGCTGAGAAACAGCCCCACAGCATGCTGCTGCCACCACCATGCTTGACTGTAGGGATGGTATTCTTGGGGTCGTATGCAGTGCCATCCAGTCTCCAAACGTCACGTGTGTGGTTGGCACCAAAGATCTCGATCTTGGTCTCATCAGACCAGAGAACCTTGAACCAGTCTGTCTCAGAGTCCTCCAAGTGATCATGAGCAAACTGCAGACGAGCCTTCACATGACGCTTTGAAAGTAAAGGTACCTTACGGGCTCGTCTGGAACGGAGACCATTGCGGTGGAGTACGTTACTTATGGTATTGACTGAAAGCAATGTCCCCAATGCCATGAGATCTTCCTGGAGCTCCTTCCTTGTTGTCCTTGGGTTAGCCTTGACTCTTCGGACAAGCCTGGCCTCGGCACGGGTGGAAACTTTCAAAGGCTGTCCAGGCCGTGGAAGGCTAACAGTAGTTCCATAAGCCTTCCACTTCCGGATGATGCTCCCAACAGTGGAGACAGGTAGGCCCAACTCCTTGGAAAGGGTTTTGTACCCCTTGCTAGCCTTGTGACCCTCCACGATCTTGTCTCTGATGGCCTTGGAATGCTCCTTTGTCTTTCCCATGTTGACCAAGTATGAGTGCTGTTCACAAGTTTGGGGAGGATCTTAATTAGTCAGAAAAGGCTGGAAAAAGAGATAATTAATCCAAACATGTGAAGCTCATTGTTCTTTGTTCCTGAAATACTTCTTAATACTTTAGGGGAACCAAACAGAATTCTTGTGGTTTGAGGGGTTGAATAATAAATGACCCTCTGAATAAACTTTTCACAATTTAAAAAAAAAAATAAAAAAAGAAATAACATTCTTTTTTGCTGCAGTGCATTTCACACTTCTAGGCTGATCTACAGTCCAAATGTCACAATGCCAAGTTAATTCCGAATGTGTAAACCTGCTAAATCTGCAGGGGGTTGAATACTACTTGTAGGCACTGTATATATATATATATATATATATATATATATATATAAAACAAAAATCATACATTAACTACACAATACGTAAATTCTAGAATACCCGATGCATTAGAATCGGGCCACCTTCTAGTATATCATAACACTACAGGGGGCATAATGTGTACATTTTGGAGCATTAAAATTATTTTTGCCTATTTTCTCTTAATAATTTACAATCTATTGCTATCTATTTTTCTCATTTTATTTAATACTAGGGCATATTGATGCCACTTTTATTTAATAACATACAAGGTACATATAATTTCTCACTTTATAAACCACCGTCTAACCGCAGGCCATGTTGTAAAAAAAACACCTTTTAGCTGTGGCCAAGCTGTGAGGTTTAAACATTAATAATCCGAGATGTGGAAAAAAAGGAACAATGAAAGCACAAAAAGTTTACAATCTACAATGAATATGCAAAACTTAACCCCTTAATGCCACTTTACACCAGAGCTGTCTGAATAATGATCAGGTTAATGACCAAGTAATTATTTTTCATCCCTGCATATAAAAAGAACCATTACTTTTTAATTGTCCTGTTGATTTAGCTGTTTGAGGGCTTGTTTTTTGCTGTGATGAGTTGCATTTTTGTATACCACCATTTTGGGGCACATAAAGTTTAATGATTAGCTTTTATTATACTTTTTTGTAGAGGAGGGGGAGGGAATGGATAAAGGAAACAGTGATTCCGCTATTGTTATTTGTACCTTTTTCTTATTTACTATGTAGTAAAAATGCTTCCTACAAGTAGATATAAATGCAAAAATACCTAACACATAGGGTTTTTGTTTATGGAAAAAACCAAGATTTTTCTGTTGCTTTATTATTTTCTCTCTGTATCTTTTTAAGAACTTATTTTTTACTGAAAGCAAACACTCCTTTTTCATTTTTTTAATTTAAATTCATTGTGCTGTTTCTTTTAATAATTTAGCCTTGATCTAGGGGTTGCGACTATTTCACAGTGCCAAATACCCCCCAAACATGTGTGCACTTGTATAATGCTTTCAAATAAACAGTAAAAACATTATAGCCTGTCAGTATAATATATACCAATAGCAGACTTGGAGACCATTTTTAGGCCAGATGCCATGATAACCTTTTGTGCATCCCATGATTGCGTTGTAGGAATTCATATGCTGACAGTGAATATTTTGTCATACCATGCCTGATGAAGAGACCTGAGATGTCTCGAAAGCTTGCTTTGTAACATCACTTTATTTTAGTTAGCCATTAAAAGGTATCACAAGATTATAATTTTGTTCCTTTTACTGAGAACATTCAATAATTTTTCAACTGGCTAACATGGTACCAAAACCTCCTCCCTCTGTCAAATACTTCAAGACAGCATTTAAATGGTTAAACTTCCGGCATCGGTGGTAAAGACCCCATACACATTAAATAGCTGTCAGACAAATGATTGTCTGACTCCTCCATATATAGAAATGCTGGTATCTGCCTGTGCTCTCTATGAAAGAGACACTAGCAGACATCTCTGGCAGTGGATGATCTTCAGGGAGAACAAAATAATTGGGTCTAAGAATTCCAAATGGCTGATAGTTTTCTCTCACAACATCATCTGTCAAGCGAAAGTTGGGAGACCTACATGCACATTAGACAGATGGACCATCCTGCCCATATCGATGGATTTAACCAACATTGGTCTACTGTGTTTGAAGGCCCTTATTCTGGTCCATGACAGTGTATCACAGCCAGGACTCTAAGCATCTGTGGTTCATTCTATAGTACAAATCTATCTATCTATCTATCTATCTATCTATCTATCTATCTATTTGTCTGTCTATCTATCTATCTATCTATCTATCTATCTATCTATCTGTCTGTCTGTCTGTCTGTCTATTCTTGAAGATCACAGCAGTAGTGAGTCAGGTATGCATCATGGAGTCCACTAATTTAGCTACTAGCAATAATTGGAGTAGACTACATATTTATAGGCAGTCAGGTATACAGTTTGTTGAATTTTATCTAACTGCCTAATGTCTTAACGCTAAGAATACATTAGAGATTACTTGTTTAATTCATTTTGACAGTTCACATTAGATAATAATGTACTGTACACAAGAATTAATTGAGGTTGATTGTGCGAGCACCCAAATTTGTCAAAGCATATCAGGGTATACACAACTCAACATAACTTATCTTCTGTAAGAGGGATATAGGGAGAGTCGTAATGACCATGGTCACAGAGGTTGCAATCACAATCAGGCCCAACCCCAGTGCCCACTTCAGCTGGATGTACTTCCGAAGTGGCAATCCAGCTGAAATGCTTTGCAACATAGTGCGCCAGTGACATGGGACCCATGGCAGTGACATTCATTCATTGCCACGAAAAACATGACAATGTCAGCTGCTGGCTACAGAGGAGGAGGCTGCATGATTTTGATTATTGTTCAACAGCATGGGATTATTGTCCGCCAGTGGAAGGTTCCCACAGTTCTCCAGCTGTGACCGCAAATCACCTGAGTGACATCACCGCTGATCTCGCATGTCATTCAGTCTCTGCTTGAACCTCACAGCGGGCGATCATGTTCTATGGCCACTTGGCGTGGGTGTGAATTCAGAAATGTAGCAGAGCTGGAATTGTCACAGAACCTCGTGTGGATTATGTCAGATCTGCAGGGGTGTTTTGGGGTTAATAAAGTGGCGAAAGGGGGTGCTTTGTTGTCTTTTATTTCAAATAAAGATTTGTTGGCGGTTGTGTTTATTTCTTTTCACTTACAGATTAGTAATGGGGGGGATCTCATAGACGTCTTTCATTACTAATCTAGTACTTAGTGTCAGCTGTTAGCTGACATTAACCTATTATCTAACATTGTCCTTTTTTTGGGACGCCTAATCTTTTGCTTAAAATGTATTAAATTAAAATGAATCATTAATTAATTCATTTAATTTATACATTAAATTCATTAATTTTACATAAATTTCATTTTAATTTTTAATTTTTAATTTTTTATTTCATTAAAAATCTGTGATTTAATAAAAAAAAAGAAAAATTCAATGAGTTTTATTTTTTTTGGATCGTTAGCGGACGCTCATAGGTGTCACACGCAACGACGTCGCTAACGACGCCTGATGTGCGTCATGAATTCCGTGACCCCAGCGATATCTCGTTAGCGATGTCGTTGCGTGTAACGGGGCCTTAATACTCGACCCACAAATAAATATTACCCCCTCTGTGTAATGTGAAATTATTATATATTTTTAAACAATTGTAATTATTGTAGGTGGTATCAAAATAATTAGTAAATATATCTATCTATATTAACATACAATAGTTTTTTTTATATATTGCTGATCATAAAATTCAAATTTCAATTACGTATGAATACACATGGTGATACAAAAATAAAGTGACAAATCTTCATATTTCTTTATTTTTCTTCTATATTCCTCTCCTTTGGATTTCCATCAAAACTCCTGCACGGCCTGAAAAGAAGTAAGTAATTATATTACATATAATATTCATTCTAAAAAAGAAATAAATAGAGTAGATGTTAGTATATGATATTGATATATAACATAACATTTCCCTAACATCATACACTATTAGATCTAACCCCCCTCACCCCAATAATAAATACTCAGCTTATAAAAAGGAACTAAAACCAAACTTCTTGTTTAAGCCATCATAGGGTGTTGAGTCTATAAATTCATCGACTTTCTGTTTGCGCTAATATTTTAAATAGATCTTCTCCTCTTATACCTAAGGCCACCTGGTCAATTGCCTTAATTGTCAATAACTTGGAGTCAGAATTGTGATGAATCTTGAAATGTCTCTGTAAAGTTTTTACATGTTCAGAATCTTCTGATGTTTTCGCCTTTTTTGATATCTCTAACATGTTCCTAGACATGCACTTTTCACTCCCGGGTGGTTGTACCAATATATATTTTTCCATATGGATAACGTGTGATAAAGCACTCTTTTTGATGCACTTGTCAGGAATGTTTTTTATTTTATAGATACGTTTCCCTTCTACAACTGGAAAGTCTGTACTTTTTTTTTCCAAATTTGCACACACCTTGCATTTTTTGCAAGGACAAAAACCCTGTATCTGATTGATAAATGTTTGAATCTCACTACGCCTAGGTTGGTAGTGACTTTTAACCAAAAGATCATGCTAGTTCTTTGATCTCCTAGCTGTAATTAATGGTTTCTCAGGGATCACGTTTTTAATAAAGGATCTGTTTGTAGAATGCCAAAATGTTTTTGAATAATATCAGTCTAATCTCATTTTCAGACTGTTTCTCATTGGTTCTTTTGTCTCTGTATGACAAATCAATTCCCTGTGTATTTTTGCCATTTGGTAGCCTCTGCAAATTTGTCTATGTCTATAACCTCTTCCTCTAGATCTGTTGTATAGGTCTGTGGCTTGTTCTGTGCTGCTAATCCTTTTGATTCGGAGAAACTGTGCTATTGGTATTCCCCGTATGGTTAAAGTCGGGTGAGATGACTTTGCGTGTAGTAATGAATTTGTAGTAGTGTTTTACAGAACATATTGGCCAAGACTTCTACATTTGATGATAATTGTATATATACTGTATATCCAAGAAATTAACTCTCCTTCCAATAGTGTTTGTTAGTTTGATGTTGAGGTAATTTTTGTTTAGTTTTGTGTTATGATCCGGTACCATGGAAGACCACCATAATTCATTGGTAAAAGGTGACAAGAGCATTGGCAACTAATCTGGCCGCCATCCCCTTACTAACCATCAACAATAGAAGTAGCCGAGGGGTGAACTAACATCCTGTGCACCGCGAACCCAGCCGGAGAACTAGCTATCATAAAGGAAGGAAAGATGAATAACTCTCTATCTCAGAAAATAGAGAAAGAATAGCAAGCCCCCCACATTCAAAGACTGCGGTGATATAGGAAAACACAATACAGAGATAGATGATAGGATTAGCAAAAAGTGAGGCCCCCACTGACTAAAATAGGAAAGGACAGGAAAGGGGCTGATGGTGGCCAGAGAAAAACCTTGCAAAATTCCAAATTCCTGATAGTACAAAAAGACCCTCAGATCGCACGATCTGCACTCCGTCCTATACCAGGCGCTCTTGTCATACCAATGAACAGAAAACAAGAATCATTACAAATTCAAAAAGCCACAAACACATGGACATATAGGAGCTATACTCCAAACAAAACTGAAGGGAGTTTCCCAGCTAAGCAACTGAGAGGGAAAATCCCTGCATGCAAATAAACTGAAAACAACCACAGCAAATGACAAACTCAGATAAGAGTAAAATAACCAAATAACAAATAAAGAGCAAAGCACTTATCTGAGGTAGATGTGGTGTGGAGCAGAATGGAGCAGGCTGGTGAACAAAGAACAACTGACATCTGGCCTAGCCTGCTATCAGACCAGGATTTAAATAAGCAGAGAGTTAGCAATGGAAATTCCCATTGCTCAACACACCTGGTCTATGTCCAAACCATTCCTGGCCACAAGAGGGAGCCTCCCAGCAGCCAAAGCATAATTGACATTCACAACAGTTTTGACATTAGCTCATCCATTTGTCTTGGAGTTCGATGAACCCATAGAAGCGCATGGGAACGCAAAACAGCCATAGTTCTGGGGAGCCCGCACCTGGCTTTGCCACTGCTATTTTTATATGCACCTTTTCATCAAAATAAATCCAAGTTTTTTATGGATGTTGGAGTGAAGCCACTCGTTCTTTTTCTTCTTTGGACTCCCTCCCAGATGAACTAAATGTCATCATTAAACCAAATCCAATTGCGCATCTTCTCCATTTTTCTATTTATTTCATCCTGAAAAATGTCCCTTTCCCAGGCCCACAAAAGTAGGTTAGCATATGAGGGGGAATAAGATGCCCCCATACCTGTACCTTGTAGTTGGAGGTATACTTGATTTTAAAGATGAAGCAATTGTATATGAGGGCAAATTTTAGTAATGTTAGAATAACCTAAATCGTGGGAGATTCCATATTGCTCATCCTTAAAATGCTTCAACTGCTTTAATATCATCTGTAGGTCTTATAGATGTGTATAGGGATTCCACGTCCACAGTGACCATAATCATATTAGTGCCTAGATAGAGATTATTAAGCCTTCCCAACGCTGCAGTAGTGTCCTTAATGTAACGGTGATGACTATAGGTTTTAAGTAGAAATCAATGATTTTATAATGTACTCCAATGTGGGATTTAATCAGGTCCTTGAAATTGTTCATTTTGATACATCTTGAGTTAGGCTCTAAACTATTTTCTAGTGTATCAGAAGAAAAATACACATATGATCAAATAATTGTCCTATTCTGGTTATTAACCCCTTAACGACCCATGACGTACTGAGTACGTCATGGATCGTGTGCCGGTAAGCCCCGCCCCCTGCCGCCGGTAGGCGGCGGCGAGACGCGCACATATCAGCTGTTATCAACAGCTGACATGTGTGCCTGCTAGCCGCGGGTGGAATCGCTTCCACCCGCGGCCATTAACCCCTTACATTTCGCTGCCAAAGTCTTGGCAGCGATATGTATATGGGCGCAGCCATGACAGTGACTTACCCCACCCCCACCGGAAGTCACGTGACATGATCACGTGACTTTCGGCAGTTGCCATGGTAGCACAGGGTCATGTGATGACGCCTGTAGCTAACATGACTCACTTCCTCTCAATGCCAGAATACAGCCGGCATTGAAAGTGAAGCAGCAAATCTGCAGTTCTCAGCTCTGTAGCTGAGATCTTCAGATAGTGCAGAGCGATCGGATTACTGATCGCAATAGCCCCCTAGGGGGACTAGTAAAATAAAAAAAAAAAGTAAAAAAAAAAGTTTTAAAAAATTAAAAAAAAATAAAAAAACCTAAAAGTTCAAATCACCCCCCTTTCACCCCATTGAAAATTAAAGGGTTAAAAAAATAAAAAATACACACATATTTGGTATCGCCACGTTCAGAAATGCCCGATCTATCAAAGTATAAAATCAATGAATCTGATCAGTAAACGGTGTAGCGGCAAAAAAATTCCAAACGCCAAAATTACGTTTTTTGGTCGCCGCAAATTTTGCGCAAAATGCAATAACAGGCGATCAAAACGTAGCATCTGCGCAAAAATGGTACCGTTAAGAACGTCAGGTTGAGACGCAAAAAATAAGCCATCACTGAGCCTCAGATCCTGAAAAATGAGAACGCTACAGGTTTTGGAAAATGGCGCAAAACGTGCGCCACGTTTTTTGGACAAGCTTGTGAATTTTTTTTAACCCCTTAGATACAAGTAAACCTACACATGTTTGGTGTCTACAAACTCGCACCGACCTGAGGCATCATACCCACACATCAGTTTTACCATATAGTGAACACGGTGAATAAAATATCCCAAAAACTATTGTACAATCCCACTTTTTTTGCAATTTTTCCGCACTTGGAATTTTTTTGCCGTTTTCCAGTACACTATATGGTAAAACGTATGGTTTCATTTAAAAGTACAACTCATCCCGCAAAATCAAGCCCTCATATGGCAAGATTGATGGAAAATAAAAAAGTTATGCCTCTCGGAAGAAGGGGAGCAAAAAACAAAAACGCAAAAACGGAAAGTGCCCGGGGGCTGAAGGGGTTAATAACACCCTTCTTTTCTTCAAGCAGTATGGACTTTAAAGCCAGAGAACATTCCTGGGAATCTAAAACTAATGATATGTTTAAACAACATGCTACTGAAAGTTCTGGCAATATTCTCAGTAATTATAAGAAACTACTAAAAAAAAAAAATATAAAAAGTCATGTTGTTCGGCGGTCACACGTGGAGAAGTTGCTCCTCACTGCTGCAGGGAGACAGACGGCGTCACAGCCACAGCAGCTAATGAAGCGGGACCACAGGCAGAGGGTGAGAACCATCAGACCTCCTCTCGGCTGCAGCAGAACTTACCGATTACAACAGCTTCTGCAGCCCTCTCAGAAAATAGGCGGGAAATTCAAAACCTCAGCCCTACTGAACTTACACTCTCATATGCAGCCGTGTGTGCGCTCCCTAACAACATGAACACTGCTGGGCAACATGAGGCTGCAGACAATGGGTCTACCCTGGCTCCTGATCACTCTTCACTGTCCCCGATTAAACAGCTCTTCACACAGCCAGAGAGGAGTTCCCCCTCTGTCCATAAGTCAGTGTCAATGCCACAAAGTAGTGCTCTGACAGTGGGGACTCCCTCCTCCCCGGAAAAAGGCTTGACCCCTGCTGTATTTAGATCTTCACCATCCAGCTCAGGGGATGGGGATATGCAGGAAGGGACACAGCAGGACTGTGTGTGGGATGACCTTAAAGCTATAATACGGACTATCCACACCAGAGAGGAAATGGAAAACTACATCTCCAGACTAGAAGCCTCTTACAAAGCAGAATCGTCTTCAATCAGGGAGAGGTGCAACAACTGGCAGAACGGGTAACTGCGTCCGAGTCCTGCAATACCTCTATCGCACTGCAACTGATGGCCCAAGCAACGGCATTATCTACACAAGCCCAGCAAATAGAACACTTAACGGATTTGCTTGATGACCTGGAAAACAGAGGGAGGCGGAACAACATCAGGGTAAGAGGCATCCCAGAATCCATTGCCCCCCAAGAATTGGATGAGGCACTACGGCATCTTTTCAACTCTATAATGGGCCTCCCATGGGACTCCCACTTGGAATTAGATAGGGCGCACAGGTCTCTGGGCCCTAAACCGGTCGAAGGAGCTGGTTCACGGGACATTATATGTAAAGTCCACAAATACAAGATAAAAGAAAAAATCCTGAGGAATGCGCGACAGAAAGACTCCATCCTATTCAAGAACATGCCGATTCAATTGCTACAGGACCTATCTCGTCATACGCTACAAAAGCGCAGGGTCCTTAGACCCCTATTGGATGCTCTGAGACAGAGAAACATCCTCTACTCCTGGGGTTTTCCCTTTAAATGGCAAGTCTGGCACGGCGGTTCATCACATGTGCTCCAGTCTCCAAAAGATATACCGGATTTCTGTACGGCCCTTGGGATTCCCGTGGTACATATCAAAGCTATCGAGTGGCCCCACGTCCACGGGATCCCGGGGGTGGCGGCGGAGGCTCCTTGGTCGCAGCGGGTTCGCAGAAGGGACTGGGGCCCGAGGCGGCGTTGTGGAGCGCAGTCCGGAGCACCATCACCAAGCAGGAAATGAGAGTCTCTAGACTGCTTCCAATGGGGACTATGGATACGTAAGGCGAAATTGATGGTTATGCCATTAGGGACATTTGGGTCTGTGCAGGCGTAGTTGCGCACCAATATTTCTAAAGTTGGTATTGTTAATTTGATTCTATATCTCTACAGAGTTTAATGTGTTTTTGGATTAATGGGTTGGGTACAATGAAGTGTACATATACAACTGAGTTGGGCCTGGGTCTGTCCCGTCGGGGAGCATGCCTCTGTTGAAAGTTCACGTTCCCTTGGGGCTCTACACACTGCCGGCAGGTGTAGAATATACTGGCCCCCAATTGTTTAAGGTTAACCTTTACTCACTCTGAGTAAATTTCATAGGTTATTTGCATAACTATTCTCTTATCTTGTATTGGGATTTTTTGAATCTCCTATATCATCTTTTTTTTCTTATCCATTCCTGTAGTAATTCTCTCTCTTTATCTCTAGCTCTCTCTCTCATTCTCTCTCTCATCTCTTTCTATCCCCCCTCTCTCTTTTTCTCTATCTCTTTCTCTCTCTTGCTCTCTCTCTCTCACTCTTTCCCCTCTCTCTCGCTCTCTCTCTCTATTTCTCTCTTCCTATAGGTCTCTACCTTGTTCTCTCTCTCTTTCTTTTCCACCTTCTCCTCCCCTTCATATTTTTTTTTCTTTCCTCTTCTTCTTCTCTCTCTATCTCTTTCCGCTCTATATCCCTGCAGCTTTGCCTTCACTTCACCCACTTGCCTTAAACCCCCCCTTTTCCCCCTGACTCCGCGTGTAACCCTAACTTTCCTAGTGTTTTTGTCCTGATAGAGGCGCTGTACTGAACCAAGATGCCACACCTTAAGCTGGGCTCACTGATTGTTCGAGGCCTTAACACTCCTCAGAAGAGGTCTCACATATTATATGAGATGCATAAACAAAGAACTCAGATCATAATATTACAAGAAACCCATTTTAAAACTGGATATGTACCCGACATTCGGAATAGATACTACACACAATGGTTCCACAGTATGAATATTGAGTTGAGGTCCAAGGGAGTTTCAATAGGGCTACACAAAAACCTGATACATTCAGTGATAGATTCCAAAATAGACAAGGCAGACAGATATGTGATATTAAAAATCAAGATATGCTCTGTACTGTATACGATCGCAGGCTGGTACGGCCCTAATTGTAATCAGACGAACGCTTGTCGCTCTTTCCTAAAGGTCCTGTCAGAATTTGCGGAGAGGGAGGTGTTGGTGGGCAGCGACTTCAATTTCACATTAAATCCGGTAGTAGATGAGTCAACTGAAAGGAGTGTCATACCTCAGAGACGCCTGGCAACCCTGAAACGTGAGTTGCACAACACTCATCTGGTGGATGTCTGGAGAATCATGCATCCCCAGGATAGGGATTACACATTTTTCTCCACCCCACATCAGACGTATAGTCAAATCGACTTTTTTCTGGTCAGCCAGCGGGTCCTCTCGTGGCACCCGACCCCCACCATTGGAAATATGCTCTGGTCTGATCATGCCCAGGTCTTCTTAGATATCTCTCCCCCAGATTTCCCGAACCGTTCATGGATGTGGAGGTTGAACGACTCCCTATTGAGAGATGAGGGGTGCATAGCGGAGGTAAAAGAGTCTATGGAGTTTTTTGTGTCCTCACATGCAGTTGACCCTACGCCCTTACCCCTCCAATGGGAGGCTTTTAAATGTGTTATCCAAGGAATTCTAATTAAACACGGGGAACAAATTAAAAAGGAAAAAACTGTAGAAATTTCCTTGCTTCTCAGGGAAATTTCCACGCTAGAAGCCTCTCATAAATCCAACTCCTCCCCAGAAATGCTGGCCAAGCTTTCTACAACCAGGGAGGCTCTACGTAGATTACTAGACAGCAGACTACTTAAATTTAAGACCCAATTTAGAAAGGTGTTGTATAGACACTCTGACGAATGTGGTCGGCCGCTCTCACGCCTTCTTCACCCTAGGGATCAGGCCATGTATAGTCCTAAACTGAAGGATCGGAAGAATATTCATACACACGACCCCACTGGGATACTGGGTATCTTTGAGGAGTACTATGCAGACTTATATAGTATACAGGGGAAATACTCGGATGTGGCCCCACAGGACCTCCAAAATCGCATAGATGGTTATGTTGCAGAAACCCCCCTTCCAGTGTTAGACACGGGGACTATCACACGGTTAGATGACAGGTTTGGGGAAGATGAAATAGCAGCAGCAATAGGGGACTCCCCAAGTGGGAAAAGCTCGGACCCAGATGGATTCTCACCAGCTTTTTACAAATTATTCAAGAACCAAATTACCCCTTTTATGACGAGAGTTTATAATTCGGTATCGGATGCATCCCCTTTTGTTCCTCAATCACTGGAAGCCCATATTGCGGTACTGTCAAAGCCCGGGAAGGATCAGTCGGTGGTTTCTAACTACCGCCCGATCAGATTAATAAACATAGATGTAAAAATCTTTGCTAAGCTCCTAGCGAATAGACTCGCCCCCTTATTACCTTCTTTAATACACACAGACCAGGCTGGGTTTGTACAGGGAAGGGAGGCCCGAGACAATGTAAACAAGACGATACATTTAATTGCAAGAGCAACGTCTCAATCGCTACCACTGGGGCTCTTATCAATAGATGCAGAAAAGGCATGTGCATTGGGGGTTTATGAGATCTGCGCTGAGCCAAATCTGGTTGGGCCCAAATTTTCTTGGCAAGGTCCTGGCTTTATATTCCGGACCATTAGCTCGGGTTAGAGCAAATGGCGCCCTGTCTGACCGGATAGCGATCAAAAATGGCACCCGACAGGGGTGCCCCCTCTCTCTCCTTCTCTATGTCATCATAATGGAACATCTGGCGGTGGCAATTAGGAGGAATCCCAATATACACGGTCTGAGCCTTGGGCACAAGGGATACAAAACGGCTATGTACGCGGATGACCTTCTGCTGTACACCTCCCAACCTCTGGTCTCATTCCCCTCATTAATAAAAGAATTTGAGCGGTTCGGTAATCTGAGTAATTTCAAAATAAATTATTCCAAAATGGAGGCGTTAAATATATCCCTAAAACCGGCGGAGGTCACAATACTGAAAAGTAAATTCCCCTTCCGATGGCAAAATACTTCAATTAAATATTTTGGCGTGTCGGTCCCTTCAAATTTAAGCCTCCTGTACCTCCTGAATTACCAGAATCTCTTAAATAAAACTCTCAAAGACCTGGAGACCTATAATAGAAAACCCCTCTCGTGGTTTGGCCGGATAAATTC
The DNA here is from genome assembly GCF_048569485.1 of Anomaloglossus baeobatrachus. Lineage (NCBI taxonomy): Eukaryota > Metazoa > Chordata > Amphibia > Anura > Aromobatidae > Anomaloglossus > Anomaloglossus baeobatrachus. The sequence continues at coordinate 254,424,674 of NC_134358.1, forward strand.
TTTTAAAATGGATATCCTTCCTAGGTTCCTTTATATTTTTCAGACGGTCCCTTTAAATCCTCCCCCGGCCTTTTTTAAGACCCTGAGGTCCGCATTGATTCGCTTTGTTTGGAAGGGAGGTAAGCCCCGGATTAGCTACAAGACACTAGTCCGATCTAAGCAGAGGGGAGGAGCTGGGTTGCCGGACATACAGGCCTATCATAGAGCTTCCCTGGTTGTCCGCTTGATAGACTGGTGATTCCATAAAGAGACCAAGCAGTGGGTGGAGTTGGAACAGACCTTCTCGGGTCCCCCTGGGAGGACTCCCATGGATTCAGAAGGAGGACATGGAAGTGGAAAAGAAGCAGATAGACTTGGGTGGGATTCTGCTCAGGGCGACCTTGGAGGCCTGGGAGGACATAAAATGCAAGGGCAGCTTTTCGGAAAGCCCCACTCCACTGGCCCCCCTGTTTGATAATCCAGGCTTCCCTTCGGGTTGTAACACAAATAGGTTCCTGGGGTGGAAGAGGGGATCAGATATAAGAATGGGTCAGATCCTGCGGGGCAAATACCTGCAGTCTTTCGTGGAAATACAGGCCACATTCCCTGACATTCATCTGAACTGGTTTGAATATCTACAACTGCACTCTTTTGTGCGATCTTGGCTCAGGGGGGGACCTCCTCCGGATACGACTACGTCTACACCATTCGAAAAATTATTTTTGCAACCATCGCCGCCCGCACACTCGATCTCACTCATATATCGCTTGATTAATGAGGCCCACTGCTCGGAAGACCCAGGGTATATCCGAGTATGGGAGACGGAACTTGGGCTCAGTTTGTTGGGGGAAGAGAAGCGGAAGGCTTTCCGGTTCTCTCACAAAATTTCAGTAGCTTGCAGCGCCCAGGAAAAGAGCTACAAGCTGTTGGCAAGATGATACCAGTGTCCTGCCACATTACACAGAGTTTTCCCATCAGTCCCAGAATGCTGCTGGCGATGCGGAAGGGGCAAGGGCACGCTAACACATATATGGTGGGCATGCCAGAAACTGTCTAGCTTCTGGTCTCAGGTGTTTCAAGTATATAACCAAATGTCGGGCGAGAACATCACCCCCTCAATTAAAATGGCACTTCTGTCAATACTTCCCGGCTCGGTGAGGCAGCAAATAAAGAGCCTTTTACGATTTTGCCTGATAGCAGCCCGAGCAGTCATTCCCAGGCATTGGAGAACCACGGAGGCCCCCACTATTGGGGAGTGGCAGACGGAGATGTCACACATTTGTCACATGGAGGAACTTTCAGCAATGGTGATGGGTAGTAATGAAAAATGTATTAAATTCCGGCAACCCTGGGTGATGTTCAAGGAGTCCTCAAACTTCCAAGCCTTGTTGCGGTAACAGCACATGCCCACATACCCTCCTTCCCTTCCCCTCAACCCCTTGGTCTCATTCCTCTAGGTATCTTATTTTTCTCTGCTCACTTTCCCCCTTTTCTCTTCTGTCATTACTATGGAAATGCATCTTTTTCGATGTTGTTTGAAATCTAATTAGCCACATCCTGAGATGACACAAGCTAGGTGGAAAATCTTAAACAAACCCGGAGGACTCCAACAAATATTATAAGGTTTTGTGACAAGATATTGAGTTGAGAGACTGTGACTGTCTTCAGGTCATCAGGTAGTCGAAATAAGGAAGAGGTGGCTGATGTATTATTCAGTATTTTATTTATGCTCGTAGTTACTTTTATATGTGATTGTGATTTGATGAAAATTTCAATAAAAATAGACTTATTAAAAAAGTCATGTTGTTAAGTTAACAAATTAGGAGGAGGACCAGAGAGCAGAAGTGGAAGACGAGGTGGTGAACGATGATGTCACTGACCCAAACTGGGAAGGTGGCATGCAGAACCAAGACAACAGTGCAGAGAGGGAGGCATCCGCAGCACCACAACAGACAGGAAGAGGTATTGGGGTGGCTAGAGAGAGTGGGCATTATCCTGTTCTTTATAGCACACATGTGGCACCCTGGACAAGCCAGGTCATCACAGAACAACACCAACACACCCCACACTCCCGGTCAGGCACACCGAAGTCAGACAAAAACCCTTGTTGCCTTCCTCCAGGGGCTGATGTCCACACCAGGGGGGTGGGCCAGGCGGTTGGCCCCACCCACCGAGGAGTTCACAGTCCTGGAGGCGGGAAAAGTAGGGCAGATTAGTTTGGGAAGTGGAAGTGGAAGGAGGAAAGTGGCAGTTAAGCAGCCTGAAGTTGGTCCGGGTGTGTGGCCCGGACAGATCAGCAAGGTTGGCAGACTGTGGTGACCGTCTGCAGGAGTGGCCTATTGGAGCTAGCCGTAAGGACCGTGGATGAGCGGTGGCCCGGCGGTACCGGACCGGTACGCAAAGAGAAGCCAGCACCACCCGGCAGGGGCTTACGGACCCCGGCAAGGCTAGGAGTCACCGTGAATTTGCCAAATCCGTTAGCGAAGGGAACCTCCTGGGTTTCCCAGCAGCCAAGTCCCATCAGAAGGCAACCGTCCAACCGAGAGAGGGAAACACAGTCACCGCCAAGGCTAAAGTTCCCAGGGCCAGAGCCTGCGGGCAAAAGGGGCTCCTTCAGCACACATCCAAGCTGGGGAGCGGGTTACCGGTGGGAACCCATTGGAACCGTTACACTACATAGGTGCAGGGAAAGGCAGTCACCATCAACCTGCCGGGAGGAGAAACACCGCAGCCATCTGTGGGACCTGTCCATCCAGCCGTGTGTTTTACCGAGAACTGTGTCCTCATCATTGGCTGAGTGAGTACCACCGTGCCGTGCGGCACAGCGCTGCCCCGCGACCCTGCACCTCGCCAGGCCCCATAACCCGCCTGCCATCCATCCCTACCCCATCACCGGGCCCCGGGACAACCAACCCCCCTACCCACGGAGGGGAGAACTAACAACCAGGCTGCTCCCAGTCATCGCTCCCGGGATCCCCATCCAGAGCAGCGGTGGTGTCACCAATATCACCACAACCGTGGGTGGCGTCACGGACAATAACCAAATCCCCACAATCCAATCCCCACCCTTTTCACTCACGGGCGAGGAGCGCCGCTCGAGTCCCCAGGATCCGGCCCACCGCTCGAGCCACCACCGAGCAGCAGCAGCCGCAGCAGCAGCGGCCGGACCCGAGCAGTGGGAGAGCGCAGCGTCCCCTCCTCCGCCCGCGACACACACACGTCAAGTTCACAGGCCAAGGGTTAGGTGTTCCCCAGTCTTACACTTTTTTAAAGAAAGTGTGCACTATAAAAAAGCTCATTTGCAAAATTTTGCTAAGCCTTGAAATTAGTGCATAGGCTTTACTATTGTAGAAGTCCCACTCTTTTTTAAAATTGCCCCAAAATTTATTCTGAGGCCCTACTTTTTGTGTCTTCCATTGAGTATTGCAATCTCAGTCTCTCTTTTGAAAATTTGCTAGGCTTTGCACTTAGTGCATAGGCTTTACTACTGTAGGAGTCCCACTCTTTTTAAAATTGTTAAAAAAAAATATTCTAAGGGCGGCTTTGCACACTACGACATCGCAGGTGCGATGTCGGTGGGGTCAAATCGAAAGTGACGCACATCCGGCGTCACTTGCGATGTCGTAGTGTGTAAATCCTAGATGATACGATGAGCGAGCGCAAAAGCGTCGTTATCGTATCATCGTTGCAGCCTCCGACATTTCCATAATGCCGGGGGAGCGACAGGTACGATGTTGTTCCTCGCTCCTGTAGCTGCACACATCGCTGTGTTTGAAGCTGCAGGAGCGAGGAACATCTCCTTACCTGCCGCCGGCCACAATGCGGAAGGAAGGAGGTGGGCGGGATGTTTACATCCTGCTCATCTCCGCCCCTCCGGCGCTATTGGCCGCCTGCCGTGTGACGTCGATATGACGCCGCACGACCCGCCCCCTTAGGAAGGAGGTGGGTCGCCGGCCAGAGTGACGGTCGCAGGGCAGGTGAGTGCATGTGAAGCTGGCGTAGCGATAATTTTCGCTACGCCAGCTATCACACAATATCGTACCTGCGACGGGGCGGGGACTATCGCGTGCGACATCGCAGCATCGGCTTGCGATGTCGCAACGTGCAAAGCCTGCTTAAGGCTCTCTTCTTTGTGTCTTTCAGAGTACATTGTAATCCCTTGTTTAAATAAATACAGTGATATATGATGAGAGATAGCTCAACTATTAAGGCTATGTTCAAATATTGCATTTTTGCTGCATTTTTTGCAATTTTTTTGTCAAGGTTTATGCAAATTAAAAGCTGATTTTTACAGTGCCAGCAAAAGCTAGGAGATTTCATAAATCTCATACACAATTGTTTTTTCTTCCTGACGGAAATGGAAAATTGCTTTGTTTTTGGAAAAGGAGTATGTAAATTCTTTCAGTGTTTTTGAGAAAGTGCAAAAACGCAGCAGAAATACTTCGTGTGAATATAGACTAAGGGGTGAAGGAGAACTTTTTTCTTTTTTAATTTGCCTTATATACATGTTATATACAGGAAAGAATATTATATAACAAGGTTTCAGGGTATCAGATGGGGTAAAAATAAATCTATGAGGGCCACTCCATATATGCATAATTAAACAGAGAGAAAAGGGGAGTGTTAGAAGGCCCATATAATATGCAAAAACATGTACAGACTCCTTGTAAATATCAGAGTAATAATTTATTATATAAATAATAGTGAACAAGGAGACAGTATTCATGGTGAATATCAAACATACATAAATGCAGGAAAGATGTCCCAGAGAACAAGATGGTTCCCAGACCAAAGGCCTCTGCCACACAATCCCATATCAAAGAGGTTATAATCTAAATCATCACTAAGATTGCCGCTTACCCATAGATAAAGTGCAATAGTGCTTTGGCAAATGCCAGGACAGAGGTCCGGTACAGAGGAGGAGACCCCAACGCGTTTCGCTGCGTCTGCTTCTTCGGGGGGCAGTGTGTGACTGGTGTGCCTCTGAATCCAACCATATATGCTCCAAAACTAGTAGAGAGTGCCATCACCTGCGCCGCATGCGTCCCGTCGTACGTCCCCCATTCTCCCATCACTTCCGGGTCTCACTGGCGGAAGTGACTCACTCGTGACGTCACCTCCCACCGCTAAAGAGATCCTCAGTGTGGGTGAGACAGGGAACGGCAGGAGGCATGCGCCGCAGACATCTCTGTTGTGGGTAAGGAAGTGGGCATCCCCAGCTTCACAGGCCCATCCTAGACATGGGGGGAGCGACGTCACCACCGGGCCACATTAAACATTAAACAATCATAGATAGCGGGCAGGACAAAAACATCATAAGAACAGGATGTGAAGTCCACTCTAACCCCGCAGGCATATAAATATATCAATGTGGATCGTGGTGACAAAGCTCCGAAGTCATGAGCCCATGTGGGAAGCGGAGCATATATAGGAGATATAGGGGTGGTCCAATGGTGAATATAAAGTATAAAATATAAACTCCCATACTGAGAAACATGGATGAAAAAACAGTCATTCCCATATACATCAGGTAGCACATATACAGGGGAGAAACTAATATTCAATAATAAATCCACATATTTCTTCTTATCACCATCTGTGCATCTGAAGGTATATAGTATATAGTATAGCTTGACTGTATATATGTTCATCCCGATCCAGGTATGGAATGTTCAATGACCCAATTGGGTATTTCATATGTAAGAAAAAGTTCATAGGACCACAGAAGGATTCAATTGCCTATAGCAAAAAGCCACACAAAGGGACAAAAAAGAGGAAAAGGAACAAACAATTAAAATCAATTAAAAGGCAACACATATGTGAAAAATACACACATAAATTGCCCCCAGAGAGACAGAACGAAGTCAATTAAAAATAATTAATTAAGTAGTATGCTAAAACTACAAGAAAGGCGAAAAGCTAAGTTTCTCATTGAGACCATTCGGCGTCATGGTCCCCAGGCGAACGATCCTGGCACATTCCCTTTGGGCAAGTGTTTTACTATAATCACCACCCCTCATCCCAAGGTGTACCACGTCAATGCCCCTCACTTTAAAGTGAGTTGGGTCACATCCGTGGCTCACCTTGTGATGACGAGGTAGTGTAGTCAAGCATGGGTCATCAAAGTCCAGATCAGAAGCTTCCATGATGTTCCTCACATGTTCACGTGTGCGCAACCGTAGCTCACGTGTAGTGAGTCCAATGTATATAAGGTTGCAACCACACGTGGCATAGTAAACCACATTACTAGTACGGCAAGTAATGTGGTGACGGATCTGATATTCTCGACCGCCATCAGCGGAAGAGAAGGAAGTCGCCCTGATCATATTACGGCAGGCAATGCATGCGCCACAAGGAAAAAAGCCCCAACGAGGTTCACCACCACCAAAAATGCGTGGCACCCTGGCCACGTAGTGACTACGGACCAGGGCATCACGCAGATTGGAAGCCCTTCTTGCTGTCATGGGGGGAATATCTGGTAGATTAGACCCAATAGATGGCTCAGTTTTGAGTATCCCCCCAGTGGCGTATAAGAATAGCTCTCATATCCTGCCATTTCTCATTGTAGGTGGAAATGAAGCGGGCGATGGGGACAGACTCCTCCCTTTGTTTAGGTACCAGCAGTTCATTACGTGATGTACCGCGAGCACGTCGATATCCCCTGCGCACACTCCTCCCACTATATCCCCTAGATAAAAATCTATCCCGAAGGTCTTGGGCCTGCTCTTCAAAAAGAGTGTTATTAGAGCAGACTCGTTTAGCTCTTAGGTATTGACCAATCGGGATTGCGGAGATAGTGGAGGGGGTGTGCGCCGATGACGCATGGAGGAGACTGTTCACTGAGGTCTCCTTGCGGTAGATCGTAGTCTGGATGGAGCGGTCGGGATGCACCAAAACGTGAATATCCAAAAAATCAATAGAAGTGGCATGACACTTAAAAGTTAACTTAATATTATAATCATTCAAATTTAAATCAGAAATAAACTGAGAAAACTCAAGATAAGTGCCCCTCCACAAAATCAAAATATCGTCGATAAAACGGAGCCAGCACTGCGCTTGGGACGCGGCGGGCATGCCCTCGCCAAACACCTCCCTCTCCCAGAGGCCTAGGAAGAGGTTAGCGTACGAAGGCGCGCACGCCGCGCCCATCGCAGTGCCGCACTCCTGTAAGAAAAAACGATCTTTAAACAAAAAATAATTGTGTGTCAAAATAAATGAAAGCAATTCCAACAATAAATCGATCATTGGTGCATCCATACCGCTCATCTCCAGAAAAAACCTAGCCGCTCGGAGACCAAACTCGTGCTTGATCGAGGAGTACAATGACTCCACGTCCACTGTGGCTAAGATAACGCCCGGGTCCACAAAGATCCCGTCAATCTGCCTCAGGACGTCAGTAGTATCTCCGACATAGGAGGGCAACGTCTGAACCAGCGGATGCAGGTAAAACTCAATGAACCTGCACACCAGTTCAGACAGCCCACCAATGCCGGAGACTATCAGACGGCCCGGGGGGACAAGGGGATCTTTGTGGACTTTGGGGAGTAAATAAAAGGTTGGAATTTTAGGGTCCTTAATCAGTAAACCCTCCATCACTCGTTTTGGTATCAATCCCCTTTGAAAGGCTGAACCGAGTATCTCAAACAGGACAGCCATGAATCTGTTGGTTGGATTTGAAGGTAAGGTGGAGAACGAGGACTTGTCCCTCAGCTGTCTGAAGGCCTCCCGTTCATACATTCTCGTAGGCCAGACGACCACATTTCCCCCTTTATCTGATGGTTTAATCACAATATCGGGCAAAGCTTTTAGCTCACTTAGAGCAATCCTCTGGTCTTGAGTGAGATTATCCCTGCCTGATCTACTGCCCCTTAGGCGGGGTTTGCACACTACGACATCGCAGGCCGATGCTGCGATGCCGAGTGCGATAGTCCCCGCCCCCGTCGCAGCAGCGATATGTGGTGATAGCTGGCGTAGCGAAAATTATCGCTACGCCAGCTTCACACACACACTCACCTGCCGTGCGACGTCCCTGTGGCCGGCGACCCGCCTCCTTGTTAAGGGGGCGGGTCGTGCGGCGTCATTGTGACGTCACACGGCAGGCGGCCAATCGGAGCGGAGGGGCGGAGATGAGCAGGATGTAAACATCCTGCCCACCTCCTTCCTTCCGCATATCCTACGGAAGCCGCAGTGAGGCCGGTAGGAGATGTTCCTCGCTCCTGCGGCTTCACACACAGCGATGTGTGCTGCCGCAGGAGCGAGGAACAACATCGGACCATTGCGTCAGCGTAATTATGAATTACGCCGACGCTGTACCGATGATACGATTACGACGCTTTTGCGCTCGTTAATCGTATCATCTAGGCTTTACACACTGCGATGTCGCATGCGATGCCGGAAGTGCGTCATTTTCAATTTGACCCCACCGACATCGCACCTGCGATGTCGCAGTGTGCAAAGTGCCCCTTAGAGTCTTAAAGTCATTTGACACCAATTTGTGAAAAATCTCCACTGCTGGGCAGAGTGAAAAAGGGGGAAATGTGGTCGACCGTGGATAAATATTTTTAGGGAATTTACCTCCAGACGCCGAGGGACGGTCATCATCCAACTCCTCCCAGTACCTCCAATGTTTCCATCTCGATATCTCAGGGCTGTTGTTTCGCACCTCCTTCTGGGCATGCAATTTCTGAAGGACAATTTTTAGTGAAAATAGATTTAGATCTTTAAGTGCTGTAAAATAATCAAAACTATTATTAGGCACGAAAGACAGACCCAATTCCAGAACTTCTTTCTGAGATTTGGAAAGTATAATGTCGGAAAGATTAATCACCTCCAAGTTGTTATTTTTACTCTTGCTCTTTTTATCCACTGATTCAGGAGGAGTGATCTTCCTTTTAGTGGACCCAGATGCCAGTTGTTTATTCTTGCTGTTGCCCCATTTACTAATCAAGGGGGTTGTGAAGCCTCTCTGGGTTAGGAGATCCTCATCCAAGGATGAGAGAGAGGAAGCCGAAAAGGACTTAGAATGGTCCAGGGTTACTGCCACCTTCTTTTTCCTCTGATTTTTCTGGAGGTGCTTCCATCTATAGACAGAGTTGCTTCTAAAGTCCCCTTTTTCGTTTTAACCTCAATGATCTCTTTCTCCCATTTTGAGAACAATTTTTCTAGTTCCTCATTTAATTTCCTTAAGGACTCTTCAGATAATTTAGAGGATAGGTCCTTCTTCAGATCCTCTATCTCACCATCCAAACGGGAGAGTGTCTCCACATTAATTTTCACCAGAAGATCCATAAAGCCCCTGGAGCAATTGGTCGCTATATCTTCCCACTCCTTCCTGATATCATCATTTTCCACATTAAAGGACGGGAATACCTGGATTCGTAATCCCCTGGGTATAAGACCCTTACTCAAATATCTCTCCATAAACGCCTTATGTTTAATATTCACCATGAATACTGTCTCCTTGTTCACTATTATTTGTATAATAAATTATTACTCTGATATTTACAAGGAGTCTGTACATGTTTTTGCATATTATATGGGCCTTCTAACACTCCCCTTTTCTCTCTGTTTAATTATACAGGAAATAATGTTTCCTAATTTTTTTTCCGTTAAAATCTATTTTATCTTCGATTTTGAATGTTTTTTGTCAATCCGTATGTTGTACTACTGCCAACATTGTTTCCAGTAGCTACCTGAGAGTCAGAGATTCATTCAAGGATCTTCCCCATGCTCATCCATTTCATTTGAGTGTTGCTTCCATTCATTTCACTGATTTTACTACCCAACCAGCCCTCTTGAGAGGGTCTGCCTGAAAAATTCCTGAGTTTCCCATTGAATTTGATTATACTCGTTACTCGAGTCGAGCCCATTCGACTGACACCCAGTTCCAAAGGCAGCAAAACAATCCCAAATTATCTTTGAACTTCCAGCATATTTGACTGTAGGTACTGTATTCTTTTCTTTGTAGGCCTCATTCCATTTTTCAGTAAACAGTAAAATGATAGAACTTTTTGGTAAAGCCTATCTTGGTCTTATCTGTCCACAAGACACTTTCCCAGAAGGATTTGGCTTACTCACATACAATTTGGCAAACTGCAGTCTAGCTTTTTTATGTCTCTGTGTCAGCAGTGAAGTTCTCCTGGGTGTCCTGTCATAGTATTTAATTTCAACCAAAATGTCGATGGATAATTCATGCTGATGCTGATGCATCATGAGCCTGCAGGACAGTTTGAAATTCTTTGGAACTTGATTGGGTTGCTTAGTAGTGATGAGCGAGCATGCTTGTAACTACTCGGTACTCGCACGAGTATCGCTGTACTCGGGCTGCTCGGCGGGGACCGAGTAATCTCGCGATACTCGTGCTGTACTCGTGGTCTTCATCCCTGCATGTTGGCGCTCTTTTGAGAGCCAGCCCTCATGCAGGGATTGGCTGGCAGACCACTGCAATGCCACAGCCCTGTTAGTTGTGGAATTGCAGTGATTGGCCGGCCTGCACAGCGTGACCGAGCCTTTATACCGGCCGGCGCGCTGTGCTCTGCTCACAGCTATCCAGACAGTGAGTGCAGGGAGAGTGTCGCTGATTCAGGGAAAGCTTTGCGGCCCTTTATAGCTTTTTCAGTTGCAGGGCTGCAAACAGTGTGACCAAAAGTCCTTCTCAGGACTATTCTAGTTGTATACAGGCAGGCAGGGTATAGCCAGGTCGGAGTACAGTAGCAGAGTCCTTCTCAGGACTATTGTTGCTATATACAGGCAGGGTATAGCCAGGTCTGAATACAGGCTAGTGACCAGAAGAGTCCTTGTCAGGACTATTGTACCAGTATACAGGCAGGCAGGCAGGCAGGCAGGGTATATATAGCCATTCCTAGTGGTGACCGTATACCAGCCTTCATCATATCTGGGGCTGGTGTACACAGTCCAGATAGTGTCTGACTTGTCTGTAATTGTCGCTCCCCAAAAAAACCTGTTAGGTTCTTATTGCGTCCGTGCTTGGTTTTTAAAACCGCACGTGTGTGCCTGTCGGTGGCAGCGTACAGGTGCACTTGTGTGCAATTTCCACAAACATTGATATAACGCACAAGTAGTGAATATACACGTCAGCACAGCATTGCAAAATGCGCAAGGGCATTGGCAAGGAACAAGGAAGTGGACGTGATGGTGGTGCAGGCAGAGGCCGAGGTCGTGGGCAAGCTCTAATTTCGCCACAACAAAGGGCCACATCTAGTCGCTCGCACGTCCTGTCCCAAATTCTTGGGGACCGCAGCAGTACACCGCTCTTGAACCAAGACCAGTGTCAACAGGTTGTTAGTTGGATAGCAGATAATGCTTCCAGTCAGATTGGCACCACCACAAACACTCTGTCTTCCACACGGTCAAGTGTCAGTAGCCGTGATACTGCACCGCACATTTCTGAACCTGATCCTCCTTCCTACCACCAGGCTGAGTACACGTCCTCCTCGGACATTAATGATCCCACACTTGGACACTCGGAAGAGCTGTTCACGTTTCCATTCACACATTCTGGCCTCTCGCCAGCTCATATTGAAGTGGGTCATGAGGAGATCGTCTGTACAGATGGCCAAATATTTGAGCAGCCACGTTCTCACGAAGTTGGCAACGTGTCTCAACAAGTGGTGGACGATGATGAGACACAATTGTCAGGAAGTCAGGAGGAGGAGCAGGGTGCGGAAGAGGAAGACGACGTGGTGGATGATCCAGTAACTGACCCAACCTGGCAGGAGGATATGCAGAGCGAGGACAGCAGTGCACAGGGGGAGGGAGGCGTAGCATCACAACAGGCAGTAAGAAGCAGGGTGGTGGCCCCAGGCAGAAGTCAGGCAACCGTTCCCCGGAACAACACGACGACACAAGGTGCCTGTACAAATGTTAGGTCTTCCCGAGTCTGGCAGTTTTTTAAGTTGGATCCAGATGATTCAAAAAAGGCCATTTGCAACACCTGCCGTGCCAGCATCAGCAGGGGTACCAAAACTAGCAGCCTGACCACCACCAGCATGATCAGGCACATGTCAGCCAAGCACCCGACTTTGTGGGAAGTACAACAGAGTCGAGGAGCAGTGCTTGCTGATGTCACTGCTACGTCTTCGCTGGTTGTGCATGCGAGCCAATCCCCTGTCCATGCTGCCTGCGAACAAGCCTCCTCCACTCCTGCACCTGCAGTTGCCTACGCAGAAAGAACACCATCATCAAGCACGTCCTTGTCCCAGCGCAGCGTTCAGTTATCCATTCAGCAAACCTTTGAACGCAGGCGCAAATACACTGCCAACACCCCACATGCCACAGTTCTAAATGCTAACATTTCGCGACTGCTTGCGCTGGAAATGTTGCCTTTTAGGCTGGTGGAGACAGAAGCATTCCGTGACCTGATGGCGGCAGCTGTCCCACGTTACTCGGTCCCCAGCCGCCACTATTTCTCCCGGTGTGCCGTCCCCGCGTTGCATAACCACGTGTCACAAAACATCACACGTGCCCTGAACAACGCTGTTTCACCCAAGGTCCACCTAACCACAGACACGTGGACAAGTGCTTGTGGGCAAGGCCGCTACATCTCGTTGACGGCACACTGGGTTAATATTGTGGAAGCTGGGACCCAGTCTGAGCGAGGGACGGAACACGTCCTTCCCACACCAAGGTTTGCAGGCCCTACCTCAGTCAGTGTTTCACCCACACTCTACAGCTCCGGAATGTCATGCTCTTCAGCCTCCTCCTCCTCCTGCGCATCCTCATCCACTGTACCCTCCACACCAGTCCCAAGCTGGAAGCACTGCAGCACTGCCTCGGCGAAGCGGCAACAGGCTATGCTGAAGCTAATCTGCATAGGTGACAAACCCCACAATGCAGAAGAGCTGTGGACAGCTCTGAAACAGCAGGCAGATCACTGGCTCACACCTCTGAACCTAAAGCCAGGAAAGGTCGTGTGTGACAATGGCCGGAACCTGGTGGCGGCTTTGAGGCGAGGCCAGCTGACACATGTTCCATGCGTGGCCCATGTGCTCAACCTCGTGGTTCAGCGGTTTCTAAAGTCATACCCAGAGCTGTCTGATCTGCTGGTAAAAGTTCGCCGCCTGTCTGCACATTTTCGAAAGTCACCTACTGCTTCAGCCGGCCTTGCCGGCTTTCAGCGCAGTTTGCATCTTCCGGCTCACAGACTGGTGTGTGATGTCCCCACGCGTTGGAATTCAACTCTGCACATGTTGGTCAGGATATGTGAGCAGAAGAGGGCAGTTGTTGAGTACCTGCATCACCTAAGCCGTCGGGAAATGGGTCAAACTCCACACATAACACCTGAGGAGTGGAGATGGATGTCAGACCTATGTACCATCCTCCAAAACTTTGAGGACTCCACCAAGATGGTGAGTGGTGATGACGCCATTATTAGCGTCACCATACCGCTACTCTGCCTTCTAAAACGGTCTCTGCTGAAAAACAAACATGATGCATTGCAGGCGGAGCGCGATGAGTTGCAGCAAGAAACAGTAGTGGGTGTGGGTGATGATAACACACAGCCCAGCCTCGTCTCATCACAACGTGCAGTGGAGGACTATGACGAGGAGGAGGATGAAGACATGGAGCAACTCTCCGGCCAAATTGAGGATATGACATGCACACCAGTCATATCCTCGGTTCAGCGTGGCTGGCCAGAGGACAGGGTAGATGAGGAGGAGGAGGAGGAGGAGGAGGAGGAGGACAGCATGTTCAGTCATCTTGTTGGTCAGGCTACTGAAGTCCTGGCTGTTAAGAGTCTGGCACATGGCTGACTTTATGGTAAGCTGCCTGTCTCGTGACCCTCGCGTTAAGAACATCTTGGCCGACAATCATTACTGGTTGGTAACACTGTTAGACCCACGCTACAAGGAGAACTTTTTGTCTCTTATTCCCGTGGAGGAGAGGTCAACCAAAATGCAGCAGTTCCGGAAGGCCATAGTCACGGAAGTAGGCAAAGCATTCCCCTCACAAAACACTAGCGGCATAGGTCAGGAATCAGTGGACAACCGAGGCGTACAGCCGAGAGAGGCACAAGTCCAATCCGCCAGAGGTAGGGGAACAGTCTTTAAGATGTGGGACAGTTTTCTCAGCCCCTCACGTACCACAGCCCCTGAGGTGCGGGGTAGTGCCACAAGAAATCCTAAGTTTGCCCAGATGCTGAAGGAGTACCTTGCAGATCGAACAACTGTACTCCGACATTCCTCTGTGCCTTACAATTATTGGGTATCCAAGCTGGACACGTGGCATGAATTGGCTCTCTACGCCTTGGAAGTCCTGGCCTGCCCTGCCGCTAGCGTTTTGTCAGAGCGTGTTTTTAGTGCCGCAGGTGGAATCATTACAGATAAACGCACCCGCCTGTCAACTGAAAATGCTGACAGGCTGACTCTGATCAAGATGAACAAGGGTTGGATTGGGCCAGACTTCACCACACCACCAGCAAATGAGAGCGGAATTTAAAGTTTGCCATGTACCTCCACTCACCCATGGGTACACACTTCTGGACTTTGGATAATCACTGGACTGCTCCTCATTCTCCTCATGCGCCACCATGATGACCGTTACAAATTGCAATACTTAGGCCTTTGTTTCAGGTATACCCCCAGTGGTAAATTTTTTCGCCCATTCTTTGAGAATGGACATTACAACGACAGGAGACCCGCTCCTTTGCAATGGGAACAATGTTTTGAGGCCCTCATGCACGTCTCTACCCAGGGACAACGTGGAGCCTCCCAATTTTTGGCTGCCCTGCCTAAGGGCTATACTATAATACACCCACTTCCTGACAATGGACACTTAATGTTTTGAGGCCCTCATGCACGTCTCTACCCAGGGACAACGTGGAGCCTCCCAATTTTTGGCTGCCCTGCCTAAGGGCTATACTATAATACACCCACTTCCTGACAATGGACACTTAATGTTTTGAGGCCCTCATGCACGTCTCTACCCAGGGACAACGTGGAGCCTCCCAATTTTTGGCTGCCCTGCCTAAGGGCTATACTATAATACACCCACTTCCTGACAATAGACACTTAATGTTTTGAGGCCCTCATGCACGTCTCTACCCAGGGACAACGTGGACCCTCCAAATTTTTGGCTGCCCTGCCTAAGGGCTATACTATAATACACCCACTTCCTGACAATGGACACTTAATGTTTTGAGGCCCTCATGCACGTCTCTACCCAGGGACAACGTGGAGCCTCCCAATTTTTGGCTGCCCTGCCTAAGGGCTATACTATAATACACCCACTTCCTGACAATGGACACTTAATGTTTTGAGGCCCTCATGTACGTCTCTACCCAGGGACAACGTGGAGCCTCCCAATTTTTGGCTGCCCTGCCTAAGGGCTATAATATAATACACCCACTTCCTGACAATGGACACTTAATGTTTTGAGGCCCTCATGCACGTCTCTACCCAGGGACAACGTGGAGCCTCCCAATTTTTGGCTGCCCTGCCTAAGGGCTATACTATAATACACCCACTTCCTGACAATGGACACTTAATGTTTTGAGGCCCTCATGCACGTCTCTACCCAGGGACAACGTGGACCCTCCAAATTTTTGGCTGCCCTGCCTAAGGGCTATACTATAATACACCCACTTCCTGACAATGGACACTTAATGTTTTGAGGCCCTCATGCACGTCTCTACCCAGGGACAACGTGGAGCCTCCCAATTTTTGGCTGCCCTGCCTAAGGGCTATACTATAATACACCCACTTCCTGACAATGGACACTTAATGTTTTGAGGCCCTCATGCACGTCTCTACCCAGGGACAACGTGGAGCCTCCCAATTTTTGGCTGCCCTGCCTAAGGGCTATACTATAATACACCCACTTCCTGACAATGGACACTTAATGTTTTGAGGCCCTCATGCACGTCTCTACCCAGGGACAACGTGGAGCCTCCCAATTTTTGGCTGCCCTGCCTAAGGGCTATACTATAATACACCCACTTCCTGACAATGGACACTTAATGTTTTGAGGCCCTCATGCACGTCTCTACCCAGGGACAACGTGGAGCCTCCCAATTTTTGGCTGCCCTGCCTAAGGGCTATACTATAATACACCCACTTTCTGACAATGGACACTTAATGTTTTGAGGCCCTCATGCACGTCTCTACCCAGGGACAACGTGGAGCCTCCCAATTTTTGGCTGCCCTGCCTAAGGGCTATACTACAATAGACCCACTTCCTTACAATGGGCACTTCAGGTTTACAGGCCCTCATGCACGTCTCTATCCAGGGACAACGTGGAGCCTCCCAATTTTTGGCTGCCCTGCCTAAGGGCTATACTACAATAGACCCACTTCCTTACAATGGGCACTTCAGGTTTACAGGCCATCATGCACGTCTCTATCCAGGGACAATGTGGAGCCTCCCAATTTTTGGCTGCCCTGCCTAAGGGCTATACTACAATAGACCCACTTCCTTACAATGGGCACTTCAGGTTTACAGGCCCTCATGCACGTCTGTATGCAGGGGCATTGGTGAACCTCACAATTTTGGACTGCCCTGGCAAAGGAAAATACTACAAAGACTCACTTCCTCAAAATGGGCACATTAGACTCAAGAGGCCTTCATGTACGTCTCTTCTCAGGGACATCGGAGTGCCACACAATGTTTTCACGTAAAATCTTTCATGTATTAATCTCAAAAAGTAACATACACCAGCTCTATCTCACTATTGGGTATGTGCCCTTAACATTTCCGCCATGAAAAATCATTTTGGGGTCATTTTGGAAGGTTTTCTGGTGAGTCCGTAAAAATGGCGTAAAACGCGGACAAAATTGTTCACAGCTGTGACTTTTCAGTGATAAATGCTTCAAGGGGTCTTCCCCATGCTGTTGCCATGTCATTTGAGCACTCTTCTGAGACTTTTGTGACATTTTTAGGGTTTCTCCATGCTGCCGGGGGTCATTTCACAAAAATACTCGGGTCTCCCATAGGATAACATTGGGCTCGTTGCTCGGGCCGAGTACACGAGTATCTTGGGAGGCTCGGCCCGAGCTTCGAGCACCCGAGCTTTTTAGTACTCGCTCATCACTATTGCTTAGCTATCATCCAGACTATCCTGCTTTGCACCCTTTCATCAACTTTCTCTGCCTACAGTGTGATGGGTTGTATATGTCTTCATTATGTCAAGCACCATAGACAAAGGAACATCAGGATCTCTGGAGATGGACCTGTAACCTTGAGATCGTTGATATTTTTCAACAATTTTGGATCTAAAGTTATCTTCAGACAGTTCTCTTTCTGTTCAACATGCTTAGTATGACACACACAGACACACAATGCAAAGATTGAGACACCTTCTCCCCTTTTTATCTGGTTGCAGATGTGATTTTCAGATCTTCATATTGCCTCACCTATTACTTGCAACAGGTGAGTTTAAATGAACATCACATGCTTGAAACAAAGTTGCTTACCTAAATTTTGAAAGGTGCCAACAATTTTGTCCTGCATATTTTGGGGGTTTTGTGAGAAATTATGTCCAGTTTGCTTTTATCCTCTGTTTTTTTCTATGTTGTTTCACAAAAACACATACAGTGCCTTGCGAAAGTATTAGGCTATGTGCCCACGATTTACCGCGGATTTTGCCGCGGATTTGCCGCGGATTTCCCGAAAATCTGCAGCAGCGGCACTTCCAAGCCATTTCAATGGCATTTTGGAAATGCTGTGTCCATGCTGCGGATTTTTCCGCTGCGGATTTGCCGCGGATTTTGATCCGGAAAAATCTGCAGCATGTCAATTGTTTGTTGCAGATTTGGTGCGGATTTTGGGTATAGAATGGGAAAAAAAAAAAAAAAAATCCGCATCAAAATCCGCGGCAAATCCGCGGTAAATCCGCGGCAAATCCGCGGGTGCGGATTTGCCGCGAAAGTCGCGGATTTTCAGGCAGAAAAGTCCGCAGGTACATTCTACCGTGGACACATAGCCTTAGGCTCCCTTGAATTTTTCAACCTTTTCCCACATTTCAGGCTTCAAACATAAAGATAAAAATATTAAGGTTATGGAGAAGAATCAACAACAAGTGGGACACAATTGTGAAGGTGAACAAAATTTATTGCTTATTTTAAACTTTTTTAAAAAATAAATAATTGAAACGTGGGGCGTGCAATATTATTCTTCCCATTTAAGTTAATACTTTGTAGCGCCACCTTTTGCTGTGATTACAGCTGCAAGTCGCTTGGGGTATGTGTCTATCAGTTTTTCACATCGAGAAACTGAAATTCTTGCCTATTCTTCCTTTGCAAATAGCTCAAGCTGAGTGAGGTTGGATGGAGAGCGTTTGTGATCAGCAGTTTTCAGCTCTCTCCACATATTCTCAATTGGATTCAGGTCTGGACTTTGACTTGGCCATTCTAACACCTGGATACGTTTATTTGTGAAC
Organism: Anomaloglossus baeobatrachus; assembly: GCF_048569485.1. Lineage (NCBI taxonomy): Eukaryota > Metazoa > Chordata > Amphibia > Anura > Aromobatidae > Anomaloglossus > Anomaloglossus baeobatrachus. The sequence continues at coordinate 254,443,047 of NC_134358.1, forward strand.
CATTCCATTGTAGATTTTGCTTTATGTTTGGGATCATTGTCTTGTTGAAAGACAAATCTCCGTCCCAGTCTCAGGTCTTTTGCAGACTCCAACAGGTTTTCTTTAAGAAAGGTCTTGTATTTGGCTCCATCTGTGGCTTCAGGCGCCACAAGGTACTGCACTCCCATTAGGGTGTAGTACTCATTTTAGATCCGAGGAAGGTCGAGGGCAGTTTACACATACACAAACATACCGTCAATGGATTCCCCTCCTCAATGGGGACTGGGCCAGAGTCGGATCACAGTAGGAGGTCACAACAGCGGTGGGTTTACAGGATGCAACCGCACCAGGGGCTCCCCAGATCCACTGGACTGGGGACTCAGGGTCAGGGAGAAGCAACCCCCAGGGGGAGTTAGGAGCAGAGTGGGAAGAGCAGGTTGACCTAGTGAGAGTAGTGAACCAGCCGGTGGAAACGGTTGGGGGTAACAGCTCAGAACACACAACACAACAACAACAGGGAGTTCGGCTTCAGATAAAGAGCAGAGCGGACGTGCCTCACGCAGCTCTGTGGGCTAAGGCGTTCACCACTCAGTTGCTGGGGAAAAGCAGGGCAGCTGCTTCCACAGGACTGGCGCTGTCGGGATACAGATTCCTAGGGCAGGCATACTTCAAGTTGTCTACCAACTCTGCAAGGGTCGCGGGGTATGGCTACAGAAAGTCACCGGACCTGTCCTATGAGTCTCCAGCAAATAGGACATAGGATCCTGGGTTGAGGACCGGCCCCATAACGGAACCGCGCTATCAGCATATAGAACAGGACACACTTTACTGACACCGGGACCCTCAAATGCTTCACGTCATGTCGGAGTCCGATACTTAGCGCTCAAAAGGAGGAGAGGGACCTCAAAGGCTGACACACACACACCGGACTTGACCTTTCACGGATCTGTGATCGGCTGGAGCCCATCGTGGCAGAGAACGGTACCTCAGGCAGCATCTGAAATACTTGTGAGTAAAAACACCTGGGACCGCAGCCCCTTTCTCTGCCTTTCCTTTACTGGCGGTGTCACCCAGCGCTGTGGCGCCAACGGTGACCACTACCAGCCCCACCATCCTCCTGGGGTAATCCCGCTCCGCCTGTCGGGAATGACACCATTCCGGCTGCACCTGACATCTGCCACGGTGAGAGACCCTGCAGCAGCGGCCCCCATCCCTGACCGTGTACTACAGGTGGCATCACGATCCTAATAGACTTTACTAAACCCCCGACTACTACCTCCATCCTCCCTACCACCCTCCAATCCTTCTTCCTGTATGCCTCAGGGCAACGGAACCAGGCCAGGCTACCCCGTGATAATGCAGAAGGATCTGCACCCCGGCTCGGCTACGAGTGTGTTAACACACCTGCCCCGTGGGGCGCTATACATCCATCTTCCCATCAATATTAACCATATTCCCTGTCCCTGCTGAAGAAAAGCAGGCCCAAACCATAATGCTGCCACCATGTTTGACAGTGAGAATGGTGTGTTCAGGGTGATGACCTGTGTTGCTTTTACGCCAAATATATTGTTTGTCATTGTAACTAAATAGTTTGATTTTGGTTTCATCTGACCTGAGCACCTTCTTCCACATGTTTGGTGTGTCTCCCAGGTGGCTTGTGGCAACTTTAACCAATACATTTTATGGATATCTTTGAGAAATTGCTTTCTCCTTGCCACTCTTCCATAAAGGCCAGATTTGTGCAGTGTACAACTGATTATTGTCCTATTGACAGACTCTCCCACCTTGGCTGTAGATCTCTGCAGTTCATCCAGAGTGATCATGGGCCTTTTGGCTGCATCTCTGATCAGTCTTCTCCTTGATTGAGATGAAAGTTTGGATGGACGGCCGGGTCTTGGTAGATTTGCAGTGGTATGATACTCCTTCCATTTCAATATGATCGCTTGCACAGTGCTCCTTGGGATGTTTAAAGTTTTGGAAATCTTTTTGTAACCAAATCCGGCTTTAAACTTCTCCACAACAGTATCATTAAAATTTTTATCTTTGTGTTTGAAGCCTGAAATGTGGGAAAAGGTTGAAAAATTCAACAAAACCGAATACTTTCGCAAGGCACTGTAAACACAAAATAAATAAACGTGTGTATGACAAAAAAAAATGATAATTGCAATATTTTTCTGGGGGAAATATTTAATTTACTGGAACAATTTCAAGGGTGCCATCACTTTCGGCCATGATTGTATATAGTCACTATGATTGTTCTGTGATCTTTGATGTTTTGGATTTGCAGAAAAATTATTTTCTTGCTTAGTATTCCCCATGATTTGCTGCTTTATACCATAGTGTATAAATTATGACTGTATATTACTATAATTTCAATTAGAAGATGGAAAATTTGTGATATCTGATGCGACTTTAGGATAGCATGTGAATAGGTAGGTCTCTCTATGGCATGGTCAAATGATTGCATAGACAACTAAGGTGTAGAGTCTTAAGGGTACTTTACACACTGCGATATCGCTAACGATTTATCGTCGGGGTTACGGTGTGACGCACATCCGGCGTCGTTAGCGGCATCGCAGCGTGTAACACGTACGAGCGACCTGAAACGATCGTAAAAGAGACAAAAATCGTTGGTTTTGGAGAGGTCGTCCAAACAACAAAAATCGTTGTCTCGTATGTAGCGATGTTGTTCGTCGATCCCGCGGCATCACACATCGCTATGTGTAACACCGCAGGTGCGACGAACATCTCCTTACCAGCCTCCACCGGCAATGCGGAAGGAAGGAGGTGGGCGGGATGTTACGTCCCGCTCATCTCCACCCCTCCGCTCCTATTGGGTGGCCACTTAGTAACGCCGCAGTGACGTCGCTATGACGCCGAACGCATCTCCCCCTTGAGGGAGGGATTGTTCGGCGGTCACAGCGACGTCGCTGACAAGGTATGTGCGTGTGACGCTGCAGTAGCGATAATGTTCGCTTCGGCAGCGATCACCACATATCGCTGGAACGACAGGGGCGGGTGCTATCGTGCTTGACATCGCTAGTAATTGCTAGCGATCTCGCAGCGTGTAAAGTACCCTATAGGCTTGAGACTATGGTCTTTTTTTGTAATGTTTTTTCAGTATATCAGTATAGTCAAGCAAACAATTACGGTAGTAAGCGCCAAAGGGAGATGAGGATGAAATCTCCAGTACGACTGCGATAGTTAGGCCTAAGACACACGGCATGAAAATCGGTGCGAGTGGAGTGCGATAAAACATCGCATTCCACTCGGACCAATATTAGTCTATGTGTCAGCACGTATGAGCAATTATTTTCTCAGCCCTAATCGGACAGAGAAAACAATTGCAGCATGCTGCGATTGTAAAGCAATCATTTTTTCTCTCGCACCCATTCAAGTGTATGGAGCGAGAGAAAAATCGCACTGCACTCGAAGTACACCGGTGTACCGCGAGTGCAGTGCGAGACTGGCAATAGCCAGCTACGGAGGAGCACCGGCCCTCCCCTCCTCAGAGCCGGTCCGCCCCCCGCAGCTGAGGTCCGCTCGCACGATTGGACCTTAGTCGCAGGGACACTCGCATGACACTCGACTCTGCTGTACTGCCAGCGTGAGCCGAGTGTCATGCGAGGGGATCGCAGTAATCCCCGTGTGGCCCCAGCCTAAATGGTGTAGTGGTGAGATTTCTGCACACGTTTTCCAGTCTTAAATGGATTAATTTTCTTGAAGGTGTAAAATTGCTAAGTATTTCTAAAAACAAGCAACTAAGCCATGTGCCATACTTTTTTTTTTATCAAGAACAGAGGGATTTTTAATCTTACTGTTTATTACTTGTTTCCTAGGTTAGGTAGCTGCTAAGGTAGTTTGGCTGATTGGTGGAGGTGTGGGATGTTTGACCCCTTAAGGCTATGTGCGCATGTTGCGTAGTGTCCATGTTGAAAATTCTGCAGCGATTTGGCAGTGCATGTGCACTTCAAATCGCTGTAAAAAAACACTGTGTAATGGATGCAGTGTGTCTGTGTGGGGCCCCGAGGTTCGGTGTCGGTGCAGCAGTGCATTACCTTCAGGGACTCCACTCGGCTGGATCTTGTCACAGGTAGGAATTCCTCTATGTTGATTGTCGTGACGCCACTCTCAGAATTGCGGTCAGTGGGGACCGCCACTGCAGGTTAGGGGTGCCTGGGGCTGATGGTAGGTGCAGTCAGTTGTAATAGCCTCCTGAGAGTGAGGCATGCCCCAGGGTCCCGTGTAGGTGTGTGGAACTACAAGTCGCAGAATAACTCACACGCACAAGCAGGATGTCTTTCAGGGGTTTTACTCACTGATGGTGGCAGGGTGAGTAACCCAGGCGTAGCTGGGATGAACCAGGCTGGAACCAGGTGTCCTTCAGGCTGACTTATGAGGGTGGCTACCAACTCGCCTTCCTTAGCCCGTTGTCTTTTGGGGTAACCCCTGCTTGAAGCCCTGCTGGGGTCGCCCAGGGAAGTTGCTGGTGCCTCTCTCCCCTTCTGTTTGGCCCGTTTGCTTGTAGCCTGGACCAGATCACTCCGGCTGCTTGCCTCCTGTGAGCTATGGGCCCTCACTTTGCTACGTGGCTGCGGACTCTGTGGTGTTGTCTTGGGGGTGTAAAGTGCCCCCTCATGCAGGTTTGGCAAAGGAAAGGTGAATCTATCCCTGCACTGGGACCTGCTACCCGTTTGGGCCTGGTTCTCCCTGACAGTCTCCTTACTTTCCACTCCGTTGCTCTCTCTTTAGCTGTGTGTGGATTTCGGGCAGCACTCCCAGGTGACCGTTCTCCCCCGTCGGTAGTCACTGCGCGGACGCTGTTAGACTGCAACAGCTCCAGGGTCTGCTCCTCACGTCTGCTTTCCCTGAGCTGCACACTAAACTGGCTCACTCTTCCCTCCTCTCCTGTTCTTGCCTACGTCACCTAGCAACCAGGCTCTCTACCACACCCCTTGAGTGGAGATGGAGGCTTCGCCCCCTCCACCCCTCGAGTGGAGATGGAGGCTTCGCCCCCTCCTGGGATCCCCCCAGGGGTCCTCTCAAAGGTACATGTGTGAGACCTGATCACTATGCGCCTGTGTAGTCACACCTCGGTCAGCCTTCTGGATTACCTGTTTTGTACTGTCCCCAGCATGGGTGCAGTACTCAGTGGTGCCTGACCAGGTCAGGGGCGCCACATTCCCCCTTAGTTATCACCAGCACGTCCCCGGGCTGCAAGACAACATTTTAAAATGCGTAAAACAGTAAAACATGGTAAAACGTTTCAAAACCATCAGGTACCATACATCACCACCCTCCACCCACAAGTCCGTTAACCCACCCTAAACCCTCTCCCATTGGCCGCGCCTTCAGCCACTTCTGGCAGGATGTAGAGGCGGCTTTCATGGTCTGGTGGTTTCAGGGTATACCTGGCCTGGTGGAGCCGCGCCTTCAGCCTCTTCTGGCAGGATGCAGAGGCGGCCTCCACAGTTGGTGCTGACCAGGTACCCTCTTTGTGGTGGAGAGCCAGGCCCCATAAACAGGCGTGCTCCCTGGTAGTGGTTGTACCTCTGGGGTAACTATAAACACTGCGAGAGTTTGTGGCTATAGCCAGTTCATAGCCTTAAGGTTCATGGGTTAGAGTGCAAAAGGGTTTCTCACATAAGTTCATGTGGGCACATGCTTGAACTTGTAAACGTTGCAAAACTGTACTTTAACTTGCTGTACTTCTTACTTTACTTTACATGGACTTTTCTCCTTCTTCCTCCTTACCAGGGCTTGGGCCTGTAGGGCTGTGGCACCTGTCGTCATCATGTGTAGTGGTTTCATCAATAAGTTCTTTGTATTTTCTTTCCTCTTCTTCTGTGTCTGTTTCTTTTTCTCTTTCTTTATCTTGTAGTGTTAAGACAGCAGGTTTACTGTAGGGATTTTTGGGGCATGGTGTAACATCTAGTGCGTACCATCCGCGTTCTCCTTGGTGTTTTGTAAATTCCACTGAGTCTCCTGTCTGTAGGTTTCTTCCTGGATGTCCTCTAGGTAAATGGGCTCTAACATCCCTTCTGTTCACAAAGATGCCTTCTTTTACACCAGGGGCTACTATAAAGCCATATCCAGACTTTAGATTGAAGTCTTCCACTACTCCACGACAAAGGGGGCCTCTGACCTGCGATTTGGCTCTTCTCAAGGACCGCTTTTCCTCTAAGTCTCTGGCCGTTACTTCGTCTTTTCTATCTGGAGATTGCTGTGCAGGGGAAAACTTTGTTCTGCTGCGGCGCCGTGTCTTGCGGGCTGGGTCCTGCCTGGCTGCTACTTCACTGCTTGCAGGCTCCCAGGTGAGGTATCTGGGCAACTCTTCCTCAGCGGAGGATGTCGGGCCCTCTTCATCCCAGCGGGAGTACGGCAGCATCTCGGGCTCTTGGGCTGGTGCTGCATCCACTGCTGATGGCTCTGGGGTCAACTTCTCAGCTTCCTGGCCTCCCCTCCCCCTTAGTTCTTCTGGGCACTCCTCTTGTGGCAGCGCTAGGGATGGATTTTCATCAGCAGGCCAGGGCAGGGGACCCTTTGGCATGAATGTTGCAAGAGTCTTCCTGTGAGTATGCGGAGGGAGCAGATACCGGTCCACCATCTCCTTTGGGAAGTGGGCCTCTAGATCAGCCTTCAGCTTCCAGTATTCGGGGTCCTCCCCCAGCAGGGACTTCCTAGCAGGGACTTCCTTGGGCTGGGGAGCGGTGTCTGCTCTGGCCTTGCAGGCCGGGGTAAATAGTTGTACGGTCTTGTCTTGGCGGGCCGAGCCTGGCGTGGCAGCGGCCTGGTCTTGGCGGGCCGAGCCTGGCGTGTCAGCGGCCTGGATTGGCGTCGCAGCTGCGATGGGATCTGTGCGGGCCGAGCAGGGCATCGCTGCGGCGGCCTGGATTGGCGTCGCAGCTGCGATGGGATCTGTGCGGGCCGGGCTGGGCGCTTCTGCGGCCTGGATTGGCGTCGCAGCTGCAGCCGGTCCTTGGCGGGCCACACCTGACGTGGCTGCGGCCTGGTTCAGCACCTCACTTGCGGCGCGGACGAGCGTCGCTGCTGCGGTGGGGTCTTGGCGGGCCGGGCCTAGCATGGCGGCGGCCTGGGTCAGCGTCACACCTGCGGCGTGGAGGAGGGTCGCGGCGGCAGCCGGATCTTTGCGGGCCGGGCTGGGCATCGTTGCGGCGGCCTGGGCTCGGCGGGCCGCACCTGGCGTGGCTGCGGCCTGATTCAGCGTTGCAGCGCCGGGCGCCTCTTCAGGGACCGCGGGCATGGCAGCAAGGGTCGGGGCACTCGCGCTGACAGGGGCAACACCGGACTCACCCATCGGTAACATCGTCGGGGTCTGTGTCGTCGCCGCTCGGTCTGGCACTCGTCGTGCGGTTCCCCTCTCGTAGGCCTGAACCGCCGCAGCCATCTCCTGCAGCTCCGCACGTCCCTCTCGGATCTGCTGCACGATCCTCGCCTCCAGTCGGTCACTGAACTGGGCAAGCTCCCAGGACCACCAGGCAGCGGAACCCGGCTCTGGGCTCCCATCCTCAGACGCCATCTTCACCACGTCGTCGCCGCTCTGCAGATCTTTTCTCAGCAGCAGACCTCCGACTCTTCCTTGCAGTCTCAGTGCCAGTTCCTTCACTGCCTTGAACTCTTCTCCCAACAGCAGGCTTATCAGTTTCTGCTCTGCCTTTTCCAGCAGCAGGCTTCTGGCTCCCTTTCCTTCCCGACGTCTCTGAACGCCTCCGCTCTCATCACTTGCGAGGTCAGGACTCTTCAGGGGATCTCTGGGTAGCCACTCCTCTTCGTGGGTGGTAACTTCTCCCAGCGCGGGCTGCTGTTGTTTTTCAGCGCGCTTTTCATGGTGGCAATATGGCGGCGCTTCCAATTTTCCAAGCGGACCGCCCAGGCACATGGTCACCTGTCTGAACAGGTCTAGTCCTTATCCTGTTCGTGACGCCAGATGTGTGGGGCCCCGAGGTTCGGTGTCGGTGCAGCAGTGCATTACCTTCAGGGACTCCACTCGGCTGGATCTTGTCACAGGTAGGAATTCCTCTATGTTGATTGTCGTAACGCCACTCTCAGAATTGCGGTCAGTGGGGACCGCCACTGCAGGTTAGGGGTGCCTGGGGCTGATGGTAGGTGCAGTCAGTTGTAATAGCCTCCTGAGAGTGAGGCATGCCCCAGGGTCCCGTGTAGGTGTGTGGAACTACAAGTCGCAGAATAACTCACACGCACAAGCAGGATGTCTTTCAGGGGTTTTACTCACTGATGGTGGCAGGGTGAGTAACCCGGGCGTAGCTGGGATGAACCAGGCTGGAACCAGGTGTCCTTCAGGCTGACTTATGAGGGTGGCTACCAACTCGCCTTCCTTAGCCCGTTGTCTTTTGGGGTAACCCCTGCTTGAAGCCCTGCTGGGGTCGCCCAGGGAAGTTGCTGGTGCCTCTCTCCCCTTCTGTTTGGCCCGTTTGCTTGTAGCCTGGACCAGATCACTCCGGCTGCTTGCCTCCTGTGAGCTATGGGCCCTCACTTTGCTACGTGGCTGCGGACTCTGTGGTGTTGTCTTGGGGGTGTAAAGTGCCCCCTCATGCAGGTTTGGCAAAGGAAAGGTGAATCTATCCCTGCACTGGGACCTGCTACCCGTTTGGGCCTGGTTCTCGCTGACAGTCTCCTTACTTTCCACTCCGTTGCTCTCTCTTTAGCTGTGTGTGGATTTCGGGCAGCACTCCCAGGTGACCGTTCTCCCCCGTCGGTAGTCACTGCGCGGACGCTGTTAGACTGCAACAGCTCCAGGGTCTGCTCCTCACGTCTGCTTTCCCTGAGCTGCACACTAAACTGGCTCACTCTTCCCTCCTCTCCTGTTCTTGCCTACGTCACCTAGCAACCAGGCTCTCTACCACACCCCTTGAGTGGAGATGGAGGCTTCGCCCCCTCCACCCCTCGAGTGGAGATGGAGGCTTCGCCCCCTCCTGGGATCCCCAGGGGTTCTCTCAAAGGTACATGTGTGAGACCTGATCACTATGCGCCTGTGTAGTCACACCTCGGTCAGCCTTCTGGATTACCTGTTTTGTACTGTCCCCAGCATGGGTGCAGTACTCAGTGGTGCCTGACCAGGTCAGGGGCGCCACATCTGCAGAATAGAAGCCGATTTCATGAGCTCGGGATGCTGCTTCTCCCATAGACAGAGTGGGAGTGTAACGATCACGGGGCCACGGCGCGGCTCATTACGGCGCCACTTGTCTCAGCGCCGCTCCTCACTCACCGACCCGCTCCACGTGCGCTCTGACCATGGCGGCTGCTCCCACTCCCCCTCCTCAGCCTCCTTCGTGCTCCCTGCTCCTCGTCCCTGCCATCTTGCTGCAGCCCGGGACTCTGCCTTCAGCTCTCCTGTGTCTCCTCCTCCTGCACTGATCTCTGGCTCCTGGGCTTCGCACATGCGCACTAGGGTGCGGGCACTCTCCCTCACCTTCTCTTAAAGGGCCATCGTCTCTGAAACAGGATATGGCTGATAACAGGTACAGGGTATATAAGACTTCCTTTTCCATGCGGGCGGTGCCTGTTCAACGTGTACTAGTATCCTTGTCTCTTATGCTAGGTGTTCATGTCCCTCTGTGTCATGTACCCAGGTTAACCCTGTCTCTGCCCACAGATCCCGACTGCCAGCCTGTGTGTGTCCAGCCCACCGGTCTTCCAGGAGATTCCCCAGTGATGATCTGCTGTGGATCCCATCACCTTCCTTCAGCTTGAACCCGTTGCCGGTTCTGGACTTCACCTGGTATCATCAGTCTGCAGCCTCGCTGATCCCGGACTCCGTCTGTTACCACCAGTCGGCACCTGTACACGGTTCCGCTTATCCGTCCTTATTTCCTTCAGCCTACATCTACCCTTGGATCAGCCTCCCTATCCTACATGGACATCTTAAGGACACTAACCCGTATTCCTGTTGTTTCCCGGCTGCTGTGCATCTAGGCCCTCTGGGGTGGCCGCCAGACAGCCCCTGTATAGGGGTTCACTCCTGGTAGTCTCCCTGGGGGAGTCCGGTGCACGGTCCCGTGGATCCTCCTTTGCACTGAACATTGCATGGAGCAGCATCCAAAGCACACCAAAGAAGTGACATGTTGTTTTTTTGAGCCCAGCGATTTGGATCAAAATTTCAGCATGCAAATCGCTGCGCTCTCAAATGCAATGTGCGGATGGATTATGCACAATCTTCATAGATTGTGCTGGGGACGCAGGAAGCATACATTTACGCTGCAGTGCAATACGCAGCGTGAACGCATGAAATTACGCAACAGGCGCACATAGCCTAAAAGGGTGCGTTGCCCAAGATCAATGTTTGCAGTGTTTTGGATGTAGCGTGTTTTCGCTGCGTCCAAAACGCTGCATTGTACAGTACGAGCACAGTGGATGGAATTTCTAGAAATCCCGTGCCCACTGTGCTTCTTTTTATACAGCAAACACTGACCTGTGGTGCATCTTTCCAGACTGCAGCATGTCAATTGTTTGCTGCAGATTTGCATGCGTCCTCCGTAGGGAGAACACAAGCAAGAGACCGCAGCGCACTGAACCCTGATCATGGGTATGAGCAGCTGCGGTCTCCTGTGTTCTCATGCGGATGAGACTTGCAGCCCCGCAGGTCAGGACCCGCTGCATCCAGGACGCAGTGAGTACTGATCGTGGGCACGTACCCTTAATCTGATATTGATGAACTATCCAAGGTATCAATGACGCATTCCGTAAAATCCCTTTAAATTGTTTTCACAATTTACAATAATCATATTTGAAAAACTGAATGGGAAACATCGGCATTATTCAACTACTGATCTTAACAAGTTACACCTTTTTCTCACTATTTTCTTGCACACATTAGGATTATCCAAAATGAAGAACATTATAATAACCCTGTACTGGATACACAATAAATGTCAGTAACATGACAATTACATTTTACTATTTCCTGAGTTATTATTTTAACTATAGCCTCTAATAAGAGGTGTGCAGGAATCATTTACAATACACAGGTAAGCCTCATAAAACAAACTATAGAGGAGATGACAAAATTGAATGCTGGCGCTACCTACCTGCTAACAGCTGTGAACATTTAGCTTAACAAACTGGTTTATTAAGATTTTAGGTTAGTTCTGTGCATTATAACAACACTCAACGCTTGGACCCGTCACACACACAGATAAAGCTTTGGCAGATCTCTGGTTGCAGTGAAATCATGGACATATGTGTCGCCAGGGGTTAGGGGGATACCCAGAACCGGGCCAAGGGGTCGCTTCTGGAAAGGGGATCACGGTGTCGTGACCCGGTCTGTGTTCCCTGGTTCCACAATAGAAAGGGGGGTTATGTTCGTGACGCCACCCGTGGAATGTGATCAGAGATGACCACCGCTGCTGCAGAACCTCCGGGGTGATGGAAGGCAGCTTGAGATGGGACGGCTCCCCACGGGTTGAGCCTTTTCCCCGGGGCAGTGTGTTAGTCTATGAGGGGAGTGCAGGACACAAGCACAATAAACAGGCAGACTCACGGTTTTGCAGTTTCTTTGTCCTTTACTGATGATGGTATTCAGCAGAGTACTGTCCACGGAGTCTGTGAGGGGTTCAGGGCTTCTCCCACCCAGCCGGGCCGTTTTGGCTTCCTTGCCTGCACTGTGTGTCTGTGGCCCTGCTGCTGTATGAACTATGCAGCCGGTTCTGCTCTGCTCCTAGGTACCGACCTGACAGGCAACTCGAGTCCTTCCTAGTATGTTCCTGAACTCTCCTATGTTGCTTGTGTCTGTGGTACAGGTGAAAGATCTGGAATCTTCACTTCTCTGGTGGTAACTGTGCAGTATGTAACCTGCAGTCTCGGATCCAGCATCCGTTCTGTGTGCTCCACTGAGATGAGCTCAGCAATGCTCTGCCTCCCAGGAATGTTCCTCTGTGTACGCTTTCTCCTTTCCTCAGACCCTCAGCTAGGCCTGGAATTGGTCAGTGGATCCTGAGGTGAGCTAAAGCCAGCTTCCAACCTGCAGATCCTTTCTCCTCAGTGCTCTGCACTGAACTTCCAAACTGAAACTCCTGACCATTTCCTCCCCCCACCAGAATATACAGGGAAGCAGCTTGGTCTCCCCCTTCTGGCCAGGAGGTCTTGGTGTTGTGTGTGGGGAGTTAACCCTTTGTGTTGTTACTGTGGCAACCCTGGGGTGCCACATTCCCCCTTAGTGAAGAACAGTACTCCGGGACTGTGAAAGACAAACAAGTTATCAACAACAAGTGTATATATAAATACAGAGTCTCAAAAGGAAAAAATACAAAAACCTTTAAAGCTCAAAAAGAGTCCAAAATGTTCATAAATATATAAGTGTTCATACAGTATAGTCTCTGTAGGTACTGGGCTTTTGATCTTAACGTTGCAATTATATAAACATTTAAACAAGCAAACGCTTCTTAAAGGTGTCTCTACTCTGGTCGTAAGTGCAGTAGACCTCACGGCCCTCGGGCCACCAACAATGTGATCAAGTTGTAACTCTCCATGCTGCCACCTTACACCACTCTTCTCTCACCTTTTCTGTACACTAAACTGTTACGGTTTTTCATATAAACGTTATAACATATGTACATTTTATATGCAATTCCACGTTAGTCTTTATATCTTGCTGGTATCTGACCCTGAGTACTACGCTGTGACCTGCGTACTGCTGGTGTACTGGGTGTACTTAGCATAATGGTGTGGGTGGAAGTGTACCTATTTGGTGTTTCTGGTACTTGTGAGGATGGTGGACTGACTGTAGGACTGGCAAGCTCACTGGGACCAGGAATCTGTTCTTCCTCTACGGTTTCAACTTCCAGTTCTTCTTGTCTTGAGACTTCTTGTGGTACGAGTTCTGATGCTGGTTCCGCCACTTGAGGGAAGGCGATCATTGGGACTACTACTGCTCCATAGTAATTTGGCCATGTTTTTGGGAAATCTCCTAAGACTGTATGGAATACATCTTCTTCCTTCTTGACAGGTTGTACCTGTACGGGTAAGGTGACTTCTGGTGTCTTCAGGGTTTCAGGACATGGTTTGAGTTGATCTCTTGACACGACAGCTGATGTCCTTCCTTCATCCTTACTGATGAGACACACTTTGGGATTATCCATACTGGATGGTAAGACTGTATATGGGGTGGTTTCCCACTGATTATCCAATTTGTTTGTGCGCCGTTTCCTCTTGAGAACTTGGTCACCAGGTTGCAATGGGGTTGCTAGAGCATGCTGGTTGAAGGTTCTCTCCTGTCTTCCCCTAGCTTGTTGGAGACTTTTCTCTACGCACTCTTGTACTTGGCGATACTGCTGCTGACGTAGGGTATCCCAATTGGATTCTTGAATTTCTGCATCTGGCTTCAGAATTCCCATATCTAAATCAATTGGCAGTTTACCGGGCCTTGCACGCATGAGGTAAGCGGGGGTGCAGTTTGTAGAACTCACCGGGACATGATTGTACAAGTCCACCAAGTCTGGCAATTTCTCTGGCCATTGATTTCTTTCTGACTCTGGTAAGGTTTTCAACAGGTCAATCACAATATGGTTCATCTTCTCACATAAGCCATTTGTTTGGGGATGGTATGCTGTTGTGCGGATCTTTTTACAGCCATACATGTTGGAGAATTCTTGGAAGATCTGTGATTCGAAAGCTGGACCTTGATCTGCAAGGACTTGTTCTGGGTAACCATGGGGTCTGCAAAAGTACGTCTGGAATGCTTTAGCTGCTGTTCTAGCTGTAAGGTCTTTCACGGGTACCACCACTAAGAAGCGTGAGTAATGGTCCACGATGGTTAAGGCATAGACATAGCCAGACCGGCTTGGTGACAACTTGACGTGGTCTAATGCGACTAGCTCGAGTGGTTGCTTGGTTACTATGGACTGGAGTGGAGCTCTCTGGTTCTGTTGATCCTTTCTTCTGAGGTTGCACGGTCCGCATTTTCTACACCAATCTTCAATTGATTTTCTCATGCCAACCCAGTAGAATCTTTCTCTTAAGAGCACTTCCAACTTTTTCCAACCAAAATGACCAGCACCGTCGTGGTAAGCTTCCAGAACCATCTTGACGTCTCTCTTGGGCACGATGATCTGCCAGACCAACTCATGTGTTTTTGGATTGGTGTGCCTTCTACAGAGCTTCCCTTGGTACAGGAACAATTTACCTCTCTCTTTCCAGAGATGTTGTGTCTCAGCTGGGGCATTCTGATTAGGGTATGCACCTTGTTGTGTAAGCAGTTCTTTCACTAGCTTCACAGCTGGATCGCTGTCTTGTGTGTCAGCCCATCCGTGGTGTGCTAATGGGTTGAGAGTTGCCTGCTGTTGTTTTTGGTAGACACTCGGTTGATACTGTCCCACCTTAGGACGGTGAAAGGCCGGCAGCTCAATTTCTTCCAGTCCCTCCGGTTCCTCTTCCACGTTCCCCGAGTGTGGAATCCGGGATAAGGCATCTGCATTCCCATTCTTGTGGCCTGCCCTGTACTTGATGACAAAGTTGTAGTTTGACAGTCGGGCTATCCATCGCTGTTCCAGCGCACCTAATTTTGCAGAGTCCAGGTGGGTCAACGGATTGTTGTCAGTAAAGATGGTAAATTCTGCAGCTGCCAGGTAGTGTTTGAAACGCTCTGTTACAGCCCAAACTACTGCCAGTAGTTCTAACTTGAAGGAGCTGTAATTCTCTGGGTTTCTTTCTGTAGGCTGGAGCTTCCTGCTTGCAAAGGCAATAACTTTCTCCTTGCCTTCCTGCCTTTGAGACAATACTGCTCCCAGTCCTACGTTGCTGGCATCCGTGTACAAAATGAAGGGTTGATGGTAATCTGGATATGCCAGGATCTCTTCTCCTGTCAGTGCCCACTTCAACTTCTTAAAGGACTCTTCTCTCTCATCACTCCACTGGAAAGGAGGATTTCGGGCTGCAGACTTCTTTGACTGTCCTACCAGGATGTCTTGTAGGGGAGCTGCTAGCTTCGTGAACCCTTTTATAAATCTTCTATAGTAGCCCACCAGTCCCAGGAATTGCCTCACCTCTTTCACGCTGGTGGGTCTTGACCAATCTCTGATCACGGTAACTTTTTCAGGATCTGGTGCTACCCCTTCTGAGCTCACGACATGTCCCAGGTACTGTACCCTTGGCTTTAGAAGGTGACACTTGGATGGCTTGATTTTCATGCCGTATTTGGATAAGGCTTCAAACACTTCTGCCAGGTCTTGTAGATGCTGTTCATAGGTCTTGGAGTAGACTATGATGTCATCCAGGTACAGGAGGACAGTTTCAAAGTTCTTATGTCCTAGACAGCACTCCATCAGACGCTGGAAGGTTCCAGGTGCATTGCAGAGTCCAAACGGCATACAATTGAACTCACAGAGGCCCATCGGCGTGGTGAACGCTGTCTTCTCCTTATCAGCCTCTGCCACAGGAACTTGCCAATACCCACTAGTCAGATCTAGGGTGGAAAAGTAAGTAGCGGATTTTAATGCAGCCAATGACTCTTCTATCCTAGGTAATGGGTATGCATCCTTGTGTGTAATGCGGTTGATCCGTCTGTAGTCTACTCACATCCTCATGGTCCCATCTTTTTTCTTAACTAGCACTAGTGGGGCTGCCCAGGGGCTACAACTGTCTCTTATTACCCCTGCCTCTTTCATTTCTTTGAGCATGTCTTTGGCGCATTGGTAGTGAGCCGGTGGTACTGGTCTATACCTCTCCTTTATGGGTGGATGGTTACCTGTGGGTATAGTGTGCTCTACCCCTTTGATCTGCCCAAAGTCTAATGGGTGTTTGCTGAATATTTGTTCATATTCTTTCACTACCCTGTATACTCCATGCTTTTGATGGGAGGGTGTAGAATCGGTGCCTACATGTAGCTTTTGGCACCAATCCTCCAGCTTTCCCTCTGAGCCATTGTCTTCCGCCTGACTTGACGGCTTCAAGGGCTCAACTGTGGTGATGGCGTTGTTATCAACCGTATATAGCTTAGCCATGGTAGCATACTTTGGTAGGGTGACCTCATCTTCCCCACAATTTAGAAGGCGTATTGGCACTCTTCCCCGATGTACCTCAACTATTCCTCTGGCCGTCAGTACAGTGGGCCTACTGTTTGAGTACACGGGTTCTACCAGGGCCTGATAGTCTCGCCCTCTGATGCCTATTGCGGCTCTACACCAGACCAGCATTTCTGTTTTGGGAGGAATTACAATAGGTATTGGGTCACTTACCCTTGCACTGCCAATTTCACCTCCTGACATTTCTACCTGCTGCTTCAGCATCAAGGCTTTAATTTCCTTCTGCAGGAGTCTCTGTTGCCCAGGTTTGGCAGTCTCGACGATCTGCTGCAAGACAGTAATTACCTCTGCAAAACAATTTTCAATTACATTCATTCCTAGCAGCATAGTTGGTTCACGTTCTCGTCGGTCAACATCAACAATGATAATACCCTGATTCTGCAATTCTACTCTCCCAATCTTAATGGTCATTTCTCTGAAACCAACCTGTGGTACTAATTCACCATTGCTAGCCCATATATTCAATGCAACATTAGATGGACCACTGCTAACGTCTGAATCAGCCCAGTACCTCTTATAAAGTACATGCGGAATTGATGTTATTTGGGAACCAGTGTCCAGCAAGGCGTTGAGCGGAATGCCATCCAGCACGATGGGGATGACTGGACGTCCCCCCACATACTTGTCGTGCCAGGGTGAAGGACCTTGAGAGTTCATTCCTGAGGAGCGGCCCGCCTCCCCAGGGGATCCCCATTTAAAGCACATTCACGGGCAAAGTGACCTGGCTCCTTGCAACGGCGGCAAATTGGCTGTCCATCCGGCTGGTAGCGGTCGCTGGGTCGTCCTCTCGTCGCTTGGTATCTCCTAGGCCTCATCCACGGGACATCCTCCTTGCTGGTCGCCATCTCAATCTTGGGTGCAGACTTGGATCCACGCAGCTGCTGGACGATTCTAGCCATGGAAGCAACAGTGTCTGTCAGGGCATCAAGCCTTTGATGGAGAGCCTCATTAGTGATGGGCTCCAGGTGGTTAGCAGCAGCCGCTGACATGGCCGATGTCACCGGCACTACTGGCTGCTGGGGTGCCACTGTAAGGTGTTGAACAGAGTCTATATCCTGCGGCTCCTCCACCTGCTGGAGGCGGATGGCTCTATCCTTTAGCTGGGCAAATGTTAGTCCTGGATCCTGGATCACCATCATGCTCAGTTGTCCCCGGTGGGAAGGGGATGAGAGTCCATCCAGGAATTGGTCTATCAGCAGCTTATCTGCTCCGGGGGCTAAGGCAGGTTCTGCTAATTTAAGTGCTCTGAGCGCCTCCTGCAAGTTTAAGGCAAAGTCTCTTGTGCTCTCTCTAGGTTTTTGCTTGCATCCAAAGAACCTCATTTTAGCCCGGCTGCCAGCAGTGGATTCAAAAGCTGCTTTTAGTCCAGTTATTATATGCTCTACAGTGTCCTTTGCATCGTCCGGCCAGGATGTAGCCTCCCGCTGGGCATTGCCAGTTAACTGTCCCATAAGCATACCAACACGCTGGGCTTCTGTCAGGGGGTACATGCTGTAGTAGATTTTTAGCTTTCCGATAAAGTCATTAAGTGTGTTGGGCTCACCTGAGTACTGCGGCAGCCACACTGCACCCGGGGTGTATGGCATCAGGAACGGCATGATAGGTGCCGCTGCACCGCTGGGTACAACAGCGTCTCCCTGCTGCGACATCTTTGCGCCCCCTTAGTTAATTTCACCAGTCTTCTTGACAGCAAGCCTGGGACACTTTTCTTCGTTTTCGTTTGGGCCGCAGCACCGAGCGCACCTCCTCTGCGAGCGGTGGGCGGAGTCTTAGTTTAGGCGCGATGTTTTCCCGCGCGTAGCAGCTAATGGCGCGATTAAAGATGGCGCCTGGAAAATTTTACCAATGATGTTTTTGGATTTTCCAGGTATCTTTGCAAAGTGTAAAGTACGTTCTTTGTTGCAACAATTCACAGGGCAAGTCTTTTATGCTATGCAATAAGTCTTTACAGGCGCACGTCACCCGGGTTGCAGCCGGGTCCAGTCCGCATCCTGTTCGTGACGCCAAAGTTGTGTCGCCAGGGGTTAAGGGGATACCCAGAACCGGGCCAAGGGGTCGCTTCTGGAAAGGGGATCACGGTGTCGTGACCCGGTCTGTGTTCCCTGGTTCCACAATAAAAAGGGGGGTTATGTTCGTGACGCCACCCGTGGAATGTGATCAGAGATGACCACCGCTGCTGCAGAACCTCCGGGGTGATGGAAGGCAGCTTGAGATGGGACGGCTCCCCACGGGTTGAGCCTTTTCCCCGGGGCAGTGTGTTAGTCTATGAGGGGAGTGCAGGACACAAGCACAATAAACAGGCAGACTCACGGTTTTGCAGTTTCTTTGTCCTTTACTGATGATGGTATTCAGCAGAGTACTGTCCACGGAGTCTGTGAGGGGTTCAGGGCTTCTCCCACCCAGCTGGGCCGTTTTGGCTTCCTTGCCTGCACTGTGTGTCTGTGGCCCTGCTGCTGTATGAACTATGCAGCCGGTTCTGCTCTGCTCCTAGGTACCGACCTGACAGGCAACTCGAGTCCTTCCTAGTATGTTCCTGAACTCTCCTATGTTGCTTGTGTCTGTGGTACAGGTGAAAGATCTAGAATCTTCACTTCTCTGGTGGTAACTGTGCAGTATGTAACCTGCAGTCTCGGATCCAGCATCCGTTCTGTGTGCTCCACTGAGATGAGCTCAGCAATGCTCTGCCTCCCAGGAATGTTCCTCTGTGTACGCTTTCTCCTTTCCTCAGACCCTCAGCTAGGCCTGGAATTGGTCAGTGGATCCTGAGGTGAGCTAAAGCCAGCTTCCAACCTGCAGATCCTTTCTCCTCAGTGCTCTGCACTGAACTTCCAAACTGAAACTCCTGACCATTTCCTCCCCCCACCAGAATATACAGGGAAGCAGCTTGGTCTCCCCCTTCTGGCCAGGAGGTCTTGGTGTTGTGTGTGGGGAGTTAACCCTTTGTGTTGTTACTGTGGCAACCCTGGGGTGCCACACATATTGTTCCATTTGTACACAGCCACAAACCTGGCACTGATTGTCCACAATTTCACTGCAACCACAGATCTGCCGCAGATTTATCTCTGTGTGTGACACGGCCTATAGTCTAGAGTCCCACAACAGTATAAAAAATGGGCCTAATTTTCATCCGGAAAAGTGGGACAATCTTTTTCTCACTTGTCATCCAGGTGCAATCCATGTTTTTGTACCGCCCCGCGCTCGGCCGCAGCCGAGCCGCTCAGATCCGGGCTCGTTGGTGGGTGGCTCGAGCGCCTCCGAACCCGGGGTCACGTCGCTCTGAAAGGGGATTCTGGCGCTTTCGGTGGGGGTTTGGTAGGTGCACGGCCGGAGCCGCGCTTGAGTTCGTGACGCCACCCGCGGGATGTGGTCAAGGTAGTCACCACCACTGCAGTTTCGGGGCACCCGGGGGGATGGTAATGCAGCAAGATGTTAACCCCTTGGTGGGCAGGGATGATGGCCCCCGGGACCCGTTGGGGATGGCTGGGCGGTGCAGGGCGATGTGCACTTCCAGAGAGCACTGTTGTACTCACTGTTATTGACACACACAAGTCACTGGTAAACCAAGTTGATGGTGGTCGGTGCCCGCAGCCGGCTGCGGTTGGGTCCTCCACTCGGATGGTGGTCTCTGCCTTTCTCCTGCACCGTGTTGTGTAGATGTAGACTGCCTGAGCTTCAGCGACGGGAGTCCGCTCCCCGGCTGTGTATATGTCGGGAGAGCCCGTTTGCCCGCAGACACTGGCCCGTGGGATCTCTCTGCCTGTGCGGTGGCTTTCTATCCCCTTCGGTGGGCTGTTGTCTTCAGTCGGGACTTGGGTGGGAAAGGACCTATAGTCCAGACCGCAATCAGTGAATTAACTCAGTCCAGTGGATTCTGGACCTCGTTTCAGGGTCTGAGTACCCCCATGTGTGCTCCGGTTTCCGAATCGGTTCCCCGGGTCGGTACCGGCGGGCCACTTCCCTGTCCCTGTCCACCACGGTTCCACCGAGCCATCTTTCCGGCTCCTGCAGGCAGAGGCCTCCACTTGCCTCCTAGCCAAGGTGTTCGGGCTACAACCCTCACACCTGTCAGTCCGTCACAGGCCTGTTCCACAGGCCTGACCTCTTCCACTGAACTCTCAAACTGAACTTCTCACAACTGAACTGACTACTCAACTCTGCCGCTGTGTTTCCTGCCTCAGGCCCTCTGAACGCCTCGGTGGGCGTGGCCAACCACCTGGCTCCGCCCCCTTGTGTGTCCATCAAGCACTGAGGGAGGTGACTAGGGTTTTTGTGGTTGGCTGATGACTCCTTATTGGGGGACAGGTGTAATGCGGGGGTCAACCTGTGACTACCTGGCTAGTCCAGGGCGTCACACTCTCCCTTGGTTAACCACAGACCGTCCGCGGGCTGTCCGACCACCACCGTTTATTTTGTAACTGGAAAAGATAAAAGAGAACATATGTACAGTTATAATAACAGTATTTACAATCAAGAAAGTTTTGTATTCATCCCTTACGGGAGGCATTTTGCTTAAACGTTACCAACATGTTATTAAACCGGGAACGGGATGGGACCGGGTCCTTCCATTTGCCTACACAAGCAAACCTAAACCTTGATGCTGCCTCTAAAACCAGGTCAGCACCCATTTTTCCCAAGTCCAGGAATCGGGTCAGGTCCGGGTATTGCCCATATGGGCCGGGTAAAAAGTTCTTTACCCGGCAGTCTCTCAGAGGCCCCACGTCCAGGGGACCCCTGGCCCAGAGGGTTGTCACCGGTCTGCATGGTGACGGGACCTCGGCCTCCTCTGCCGCAGGCCCTTCCTCCAACCAGCCTCTATGGAGACTGTAGGATGGGAAAGGTGGTCCGGGACTATTTACAAACCCAAAAGTTATTGGGTGGCCTGAAAGTTCTCGGCCATATTCATTTTAAAACGGGGTAAAACTATGGGAATAAACAGGGCAGTATGGTAGCCGGGAACCGCTACCTTTTAACACTCCTCTTCCTCTGGACTGTATGGCGGGGGAGGGGACTGGGTATTGCGGCTCACCCTCCTCTTCACATTAAGGGTGAACCAGCCCCTCTCTCCGCAATGCTGGGTGTAGCTCACCAGCTCTCCGGGCTCCAGGTCATGGTCCAGGTGACCTACGGGCAGGTGCGGGTACACGTCCCTGCGGGACTCAAACACTTTCTCCTCTAGGCCGGGCTCATAAATAAACCCCCATCCACGGTTGGGGTCAAATTGCCAGACTTGGCCTTCATAGGTCGGGCCCCGTACCCGATAGGTGGCGCTACGAAGATTCTCCTTCTCCTTGATGGTCCGGGCCGGCACCTCCGCCTTCTGCCTCTCACGTGCCGCGATCTCCCGGCCCAGCTGGCGCTGCTGCCGCTCCCAATACGGAATGTCTGCCTGCTCCCTTTGCGCGGGGGTCGGGCCCAGCCTGAGCTCCCCCATGCCAGCTACGACCGGCACCTTCTGGGCTGGAGAGCTCTGCTGTGACATGGCCAGTAATACTTAAGGCTCAATCAGACATACAATTTTTCCACGTACAAGAAAACGGCCTGATTTTTTGGATTGTCTCTGATCAAATTTGGACATGTCTCCTCAATATGTGAATGACCCAAAAGACTTTCACAGGTACAAGGGGTATTTATGAAAGCCACTGATTGCACTCGTACATGAAAAACAGAAGTTTGAGTGAGACCATAGTCTTAATTTAGATGTCTGTCCCGTACTCATAAATGAAAAAACTGACCTCTTTCCATTAGGCCTCTGCCACACTCACGTGTCTCTGGAACGTGTGTGCCTTTTTTTCCACGTACCGGAGACACGTGCACACGGGGACCTAGGTAATCATAATGATTAGGACACACGTAAGTATTTCGGAACGGAACGTGTGTCCGTTCCGTACTTACGTGTGTCCATTTTTTCAAAACGGCAGCATGTCAGTTTTTTTCCGGGACCACGGGTGTCACACGGCCCGCACCCGTACCACTCGGATGTAGTGTGGATGCGGGTCAGTGTGACACGCGCCGGAGAAAGTCACGTGACATGTTAAAAATTAAATAAACACATACTCACCTCCACGAGTCCTGCTGTCTCTGCCGCGGCTGTCCCCTGCATCCGTCCCCCAGTGAATTTGAACAGCGCTTCTCCTTCACTGGGGGCCGGAAGTAGCGTCAGCGGGGCATGGCCTGGGGCGGAGACTGACATTCAGCACCGCAGACAGCACCGGAAGAAGTAGGTAAGTCGGGGCTTTCCGTTCTCCGTGTGTTATTACGTATAACACACGGAGAACACGTGCGTGCCACAAACACGGCACACACGGATCAAACCACCCCTTTAACACGTACGTGACAAAAATGGTACGTTTTGTCACGTAAGTGTGGCAGAGGCCTTAGGATTTCATTTTCATCAGTGTTTGGTCAGTGTGTCAGATTTTACCATCAGTGTTTGGTCAGTGTGTCAGATTTTACCATCAGTGTTTGGTCAGTATGTCAGATTTTACCATCAGTGTTTGGTTAGTGTGGCTGTTTTTACCATCAGTGTTTGGTCAGTGTGCCTGTTTTTACCATCAGTGTTTGGTCATTGTGGCTGTTTTTACCATCAGTGTTTGGTCAGTGTGGCTGTTTTTACCATCACTGTTTGGTCAGTGTGGCTGTTTTTACCATCACTGTTTGGTCAGTGTTCCTGTTTTTACCATCAGTGTTTGGTCAGTATGTCAGATTTTACCATCAGTGTTTGGTAAGTGTGTCAGATTTTACCATCAGTGTTTGGTCAGTGTGCCTGTTTTTACCATCAGTGTTTGGTCACTGTGCTTGTTTTTACCATCAGTATTTGGTCAGTGTGGCTGTTTTTACAATCAGTATTTGGTCAGTGTGGCTGTTTTTACAATCAGTGTTTGGTCAGTGTGGCTGTTTTTACCATCAGTGTTTGGTCTATGTGCCTGTTTTTACCATCAGTGTTTGGTCAGTGTGGCTGTTTTTACCATCAGTGTTTGGTCAGTGTGCCTGTTTTTACCATCAGTGTCTGGTCAGTGTGGCTGTTTTTACCATCAGTGTTTGGTTAGTGTGCCTTTTTTACCATCAGTGTTTGGTCAGTGTGTCAGATTTTACTATCAGTGTTTGGTCAGTGTGCCTGTTTTTATCATCAGTGTTTGATCAGTGTGCTTGTTTTTACAATCAGTGTTAGGTGAGTGTGCCTGCTTTTACCATCATTGTTTGGTAAGTGTGGCTGTTTTTACCATCAGTGTTTGGTCAGTGTGCCTGTTTTTACTATGAATGTTTCCTCAGTTCTTGTATGCAAAAAAAACCCCCTAAACACCCCCCCCCCAAGTGATGAAGATGCTCCTAGCAAAAAGTCAGGAAAAAATGTTCTGGCAAGTTTTTCCATGAACCAAAACACTTAAAAATATGACTTTTTGTGGAAAATCAGTCATGTTAACAGCTCCATAAACTATGGATAGAACACATGTGAAAAATAGACTTCTGGTTCGGAATAAGACCTGAAGATACATTCCAATAAATGTATTTTTTGTCCATGTGAAGTCGTGTGAAAAATGGACGGCACATGTGTGGTGCCCTGGACAAGCCAGGACGTCACAGGTACAGCAACAACACACCCCACACCCCGGTTAGGAACACCAGAGTCACACACAAATCCTTGTTGCCTCCCTCCAGGGGCTGATGTCCACACCAGGTGGGGCGGAGCCAGGCAGTTGGCTCCACGCACCGAGGAGTTCACAGTCCTGGAGGCGGGAAAAGGAGAGGAGAACAGTGAGAGACAGGGAGAGTGAAGTGGTAAAGGAGCAGTCTGACCGTGTCCGGGTACGTGGCCCGGGCACCTACAGCAAGGTTGGCAGACGGTGGTGACCGTCTGCAGGCGAGGCTGATTGACGCACAACCGTAAGGACCGGGGTCGGGCGGTGGCCCGCCGGTACCGGACCGGGGAGCGAAGAGAAGCCAGCACCATTCGGCAGGGCCTACGGACCCCGACCAGGCTTGGAGTCGCCGTTAAAACGGTCAAATCCATCAGTGACGGGAACCTCCGGGGATTCCTAGCAGCAAAGACCCAACTGAAGGCAACCGCTCAACCGTGAAGGGAAATACAGCTACCGCCACAGCTAGAGTTCCCAGGGCCAGCGCCTGCGGGCAAAAGAGGCTCCTCTGGCAAATACACCGCTGGGGAGCGGGTCACCGGTGGGAAGCCATCGGGGCCGAAAACACATCAAAGGTGCAGGGAGAGACAGTCACCGCCAACCTACCGGGAGTGACCACCGCAGCCGTCTGTGGGACCCGTCCATCCAGCCGTTTGTTTTACCAGAGACTCCGTGTACGTTACTGGCTGAGTGAGTACCACTGTGCCATCTGGCACTGCACTGCCCCCGTGACCCTGCACCTCCCCAACTCCTGCCATCCACCCTCCAGTCGCTATCACCGGGCCCCGGGACCACCAAACCCCCCTACCCACGGAGGGGAGAGAAACATCTCAGCTGCTCCCTGTCATCGCTCCCGAGATCCCCGTCCAGAGCAGCGGTGGTGTCCCATTATCACCACAAACCGTGGGTGGCGTCACGGACTACATCCCCAAACCAAACCATCCCTTTCACTCACGGGCGAGGAGCGCCGCTCGAGTCCCCGGATCCGGCCCACCGCTCGAGCCACTGAGCAGCAGCAGCAGCGCCGGACCCGAGCGTGTTGAGCGCAACGCCCTCCCCGCCCGCGACAACTTGGCGTCACGAACAGGATCGTACCGCTCTGCCGTCTGGTAGAGGTGCGCCTTGTGTCCCGCCGGAGGTGTCCGGCCGAAAATTTTCAGAAGCCGCCATCTTGGGCGCGAAAAGTTCCCCGCTCGAGCGTCTTCCCGAGCAGTGGAGGCGCGAAAGCCGAAGCTCCGCCCCTGAAGAGGAGGTGCCGGAAGAAAACCAAGGGGGGACGGATGGCGTCCGGCTGCAAGTAGACCGCGGCTATAAAAGCAGGGACGCCAGGACTCTGCAGCCATCTTTTGGTTTCTGGAAGAGGCACCGCGGCGTGGGTGGAGGTCCGGACCGTCCAGCTGAGTAGCCGTTTGCAGGTCCGCGTGCAGCTCCTCTTGGAAAAATGGGAGGCCGACATGGCGGATGTGGTGGCGGCCATACGGAGACGCGAGGTGGAGGAAGTTTTGGAAGAGCGGGTAAGCGACCCACGCCCCTGTATCCCTATTGGGTCGGCCATCGCGGCTGAGGAGCCCGGTCTGCACCCGCTCGCCCTGCTGCCTCCCCCGCCGCCCGTGTTGGCTGCTGCTGCCCCGCCACTAGGCCCGCTACCACCGCAACCGGTAGCGGTACCCTGCCGATCCGCCCAAGTGGACCGACCTGCAGCCGAGGCCCGTGACCGTCCTGAACCGCTCCCATGGATTAATATCAGGTGAGCCTGAAGCGTCTTCCTGAACTAAGGCTCTGCATCCCGCCGGTGCTCGATCCAGTGAGTACTCGCACCGTACTCTCCCTGGCAACCGTACTTTAACTCAGTCACTTTATGCTCTCCGTCTGTGTACTGACTTCTGACTTAACGTCTTACTGACTTCTGTCTGACAAGATGTCCGTCTCCCATCACTCCACTGACTAGTCCTTCCTCCTCCCAGGTTTCTGATTAGTGGATTGGATGAGTCCCAACCAATAGGTGGCCATTCATCATTTCCGTCTCTAGCCTGTTATCCATTCTGGAGAAAAAGGGCATGGATTTGTGTGTGTTGTTTTACTGGCACTGGTTTTCCAGGAATCCGGAGATAGATGTAGTACCCTGTGGCACCTGACACTCAGGGGTGCCACACTGTCATGTTCTGGTTGGGAGAGCCGCGGTTAGTCCATGTTCTGATCTTTGTATGGACCGCGTTGCATGGACTTTTGCAAAAGCCATTATGAAGAGAAGAAAATCAGTCTATTAATAACCATAGAGAAGTAATCTTCACCATGCCAAACTCCTTATTATAAAAGTACTCCAGCCATTTTATGAGACGTAAACATAGGTTATGGGGCTGAATACGTTTCCCTTAAATCTCAGTAATCTTTTCTAGCACACAAATTTGCCAATTTTGTTGAAATGTGCTCAATGTTCTGCACAATAATATTGGTTTATATTAGACATAAATATTTGATTTCTGTGCAGGATGCCTGTGTACCACATCAAGAAGCTGTCTTTAAGTGCTGAAATAATTTTTGATGTAGTTGATGATATGCCTGAAAGCCCAGGAATGGATGCAATGCTTTGATCAGCAGCTAAAAAAATCCTGAAATCATTTAAAAGATCTAGTGCTGCAAAAGTATTCTTTTTTTATTTTCTATAAGGGCTCATGCGCACGGTGCGTACTTACATGCATTTATACTGCGTATAGCACTGCAGCGTAAATACATGCATCCTGCGTCCCCTGCACAATCTATGAAGATTGTGCATGATACGTGCGCACGATGCTTTTATGAACGCAGAAATTTGAGTGCTAAAATTTTGACCCAAATCCGTGCGTTCATAAAATGAGCATGTCAACTATTTTTGCGTTCTGGATGCAGCTTCCACTCTGTCTATGGTGGGGGCAGCAGCCATAGAGCATAAAATCGGCTTTTTTTAACAAAAAAACTGCATTCATTCCGCAGTCTTTCTGCAGCGATTTGACGCGCACATGTGCTGTCAAATCGCTGCAGAATATTCAGCAGTTACGTGGGCATGAGCCCTAACACAGAAGCATTATAAAAAGCAGGAATTCATGTCCCCCTACATTTCCATAATTTATAGGAGCATCAATAAATTCCGGAATGACCTGGGACATACAGTCTGTTGTAGGTCGCTGAGGACAGTATGACGTAGTCTCAGGACCTGAGCCAGCTTCACACTAGGCAGATGTTCTGTTTATTGTGTCAGGATTCAGAACACTTTAGTCATACCTCCCAACTTTTAAAGAAGGGAAAGAGGGAGAAAGTTTGCGGTGCGCAGCGCCGCGGCAATTTTTAGGCCACGCCCCCTAACCATACCCATTTTACAAACGGCCACACCCATATCCACTCCCTATCTACACCCATCCAGCAAACTCAAACTGCAGAAGTTGTCCGTGATCACTCTGAGCCACCACAGATCAGCAATGTGCAGAACAGGCAGGGAGTTAACTACAGTATGTGCAGGCGGCTAGGACCCAGGAGGAGAGCTGAATAGGGTGTGCAGGCAGCTAGGACCCAGGAGGAGATCTGAACAGGGTGTGCAGGCAGCTAGGACCCAGGAGGAGAGCTGAACAGGGTGTGCAGGCAGCTAGGACCTAGGAGGAGAGCTGAACATGGTGTGCAGCTAAGGTTATGTTCACACATCAGGTTTTTTCTGTGCTGCACAATCCGGCGCTTTGCGGAAAAAACGCATCTGGGTTTTTTTTGCCGCCGGGTGCGGTTTTTCCTCATAGACTTTTATTAGCACCGGATTGTGCCGCATGTACTTACGTTTGATCCGGTTTTTGCCGGATGCGGCAAAAATCGTCACTCTGGCGGCCGCACAGGACGCAGAGAGGAACGTTTTTTGCCAGCGGCAAAAAATGCATAGCGCCGGGTGCGGCGCTGTGCGGCATGGTGCATAATGAAAGTCTATGCGAGCCGGATACGGTGTCATGCTTCAAACGCCGGAAGCATGTACCGTATCCGATTTTTACTTCTGAGCATGCCCAGAAGTGATATAAATTCATTGCTTGTCAGAAAATCAATCAATCACTCACTCTCTCTCAAACTCTCTCACTCACTGACTGACTCACTGACTCATTTACTCACTCTCACTCACTCACCGATCACCGGCGCGGGGCTGCACGGCTGTCACACTGCTCCGGCGGCTTCTCCTGATTTGAAAATGCCGGCCGCCCATTATTCAATCTCGTATTCACAGCGGCGCCTATGATTAGTTGCAGTCAGACACACCCCGACGCTGAGTGACAGCTGTCTCACTGCAACCAATCACAGCCGCCGGTGGGCGGGTCTATATTGTGCAGTAAAATAAATAAATAACTAAAAGAAAAACGGCGTGCGATCCCCCCCAATTTTGATACCAGCCAAGATAAAGCTACACGGCTGAAGGCTGGTATTCTCAGGATGGGGAGCTCTATGTTATGGGGAGCCCCCCAGCCTAAAAATATCAGCCAGCAGCCGCCTGGAATTGCCGCATCCATTAGATGCGACAGTCCCAGGACTCTACCCGGCTCTTCCTGAATTGCCCTGGTGCGGTGGCAATTGGGGTAATAAGGGGTTAATCATGGCAGGCGTCTATGAGACACCCCCAATGATTAACCTGTAAGTGAAAGTAAACACATACACCCAAAAAATCCTTTATTTGGAATAAAAGACAAAAAAACACCCTCTTTCACCATTTTATTAAAATCCCCAAATACCCCTCCAGGTCCGACGTAATCCACAGAGGTCCCGCGACGCTCTCAGCTCTACTACATGAAGTTGACAGGAACGGCAGTAGAACACCGCCTCTCTCTATCAGCTCCACGCAGCAACTGAAGGGGGTCGCGCTGTTAGCGGTGACGTCACTGAGGTAATGCCGGGTTGTGTGTGGTGAAGATGCGTGCAGGGTAGTGCCTGCATGTGCAGTGATGATGCGTGCGGTAGTGCAGGGGTGTGCGGTGATGATGCGTGCGGTAGTGCAGGGGTGTGCGGTGATGATGCGTGCTGGGTAGTGCCTGCGTGTGCGGTGATGATGCGTGCTGGGTACTGCCTGCGTGTGCGGTGATGATGCGTGCTGGGTAGTGCCTGCATGTGCGGTGATGATGCGTGCTGGGTAGTGCCTGCGTGTGCGGTGATGATGTGTGCTGGGTAGTGCCGACGTGTGCGGTGATGATGCGTGCGGTAGTGCAGGGGTGTGCGGTGATGATGCATGCTGGGTAGTGCAGGGGTGTGCGGTGATGATGCGTGCGGTAGTGCAGAGGTGTGCGGTGATGATGCGTGCGGTAGTGCAGGGGTGTGCGGTGATGATGAGTGCGGTAGTGCAGGGGTGTGCGGTGATGATGCGTGCTGGGTAGTGCCTGCGTGTGTGCGTTTGGGGTCTCTCTCTCTCAGCATAAAAAAAAATGGATCCGTCGCATCAGTTTTTTCATAATCTGAGACGGATCCGTTGCATCAGGCACAAACCAGATTGTGCCTGATTGGAAAAAACTGATGTGTGAACAGCAGCTCTGCCAGGCAGGGGATCATGTGGCCGGTAGCTGATAGAAGCATTTGCAATGCTTCTATCTTTGCATATTACCGGCCAGTGCTGTGCACCTGCAGGAGAGGACACAAGTGGTAAGTACACACTGTGTCCTCTCCCCAATGTCCTGATCTACCGTGGTGTACCTGCAGCATTGAGAAGCAAATGTTTCGCCCGGGGACCAGGGGGTACTCAGATCCGGGCCACAGAGTCACTTCTGTGGGTATCACGATGGCGTGACCCGGTCTGTGATCCCAGGCTCCACAGTAAAAGGGGATTTGGGTAAGGGGAATTGTCCGTGACGCCACCCACGGTTGTGGTGAGGTTGGAACACCACCGCTGCTTTGGATGGGGATCCCGGGAGCGATGGTATGGAGCAGCTAGATGTTATTTCTCCCCTCCGTGGGTAGGGGGTTGGTTGTCCCGGGGCCCGGTGATGATGTAAGCAGGGAGCAGGGCGCAGTGCTGCAATGCGGTGCCCGAGGGCACGGGTGTACTCACAAGAAAGTCACACGGAGTCACTGGTGAACTAAGAATTGCCGGTGTCCGCAGCCTTCGGTACGGGGGTGTTAGTGTCCCACACACGGTGCAGCAGCCCTTGTTGTTTCCTTCCCTGCAGCAAAGTGCCTTTTTCTCCTCTCTCTCTTCCTCTTTCTCCTCAGCCGGGAACGGGGAATCTACTCCCCTGTAGTGATCCGGGTACCCAGGTACCGAGGGGCCGCCGCCCGGCTCCGGCTACCTGTTCTGGCCCCTTCCTCACTACGGCCTGCCCCGGCCCTTTTTGAGAACACTTCACTCCCAGCCTGGGAGCTAACTCCAGACCTCTGTCCTGTCTGCCTCCACACACTCTCTGCTCCAGCCCCTCCCCTCTCCTCTGCTTTTCCCTTACACTGGGGGCTGTGCTTGTCTGGCTGCACCGTGTGAGATCATATTACCAAGGAGGATTAACTCTTTATGTGACAACCTGGCTGTGCCAGGGCGTCACACAAACACTGTTTGATTCTCAATGCTGCAGGGCAGGCACACACGATAGATAAGGACACATGGGAGTCAGAGAAACATCACGCTCCGGCCGGGGGCGGGGAATCAGCGCTGGGGAGATTCAGTTTTCATACCTTAGCAGCAGCACAGACCACAGAGCAGACAGAGACTAGTTTCAGGTAGCGCGCTCCGCTCTGTTATGCTCACGTCACGTGTTAGATGGTAGGAGGGAAAAGCAGCAGGGCGGGGAGAGAGTGGGTGGGCGGAGCCATGGGATACAGACCTCCCGCCCGGGGCAACGGGACAAACAATGCAAATCGTGATAGTCCCGCTGTATCCGGGACGGTTGGGAGGTATGCTTTAGTTGTACATCACTAGTACCTAGTCCGTTGGCTCAATGGAAACCTGTCTGTTCAGCAGAGCACATGGAATTACATTGCAGCTTGCTCCACAGCCTAGCTGAAATCTAGTGGGCTTCTCATCCAAAAAGAAGATTGCATAGAGCTTCTTGGTGTCTTTGACTACTGGTTGCCTGATTACATTGACATTCTCTATTGCAGGTCACAGCTGTAGCCATGTAATGTCCTCTGCACTGTCAGTATCTTGTGTCACAGTGTGGACCTGTCTATGTTGTTGCCTGTTCCCAGCCTGCAGACTGCTGAGAAATGATTCTTCTTGCCACATAACTTGCAGGTTTCGCCATATGCTGCACACTTGGTTTTGTCTCACTCATGTCTCTTACCATAATATTTGCAGTGCATCGTGCTTATAGGGAAGCTTGGTCTTGTCTTTCCTCTCATAGATACTGCATGTACCTCATCATCATCATTATTATCACTGGTACCTGCCATCATCTTCAGGCTGTGTTCTGTCAGCTCAGCAGCCCTGCAGATTTGCATGCATCTCTCTAAGGTCAGCTCTTCCTCTCTGAGTAACCTTTCTCTGAGGCAAGTGTCTCTGATGTCACACACTATTCTATCTCTGATTAGACTGTCTCTGATGTCTCCAAAGCCACATGATGCAGCAAGTTGCCTCAGCTCTGCACATATCTGTCTACATTTTCACCATCCGCCTGCTGTCTTGTGAAGATTTTGTATGTCTCCACTGTCTCATTTTTGTTTGGGTCACAGTGTTTATCAAATACCTGCACAATCTCTGCTAGGACGAGGCCATCTGTGTCTGGGAGTAAAGTTTATGCTATTTCTCTGCCCTTTTCCCCAATTATGTAATAAAATAGCTTTACTTCATGTTTGTCATCACTACATACATCATTGATGTATACATGCCTTGAGGATGTATGCATGCCTTGAGCAGCCGTTTGAGGGTGAATATGTCTGCACTCGATGCAAGCATGTTGCGCGTTTGGAAGCCAAGGTAACTGATCTAAATAAGCAGCTTGCAACACTCAGGGGCATTGCAAACCTGGAGAGGAGTTTAGAGCTCACTGAGCTTTCTCTGGCTGGGGCCAGTGATATGGAGGAGGGTGGAGGTGGAGAAGATCAGGACCCAGAGGTAGGTAGTTGGGTAACAGTTAGAAGAAGAGGTAGGGGAAAAAGTGTCAGGGAGCCTAGTCCTGACCTGGCACAACCTAGTAAATATGCCTGTTTGGCTGATATCAGGAATGAAGGGCCAGGACTAGGGTCACTACAGCAAGACGTTGCTCCTAGCAACCAGGAAAACAACTGCTGTAGGAAGGAGGGAAATAGGAGTGCAGCAAAGCCCATACAGATGTTAGTGGTAGGGGACTCTATAATTAGGCGGACAGACAGGGTCATCTGTCGCCGAGACCGTGAATGCCGAACAGTGTGTTGTCTGCCGGGTGCTCCAGTTCGGCATATTGTGGATCGGATAGACAGATTGCTGGGTGGGGCTGGGGAAAACCCAGCAGTCATGGTGCACATTGGTACTAATGACAAAGTTAGAGGCAGGTGGAAGGTCCTTAAAAATAATTACAGGGAACTAGGAGAGAAGCTGAAGTCCAGGACCTCCAAGGTGGTGTTTTCAGAAATACTACCGGTGCCACGAGCGTCACTAGAAAGACAGCGGGAGCTTAGGGAGATAAACACGTGGCTTAGAAATTGGTGCAGGAAGGAAGGGTTCGGGTTCATGGAGAACTGGGCTGACTTCTCAGTCGGCTACAGGCTCTACGGTAGGGACGGGCTGCACCTCAATGGGGAAGGTGCAGCTGTGCTGGGGGAGAAAATGGTCAGACGGATGGAGGAGCTTTTAAACTAGGATCTGGGGGGAGGGAGGGT
Source organism: Anomaloglossus baeobatrachus (assembly GCF_048569485.1). NCBI lineage: Eukaryota > Metazoa > Chordata > Amphibia > Anura > Aromobatidae > Anomaloglossus > Anomaloglossus baeobatrachus. Next base: position 254,475,484 of record NC_134358.1, read on the forward strand.
AGTGGAGCAAAAATGGGGATAGATAGAGCAGATAGAGACAGTGAGATGGTAGGGGTCAATGAAGGATTAGGGGGGGATGGGACATGCAAGGAACGTAGGGAGGCTAGGAGTAATAAAGGTGTTAATAGGATTAAATGTCTACTGGCAAATGCAAGAAGTCTTGCAAACAAAATGAATGAATTGGAGACTCCTATGTCAACTATGGATTATGATGTGGTGGGCATTACGGAAACCTGGCTGGATGAAAGCCATGACTGGATGACAAACATACAGGGTTATAGTACATTTAGGAAGGACGGGAAAGACAAAAAAGGTGGTGGGGTGTGTATATTTATCAAATCTAACCTAAAACCTGTGTTGAATGATGACATTGGGGGGAACTGCAACAATGTAGAGTCAGTATGGGTAAATGTACATGGGGAGGAGAATACTGGAAAAATGCTAATTTTAGTTTGCTATAAGCCTCCTAACATACTTGAACAAATAGAGGGTGAAATGCTGGAACAAATTGAAAAGGCAGCTAATAATAATAATCGGGTTCTTATTATGGGGGATTTCAACTATCCAGACATACAGTGGGACATAGAATCTTCTGGTTGTGCTAAAAGCTGTAAATTCTTATCTACCATTCAAGACCATTTCCTCTCTCAGATGGTAGATGAACCGACAAGGGGAGATAATTTTCTAGATTTGGTCCTGTCAAATAGACCAGATACAATTTCAGATCTACAGGTTCAGGAGCACTTGGGCACCAGCGATCATAATATGGTAAGCTTCAATGTAATATTCAATAGAACATTTCAAAGGGGAAATGCTAAAACCTGGAATTTTAGGAAAGCTGATTTCAACAAATTAAGGGAAGAGCTTAAATGTGTAGATTGGGACAAAGTCATGGTAACTGGGGATACTGAACATAAATGGGGAAAGTTTAAGGATATATTGCTAGAGTCCTGTAAAAAACGTATACCCTCTGGTAATAAAATGTCCAGGAATAAAAAGAAACCAGTATGGATAAATAAGACTGTACAAAGTATAATAAAACAAAAACAAAGGGCGTTTAAAATCTTGAAGGCTGAGAATACAGAAATAGCATTGCAGGAGTATAAAGATATCAATAGGCAATGCAAAAAAGAAATCAAACAAGCAAAACTAGCTACTGAAACAAAAATCGCCAATGACATTAAAATAAATCCCAAAATCTTTTATAAATACATTAATGCCAAAAGGAAAACAAAGGATAGTATTGGCCCCTTAAAATATAATAACAAGTTAGTTATAGAGGACAAACAAAAGACTGAGATATTAAATAGGCATTTCTCATCTGTGTTCACCAAGGAACTGACTGTACCAGGCATCATTCAACAAGTGAAAAATCAAAGTTCACCACCTGATACAATTAATTTAAAACAAGAAGTACGCCTACATCTGAGTAAATTAAACATTGACAAATCCCCAGGGCCAGATGGCATTCATCCACGAATATTGAGGGAATTGAGCTCTGTAATTGACAGACCGCTGTATCTCATCTTTTTAGACTCGCTTGTAACAGGGTTGGTGCCTCAGGATTGGAGGATTGCTGATGTGGTACCGATATTTAAGAAAGGTAAAAGGGTAGATCCAGGCAACTACCGTCCAGTAAGCCTGACATCAGTAGTATGCAAAGTTTTTAAGGGATGACATGCAAAAATATGTTGCAGAAAATAATATAATAACTGACAGACAGCATGGATTCATGAAAGATAAGTCGTGTCTAACCAACCTGTTGGGGTTCTATGAGGGGGTAAGTGCAAACCTGGATATTGGTAATGCAGCTGATGTGATTTATTTGGACTTTGCAAAGGCATTTGATACTGTACCACATAATAGGCTTATACTAAAGCTCCAGAAGCAAGGACTGGGGGAAACTATATGCAACTGGGTAAGGAATTGGCTAAAAGATAGGAAACAAAGAGTAGTCATAAATGGAACATTCTCTAAATGGGCCATAGTCAGCAGTGGGGTGCCGCAGGGATCTGTGCTAGGACCAATTCTTTTTAATCTCTTTATTAATGACCTTGTAGATGGGATTGATAGTAAAGTGTCAGTCTTTGCTGATGACACCAAACTATGTAGGATATTAAAAACTGACCTTGATAGTATAATATTACAAAAAGATCTGGATAAGATGTCAGAATGGGCAGATACTTGGCAAATGAGATTTAATGTTGATAAATGTAAAGTAATGCACCTAGGACGGAGTAATCCTATAACTGCGTATCCATTATACGCATTATTAAATGGAAGTAAACTCGGGACTACAGAACAGGAGAAGGACTTGGGTATTCTCATTACAAATAAGCTGAGCAGCAGCACTCAATATCAAGCAGCAGCTGCAAAAGCAAACAAGATTCTAGGATGTATAAAAAGAGAGATTAGATCCCGCGATCCCAACGTATTATTACCCCTCTATAAATCACTTGTAAGGCCACATCTGGAATATGGGATCCAGTTTTGGACTCCACATTTTAAAAAGGACATTCAGAAGTTAGAGTCAGTTCAAAGGCAGGCAACTAAACTACTACAAGGAATGGAAGGCCTCCCATATGATGACAGGTTGAAAAAGTTAGATATGTTTAGCTTAGAAAAAAGACGTCTCAGAGGAGATCTCATTTATATGTATAAATATATGTGTGGTCAATATAAAGGACTGGCACATGACTTATTTCTTCCGAAGACAATACTAAGGACCAGGGGGCACTCACTGCGAGTGGAAGAAAAGCGATTCTGACAGCTAAATAGGAAAGGGTTCTTTACAGTTAGAGCAGTCAGACTGTGGAATACCCTACCACAAGAGGTAGTAATGGCAGATACTTTAACAGCTTTCAAAAAAGGGCTGGATGATTTCCTCAGTACACACAATATTGTTGGTTAAAAAATGACTTAGTGACCAAATGTAGAACTGGTGGAGGAAGGTTGAACTAGATGGACCTAGGTCTTTTTTCAACCTTAGTAACTATGTAACTATGTAACTATCACTGGGGGCCATTGTCAGATCCACATACAGAGTAAATTATTTTTTTCAGTCAGTGTTTCCATGTCTGGGATAGATTACATGATATTACATCCAGTTTCTGAGGGCTCTTCAGACCAGTCTCCATCTTGTAGTAATGACAGGAAATCTTTACTTACTGTTGCTATGATATACTGTACAGTCCCAGTTTCACACACAAGCTCTGAGGATTTGCAGGTGTGCCACATGAAGGTTCTGTGTCCAGCTGCCAGCATGTTCTGTTTGTTGTGTTTTTGTGAGGTAACCCGGGCGATGCTGAGATAGACCAGGTGGAACCAGGTATCCGTCAGGCTGGTCTAAGGGTAACTGCTAACTAGCTTTCCTAGCACTTCTTGTTTCGGACAACCCCTGACTTAAAGTACCGTGGGATTCATCCAGGGAAGTCGCAACTGCCTTTTCTCTCCTTTCTGGCCCATTTGCTGGCAGTGTGGACCAAGAAAGATGGCTTCAGGCTCGATCCACCTTGTGGGCCCCGTCGTTGCTGCTGATGCTCGGACTCTGTGTTGGTTGGTGTGGGACTTGTTGTCCACCCCATTGGCAGGTTTAGCAGACCACTAAATGGATGTCTGGCTCCAGGGACCTGTTCCCCATGCGTGCCTAGCCACCATAAGTCTCCGTACATGACCAGCTGACTTCCTCAGCGTCTTTCTGTCCAACTTCTGGTGACCGTTCCCCCCAGCTAACGGCTACGTCACGGGCAGGGTCTGACTAGCATGTCCGTGCACTTGCTCACTCCTTTTCCCTGCGCTCTCCGCTTCAGACTGGCTTGCTCCTCTCCTACTCCTTTTTCTGACTGCCACTGCCACCTTAGCTTCCAGCCCCTCCCCAGCACCCCTAGCTGAGATGTGGAGGTACGCCCCCTCTTGAGTCTGCCCAAGGGTCCCCTCTAGTGTGTGGGAGACCTGGTCACTATGTGTCTGTGCGTACACACCCTATTCCAGCCTTTGGATTACCTGTTTGCACTCACCCAGCACGGATGCAGTACTCAGTGGCGCCTGACCAGGTCATAAGCGCCACACCTGCACCCTGTCTGTTGTACCAGCGAGTTCTCTCCACTCTGTGGTGCACACATACAAGTAGTGAGACCCAAAGATGCCCCTAGAGGAAATAAAACATATACCATATTCCTACAGCAGATGCCTGCTGTGAAACATAGTCAACCTTTAAGTACAGTGCCAAAAGCAGCTCCAATTGCTGCACTTTAAGGACATTTGAGGACACTGCTTACATGGTGCAGCCTAAGATGAGGAAATTATTATAGGACGTTACCCAGGATTAAGACAGGGAAAGAAAGAAAGGGGCCCCGGATGGGGGATATTTCTTAAAGATTGTTGGTCAGGATGGTGACATTATTATACCAAAGGGCTCAGGATAGGGGATATTTCTTTTACAGGCTGCAGCTCAGGATGGGGACATTATTACATAATTAATAATTACCTGCAAAGGCTTCCTAAGCGTTTAAAATGGTACCTTAGTCTGGTTCGGTAGGCTACACAATCATGGGGAAGACTGCTGACTTGACAGATGTCCAAAAGGAAGTCACTGACACTCTCCACATGGAGGATAAGCCAGAAAAGGTCATTGCTAAAGAAGCTGGCTGTGCACAGAGTGCTGTATCCAAGCATATTAATGGAAGGTTGAGTGGAAGGAAAAAGTGTAGTAGAAAAAGGTGCACAAGAGATAACTGCAGCCTTGATAGGATTTTTAAGAAAAGGCCATTTAAAAATGTGGGGAAGATTCACAAGGAGTGGACTGCTGCTGGAGTCAGTCCTTGAAGAGCCACCACACACAGACGTATCCAGGACATGGCATACAACTGTCACATTCCTTGTGTCAAGCCACTCATGACCAATAGAGAATGCCAGAAGCATCTTACCTGGGCCAAGGAGAAAAAGAACTGCTCTGTTGCTCAGTGGTCTAATGTGTTGTTTTCAGATAGAAGTAAATTTTGCACTTCATTTGAAAATTAACATCCCAGAGTCTGAAGGAAGAGTAGACAGGCACACAATCCAAGCTGATTGAGGCCTAGTGTGAATTTTCCACAATCAGTGATGGTTTGGAGAACCATGTCATCTGCTGGTGTAGGTACACTGTGTTTTATCAAGACCAAAGTCAGTACAGCCGTCTACAAGGAAAGTTTAGAGCACTTCATGCTTCCCTCTGCTGACAAGCTTTTTGGAGATGATTGCAGCGTTGGTGGAGCGGGTTGATGCTGCAGGTGGGGCAGAGGGGTGCACAGATGCTCACTGTGGAGCTGTGCTGCGGCAGCAGGCACTGCTGTGTGCTGGAGCGGCCGGCGTTACTGTGTGCTGGGGAGGCCGGCGCTGCTTGTGTTGGTGCTCGCTGTGAGCAAAGAGGCACTGGCCATTCTGAAGATGTCAGTGGTGAGGTTTCAAAGAAATGATGGCGGGAGTCATTGTTTGCGCAGAAGAGAGCTTGAGCCAAGCGCTCCATCTGCGCATGCACCAACTCTGGATGCCATTATTTGAAGAACTTATCATTGACATCTTCAGAATGGCCTGTGCCTCGCTGCCCGCCTGCTGCACAGAACCTCGCCACATACAGCATTGTTCTGCCTCCTGTACTTTCTACATTAGGATTCTGACACACACCCCTCATTTTCCTCCCAAATCTTTGGGAGGAAAAGTGCATCTTTTAATCCGAAAAATATGTTATGTTCTTGAGGCCAGGTTGCAAAGATATTTTTGTTGGCCAACTTATTGGCTCCAGTAATGAGTCCTATTGCGGCTGTCCCGTTCACACATAAAGCATGGGTATTTCGTGTATCCTCCTTGCTGCTCAAGGAGCAAAGACAGAACTTTCAGATCACCACATATTGACCATCCTTGATCCTCGTAGTTAAGTTTAATGTCTAAATTCTCATAGCTTCCTTCAAGTGCACAGAATGTCCCACAGGCACTGAAATATACTTGCTGCCATTGTGTAGTAGCTGCTTTCAGACTTTTTTGCATGAATCAATAGAGTCTCCACTCGCTCACATTGTACTGAATGTTACATTTTTCCATCAGACCAGGAACATCACTTCAATACACTAGAGCACCGTCATGAGAAAAGTATGGAAGGAATTCCTTTTTGGAATTCTATGGAATTTCATTCTTTTGGAAGCCTATGGAGTCAGTGTTTGTGATAAAGACAAAAAAGACTGCCTGCACTCAGCCTCATCGACCTGCACTCAGCCTCATCGACCTGCACTCAGCCTCATCGACCTGCACTCAGCCTCATCGACCTGCACTCAGCCTCATCAACCTGCACTCAGCCTCATCAACCTGCACTCAGCCTCATCAACCTGCACTCAGCCTCATCAACCTGCACTCAGCCTCATCAACCTGACGTGTGAACAGGCGCATAACTGAACATGACATAAAATACAAAAAAAGACAGTTTGCACTCTGATAATGCTAAAGTATGGAAACCATGAATGTGTGAACATGGACCTGCATTACTGCTAAGGAAAATCTAAGAAAAATGAGATATTTAGCATATAGAAAACCATTTCTATATGCTAAATATCTCATTTTTCTTAGATTTTCCTTAGCAGTAATGGAGGTCCATGTTCACACATTCATGGTTTCCATACTTTAGCATTATCAGAGTGCAAACTGTCTTTTTTTGTATTTAGTGTTTGTGATAAAACTGTATGATGGAATTGTTCTATATGTTTACTGAGTTCAGAGTTCAAAAGTATATAAAAATCACCTTTTTTCAAACATTTTTACCTTTGCAGACCTATGTAATTGCCCCTCAGTGTGCTCCCTGAATAAAAATAAATTACCACAGAATGTTTGTGTTATGGTAAATTGCCCCTATAAAATATTGCCACCGTACCATACCCTACTCTGTACTTTGACAGCTACAATGTCCCTTCCCTATGTACAATGACTGCTTCACGGTCCTTCCTTATGAATTTTTACCTCCACATTGTTCCCCTGATTAGCTATAACTGCCACACTGTCCCCTGTTTTGGACTACAACCAGCACACTGTACTCCAATATGAACTATGATGCCACACCATTCTCCCTTATGAACTATGGGCTCTACTCAATCCCTAATTCATGCTGCCTTTATCTCTGCAATGTTCCCAGTGTTTACCGCATACCTTGCTATCAACATTTTTTGTTTTCCCACCCATGTAGCCCCCTCTCTGTAAACCATTCACAATATCCCCTCATGAAGTCCCCTCCCCTTACTGTGTCTTCAGATTCTGTATACTGCCCATCCTCTCATACTTTGCCCTCCCTGTTTCTCCTTCTGTATACTGACCCCCATACTATGCCTTCACACTGTCCTTTTTCTCTATAGTGCCCCCAGTGTGGATGTATAATAGACTTAAACCCTTTTCAGCTAAGGGGCATCCCCTTTTTGCAAAAGATGCAGAAAATTTCCAAAATACATAAAAAATATAACTCAAGTTATGAAAGCTATTTTTTTTGTACAAATTAAGGCACAATTCTTCATATTTAGGGCAGATGATAGTAAGTTCCTTCATCCAAGAGAATTGGGTCAACTATGCAAATGACACTCTGATCAAAGTTTGACCATAGTGTCAGCATAGTGTGACCTGATTCTATCGGAAGAGGTGAAGATGCGGAAGAAAATTTCTCCATTTTCTCCGTTCTCAGTTCCATAGAAATCGACTGCAGTCTGATGTTTTCCATGCACTCTTTGACCTTCATTGCTGAGTGCGATCTGAATATCGGATCAAACTCGGGCATGAAGTGACTTTTTCGTCGGACAGATTTTGTCTGTGAAAATATGTGGACATGTGCACGGCCAACATTGGATCGGTCCGAGTGTGGTTCAATGCTTTGTCGGCTCGCACTAGGACTGAAAATACGCTTGTCTGCACCTGCCTTTGATAAATATCACCTACAGTGGTTTTTAACAGTTGTTTTCTGGTTTTGTTAAGGCATTATCAAGATGTGTCCAGTTGAATCGCCTCTGGGGATATTGTTCTCTATTTTCTTTGAATCTATACTTAAGTTACAATAAACCATATTTATGAACATTTTTTGCTATTGTATACAGCTCTGGGGCTTTTTGACACCTTTCATTCTGCAGATTTTTTGGGGGATAAATGTGGTCCAGTAATTCAGCATCAGTTGCACATTTGGATGGCCAATACAGTAAGCTGGATACTACTCATACAGTAGATTTGCAAAAATGACCTCTGAAACAGCAGCAAGAATAGAATGCTAAACCAGATACTGTATAATGAGAAACTAGCCAAAGCTCCCAAAGAAGTAGGAAATGAAAAGCTTGATGTTTTTCCAGCCATAAAGTTTTACTCGATTTACAATCATATAAAGGGCACAGTTTGTTAGCTGAAAACGTCAAACATTTGCAGAAGTTAGGGCTTTATCTTGTTACGTTGTGAGCCAGACAGCCCCAGGGTCATGGTTTGGCAGACATTGGTGTTAGACAATTAAAAGGTTAATTAAGAAGGCAAATCGTTTTGAAACACATCCAAACACTTGCTTGTTAAATGAAAGCAACACAAACACTGGATAATATATCTGCAGCGGGAAGGTTTTCAATGTGTTATATTATATTACCAGGTATTTTTATAAACAGAATATTGTGCTGTAGAAATATGAAAACTCAACAAAAACGTCAACGCTTCGAAGAAGACTGTATGTGTTTTTGTGTATTGCAGTTAGTGCAGTGTCGGACTGTGTGAATTGGCCCCACCAGAAGGATTAATGCCAAGCGCCTGCCATCTGTGCTGCATGTTCTCTTTTAATTTTCCTTTAGCTCCTTCCTAATTTTCACATTTTTATATTTGCGTTTTTGTTTTACCTCTCTTTCTTTCTAGACTAGAGCCATAGCGATGATATTTTTTGTTTTTTTGCTTAACGAATTGTAGCTTTGAATACTACTTTTCATTTTACCATATAATTTTATGAAAAACAGAAAAAAATCCAAGTGCAGTGAAATGGTGAAAAAAATGCAATTCCGCTGTCATTTTTTATTTTTTCTTGTTTAATGCTGTTGATTTTGTGGTAAAAACGAGATGGAAATGTGATTCTTCAGATCAGTACAATTAGTAAGTGGTGAAAAAAGTGGAAATTTGTGAAAGAAGAAATTGTGTTACCATTTTCTGAGACCCCTACCTTTTCAACTTTACATGGGGCAAGCCGTTGTTTTTATTGATACCATTGAGGTACATGCAGAATTTACAAGTTACTTTTTTATTTAAGTTTTTTCATAGGTGTGATTACTTAATCCAATACGCCTTGTGGTTTAAATAATTTTAAGCCCCTACATAACTTGGCGAAATTCCGTTTTTTAGTTTTTGTTTTTTTCAAGAGCCATAACTTTTTTATTTTTCCATCTAGCTAGCCATATGAGACCTTATTTTTTGTGGGACGAGTTGTGTTTTTTAATTACATCATTCATTTTATCATGTGATGTATTGTAAAGCAGGAAAGCTATTCCAAGTGATATCTAATTGCAAAAAAAAGTGAAGTTCACATTTTTTTTTTTTTTTTTTAAATTTACCATGTATACTGTATTATACAGTAAAATTAACCAGGCAATGATTCTACAGGTAAGTACGATTACATATATACCAAACATGTATAGTTTTTGTTTTATTTAAGAGGTGAAAACATTTCAGAAATATGTAAAAATAATGTTGTCTCGACATTTACCAAAACTTGTAATGTTTTTATTTTTTGGAGCAATGTTGTGGCAACTAAAAAAAATGTAATTCTGGTGTTTTGATTTTTTTGTTCATTACCTTGTTTACCAATTTGGTTCTTTTATTTTATATTTTAATAGATCAGATTTTTATTATTGCGGCAGTACCAAATATATATATATATATATATATATATATTTATATATATATATAATTTTTTTGTTTTACTTTTAATGGGGAAAAATGGGGATGATTCGAACTTTTTTTCACGCCAAGTGGAATCTACATTTTCATCATAGGGCTCTATGTTGTCCCAATCCTCCTCTTCCTGACCTGACATCACAGAACAGTACGCGTGCGCCTCAAGTATTTGAGCCTCATGATCATCACTTCCACCCCTGGGGGTTAACATCAGTTGATGAGGATCGGGATCCTGCTCTGATCTTACGTCGCCTGGGCCGGGATCCAACTGACAAAGATTTTGGGCATCAGTGCAGATGCTTTCCTCCTTTTGAGTTTGGGAATCTTTGGACAGACCTCTAATGCCCATGGTTTAGAATGTGTAAACAACTCTGTAGCCTGGATCATGTGTGTTTCCCCACAGTAAGTTTGCCAGTTGGAGATTTGTGATGGGGGAAACAAGTCTAATTGGGGCGGTGCCTCTGAAGAATGAACTGTTTGAGATGTTGAGATGCAGGAAGAGGATAGGCCACTTGATGCAGCGCTTGCCATCCACTCTAGCACATGCTGTTCATTTGGAAGTTGAAGTGATGTGAGCTGCCTAAGGCTATGTGCGCACTTTGCGTTTTTACCTGCGTTTCCACAGCATTTTGAACTGCAGAGCTTTAATGCCAAAATGCATGCGTCTTGATTTTCAAGCAAAGTCTACGGGAAATGGCGATTTCTTGTGCGCACTTTGCTGTTAAAAATGCAGCGTTTAATTTTCATATTTTTGGGCAAAAACTCAGCGTTTAATGAAGCAGCATGTCAATTGTTTTTGCCATTTGGGCAGTGTTTTGCTAACATTGAAGTCAATGAGAAGTTGTAAAACGCAAGCAACATCAAAATTCTAGCGTTTAACATGCTATTTTGATGCTGAAAACCTGCGTTTTGAACCAATTAATTGCATGCTTTTTTGGCAAAGTATTAATGGCATGATATGTCCCTTTACACACACACATAGTCCGACAATTAATTTTAAGAAAATCCATAAATAAATGTAATTTTATGCATAATTATTATAACAAACTTATCATTTTAATAAAAAAAGCCATTTTTTGATTGATAATAATCTTGATATTTGTTATCATTTTTTTCCTTTTTTTCATAGTGTTTGTATGTTTAAACTTTATTTCGCATTGTATTTTTACTCAAAACGTATCTGATTATAAGCAGTGAAAATGCATGTAAAATGCGGTAAAAATGCACACGTATTTATCGCGTTTTTGTGGTCAAAACCAACTTTGGCAAAAACATTTCTGCGAGAGGATGCGTTTAGAACTCCAACTACCTCGATGCAAAGTGCGCACATAGCCTAAGAGCTCTAGTGGAGAAGGCTGTCCAGTAATGGAAATTGTTCTCATTTTCTCTTGGAATAGGTTGATCCAGTGTTTGCTCACTAGAGCTTTGACTAACAGAACTTCCCATACGTACAACTTGAATACACTGCTTATTCACCCTTCCACTACAAGCTCATTGTGATTTACTACTCATGGTTGATATAGCCTTTCCCTTTCAAACAGATGTTTTGCAACCCTTTGACCACACCTGACACAAAAGATAATTTATTTAATTCTTGCCTGAGTTAGCAATATTGTGAAAGCACAGAAAAGTACCAATAACTTCAAATGTGGTTCACTGCGTAATTTAGAGCAGACACTGAAAACTAACAAGACCTCTTTACCTAGTTCACTAGCAAATTTACAACAGGCACTACTAACTAATGATACTTAGAAATGTCTTTCACTAGCTAATTGGGAGCAGCCAGTAATATGTACCAATACTTAGAAATGTCTTTCACTGGCTAATTGGGAGCAGCCAGTTATACATAGCAATACCTAGAAATCTGTTTAACTGGCTAATTAGGAGCAGCCATTAATACATAGCAATACCTAGAAATTTCTGTCACTGGCTAATTGTGAGCAGGCAGTAATATGTAGCAATACCTAGAAATGTCTTTCATTCGATAATGGGGAGCAATCGGTACTATGTAGCAATACCTAAAAATGTCTTTAGGCCACTTTACACGCAACGACATCGCTAACGAGATGTCGTTGGGGTCACGGAATTCGTGACGCACATCCGGCCTTGTTAGCGACGTTGTTGCGTGTGAAACGCACGAACGACCATTAACGATCAAAATTACTTACCTTATCATTGATCGTTGACACGTCATTCTATTCCCAATTATCGTTGCTGTTGCAGGACGCAGGTTGTTCGCCGTTCCTGCGGCAGCACAGATCGCTATGTGTGGCACCGCAGGAATGAGGAACATCCAAGTACCTGCGGCCGCCGGCAATAAGGAAGGAAGGAGGTGGGCGGGATGTTCCGCCCGCTCATCTCCGCGCCTCCGCTTCTATTGGGCGGCCGCTTAGTGACGTCGCTGTGACGCTGTGACGCTGCACGAACCGCCTCCTTAGAAAGAAGGCGGTTCGCCGCCCACAGCGACGTCACTAGGCAGGTAAGTATGTGTGACTGTTCTTAGCGATGTTGTGCGCCACAGGCAGCGATTTGCCTGTGATGCACAAACGACGGAGGCGGGTGCCATCGCTAGCAAGATCGCAGCATGTAAAGTGCCCTTTTCACTTGCTAATTGGGAACAGCCAGTAAAACATAGCAATACTTTCCCTACACTGATTGTCTCAATTCTACACTATCACTCTCCTATCTATCTCAACTGCTTCTCATTAAACACCTAGCTAAGCTAACTGTCTTGAAGCCCCAAGGGCAGCACCTTCCCTAACATTTCACATTCACAAAATGGTGCCGATGCCAAATACATCCCCCCATTCATCATAGAGCACCACAATCTTATACAAAAGCATAATATGTTATGAGCAAAACATGTTTTAAACTTGTGATCAGTGATCGAACAAAACTGAACATTACCGACGTTTGGAAAAAGGCCTTTAGGCCCTGTGCACACTGGAAAATGGAATTTTCTCAAGAAAAAAGGTATTCAAAGATTACGGCACCAGCGGTAAAAAACCGCGGCAAACCGCACACGAAAACCGCAGGTTTTACCGCGGTTTTGGCACGTGCGGGTTGGTATGTGCTTTATTGCATTCAATGCAATAAAGCACATTGAAAAAAAAAAAAAGTCATTTCATTTTGAGATAGAGAATAGACAGAAGAATAGATAGAAGAATAGATAGACAGACAGAGGGATAGATAGCAGCATAGATAGAGTCCCTGTGAGCACACTGCATTTCCCACGGTCGGCAGTGAGTTCACCGTGGGAAATGACCGGTAATTACCTCTGCTGTCTCGCTGCGAGGCTGCATTCAGCACTGTGACAATGTCAGTCGCGGCTGGATGTAAGCAGCGCAGGACCTGTGGATTATGCCGGAGCTGTGGATTACGTCGGAGCTTTGTTTCGGGAGGGGTTAATAAAAGGGTGAACGAGGCTTGTTTGTGTTTTATTTAAAATAAAGGATTTTTTGGTGTGTGTTTTTTCACTTTACTTACTGGTTGATCATGTCAGCTGTCTCATAGACGCTACCATGATCAAGCCTGGAGTTAATGGTGGTGATCCGCCACCATTAACCCCTTGTATTACCTTGACTGCCACTGCTACACGGCAGCAAGAAGAGCCGGGGACACGCCTGTACTGCCGCATAATGCATGCGACAGTCCCGGGGCAGCTGCGGCTGATATTCTCAGCTGCGGGAGGGGGAGTGAGGCGGGGGACATTAACTCTGCCCCTCTCCCTCCCCAGCCTGAGAATACCGGGCCGCCGCTGTGTGCTTACCTCGGCTGGACGGTAAATATGCAGCGGAGCCCACGTGCTATGTTTTCTATATTTCCGTTTGATTTCTATGTGTGTTCTATGTGTCTGTGTCTGTGTTCTATGTCTGTGATGTCTGTGTGTGTCTGTGATCTGTGTGTGTTTACTCTCTCCTCCGCTTCCTCTTCCTGTAATGACATCACTTCCCTGCAAAACCGCAGGCAAGCAATGTACATTACCGGAGGTAAACCGCGAAATACCGCAGGGAATAACGCAGGAAAACGCAGTGAACCGCACAGAATTTGCTGCCTGCATTATTACCTGCAGGATTTCACGATTACATTGGAGTCAATGGAGTGAAATCCCGCAGCGATGTGCGGAAAATAATTGACATGCAATTGTTTTTGCTGCGGGAATCCCGCAGCAAAACATGCAGCTGTCAAAATCCGCCTAGTGCGCACAGGATTTTTTTTTCCCATAGGTTTTGCTGGTGATTCACTGCAGAGATGTTATGAACATTTTCTGCAGCGAAACATGCAGCAAAACTGCAAAAAAATCCGCAGCAAAATCCGGTAAATGCGCACAGGGCCTTAGAATAAACATGCTAACTAGAAAAGTGATTTTTCTCAAGAAAATTTCTTGAGAAACTTCTGGGAGTTGAAGATTTCCGCACCTGCAGAAAAATCCGCGGGGAAAACGCATGCGAATTTGCCGCAAATTTGCCGCGGATTTACCACGGATTTACCACGGATTTACTGCAGGTTGTCCCTGCGGTTTTGCAATAAATAATATAGATAATCGATAGACAGATAATGGATAGAGGGAAAGATGGATAGATGAATAGATAGATAGATAGATGAGAAAGACCTATATAATGTCCCGCCCCCCTGCATTTTCTAAGCTGTTACCCTTTAGTGACTTTCATGTAGCACTAAAGGGTGCTTAGCCTTGTATTTAGCCATAAAATAAATAAATAATTAAAAAAAAAAAACGACGTGAGGTCCCCCCATCTTTTGTAGCCAGCTAGGGTAAAGCAGATGGCTGCAGCCTGCAAACCACAGCTGGCAGCTTCACCTTGGCTGGTAATCCAAAACAGAGGGCACCCCACACTGTTATTTTACATTAAATAAATAATTTAAAACAAAAAACGTGGGGTCCCCCCAAATTGCATCACAAGCCGAGGTAAAGCGGACAGCTGTGGTCTGGTATTCTCAGACTAGGGAGGTCCACTGTTATTGGACACTCCCCAGCCTAAAAATAGCAGGCCACAGCCGCCCCAGAAGTGGCGCATCCATTAGACGTGCCAATCCTGGCGCTTCGCCCCAACTCATCCCGTTGCCCGGGTGCATTGGCAAACGAGGTAATATATGGGGTTGATGCCAGATGTGTAATGTCACCTGGCATCAAGCCCTGGGGTTGGTGAGGTCAGGCGTCTATCAGCTACCCGGCATCACCAACCCAGTCAGTAAGAAATAAAAAATAGACAACAAAAAAAGTTTTATTTGAAAAAACACTCCCCAAAACATTCCCTCTCTCACCAATTTATTGAAAAGAACACATCCGGCGTAATCCAATAAGGGGGGGGTCCCACGGCGATCCATACCATAGTCGCTGTCCCAGTCAATGAAGAACAGAATGTTCCCCATTGGCTGGGAGAGCAATGCAGTGACCTGAGCTAACATCAATAGCCCAGGTCACTGCATGGGATGCCGAGCGCTGCTGCCAGGAGGATCGATGAGATCATTACCTGCTGTGATCATCTCCTGTACTGCTGACGTCAGCGGTGTCACTGACTTCTATGCCCGCCGCGTTGTCAAAAGTATCGTGAGAGCCCGTGACGTCACCGCTAGTGACAGTCTCGGGCCGCTCGCGAGACGGGCATAGACAGCAGTAACCGCGGTAACGTCAGGAGGCAGGAGATCGTCACAGCAGGTAATGATCTCACCTCCTGACAGCAGCGCTCGGCATCCCCGCGGCTGCCAGCACTGCAGGGTGTCAGTGTCTGCCTGCGCTGCAGCGTGACAAGCTGCTGACACTGCGGGCACACACTGACACGCTGCAGTGCAGGCAGCCGCGAGGCTGGAGAGGGACACAGACTGCACGGGTACCTGGAGGTCGCACGGAAGTGCTTCTGTGCGGCGTCCAGAGAGTGTGACGTGTGTGTTTACTCTGCTCCGCTTCCTCTTCCTGGCATAATGACATCGCTTCCTGCAAAACTGCAGGCAGCGATGAGCATTACCGCAGGTAAATTGTGGCTATACCGGGGGTATACCGCACATCATTTGCTACCTGCGGTATACCCCCGGAATTTCACGATTACATTACAGTGAATGGAGTGAAATTCCGGGGGTATTCCGCAGGTACCTGCGGAAAATAATGGACATGCTCATTTTCTCAAGAAATTTTCTCAAGAAATTCTTCTCAAGGAAATTTCTTGAGAAAAATCTGCAGTGTGCGCACAGCTATTTTTTTTTCACATAGGATTTGCTGGGAAATGTCTGCACAAAGATTGCAGACATTTCTCAAGAAATTTCCGCGGCAAATCCGCGGGTAATTCCGCGGGTAAAACGTACTAGTGCGCACAGGGCCTAAAGCTCATGCAGGCCACATTTGAAATTGGCAAACCTTTATTGAACAGGTTCGCTCATCTCTAGTCTCTAGTTCCACTGCTCTATTTCACAAGCAAAAAAAAGTCTTGATATGCCTGTTCAAACAATCACTGCCTGAGGTGGGTCCCTGCTGTTGCTAATGATTGGCTGAGAAGGCATTTCTGACAATTTCCAGTAGATTGAAACTAAACATGTAAAGTAGAGACCAGCAGGGACTCTGTAAGCATTGTAAGAGGATCTGTGAGTGATTGGTGAGGGAGAATATTACTATTTTCATTTTTTCAAGCTAGTTTAACTCCTTCATAAATATTTTTTGTTCGATGGACTACCCTTTTAAGCACTTTAGCACCGAAGACACGGTCTAAGGGAATATTCACACATCAGAAAAGTTGCAGATCAATCCTTTCTACAGAAATGGAGTTTAATGCAGATGGTATGTAAACCGTGGCTTACAGCGAGGAAAATAAGTACATGATACACTGACGATTTTGCAAGTTTTCCCACCTATGAAGAATTTTAGAGGTCTGTAATTTTTGTCAGAGCTGCACTTCAACAGACACAACAAAAAAAATAAAAAAAATCACAATGTATAATTTTTAAACAATTAATTTGCATTTTATTGCAGGAAATAAGTATGTGATACAGTATAAAAACTGAACTTAATATTTGGTTCAGAAACCTTTAATTGCAATTACTAAGGTCAGATGTTTCCTTTAGTTCTTTACCAGCTTTGCACAAACTGCAGCAGGGATTTTGCCTCACTCCTTCATAAAGATCTTCTCCAAATCTTTCAGATTTCAGGGCTGTCACTGGGCAACATTGAGTTTCTGCTTCCTCCAAAGATTTTTTACTATGATCAAGGCTGGAGCCTGGCTAGGCCACTCCAGAACCTTGAAATGCTTCTTACGGAGCCAGTCCTTAGTTACCCTGGCTGTGTGTTTCAGGTCATTGTCATTCTGGCAGACCCAGACCCATCTTCAATGCTCTTACTGACGGAAGGAGGTTCCTGGCCAGAATCTCTCAATATATGTCCCCATCTATCCTCCCTTAAATACAGTGCAGTTGTCCTGTCCCCTTTGCAGAAAAGCACCCCCAAAGTATGATATTTCCACCCAAATGATTCACGATTGGGAAGGATTTCTTGGGGATGTACTCAACCTTCTTCTTTCTCCAAATACGGCAAATGGAGTTGATACCAAAAAGTTTTATTTTGGTCTCATCTGACCACATGACCTTCTCTCATGCCTCCTCTGGATTATCCAGGCGGTCATTGGCGAACTGAAAACAGACTGGACATGTGCTGGCAAGTGCAGGGGGATCTTGAATGTCATACAGGATTTTAATCCATGGCGGTGTAGTGTGTTACTAACGGTAATCTTTGAGACTGTGATCCTATATCATTTCAAGTCATTCACTATATCCACCCATGTAGTTTTAGGCTCATTCCTGACCTTTCTCACAATCATCCTTACCCCACGAGGCAAAATCTTACATGGAGCCCCGGACCGAGTAAGATTCAGAGTCGTCTTTTGTTTCTTCCATTGTCTTATAATTGCATCAACAGTTGTTGTCTTCTCATCAAGCTATTTGCCATGTCCTGTAGCCCATCCCAGCCTTGTGCAGGTGTACAATTTTCACCCTGGTGTCCTTAGACAGCTCTTTGGTCTTGGCAATGGTGGAGAGATTGGAGGATTGAGTGTGTGGACAGGTGTCTTTTAGACAGGTAAGGAGTTCAAACAGGTGCAATTAATACAGGTAATGAATGTAAAGTTTTAAGGGCTGCTTAAAGAAAAAATAACAGATCTGTGAGAGCCAGAATGCTTGCTAGTTGGTAGGTGAGTAAATACTCATTTCATGCAATAAAATGCAAATTAATTATTGAAAAATTGTACAATGTGATTTTCTGAATTTTTCTTTTTGTGGGGGGGATTCTCTGTTACAGTTGAAGTGTACCTACAATAAAAATTACTGACCTCTCTATTCTTTGTAGGTGGGAAAATTTGCAAAATCAGCAGTGTATCAAAAACTTATTTTTCCCACTGCATGTCCTGTTGACTATGTGTATTTTCTAGAAAAGCATTCATGTGACTTGAGCTTCTCACCCAAGATCCTCTGAGCAGGTTCTATCCACAGCTTGATGGATTTATTTCTGGAAACTATATTACACGTTCGCTGAGATGTATGTGCATCTTGTGGAATATTCCTTATTGAATTTGCAGTTTGGTAGCTAATGTAAGAGAAATGTGAACAGTCAGACCCACAGTTAGATATGTTAGTAAGCTATGTAAACTGGTATAAGTACATTTTGAAAATTTAGAAGAGGCTTATAAATATTCCAGGCTTTTTATAGAGCAGGCGTATCATTATATAAACTTCCTTACACTGCTTACTCTTTTAAGAGACATGAAGTCTGGAATCTAAGCTGAGAGGAGATAGTTGTACAGATACATTTGAAAAAAAGGTCAACAAGAGCTTACAAGATCTATAGAGACCAGTGGCATGCCTCACAAGATCTAAAAAAGAGAAAGAAGGACAAGCCATGTAGCGCACATACGGTAGTATTTTTGACCACACCCCTAGCCACGCCCCCAGCAATTCCACATAACCACACCCATTTACCATTTGCTTCTACCATGGCAGGAGGAGATGTCAAAGGAGGTGGTGACAGTGAGTGACATTCAGCAGACTGCAGAGGATAGACCCAAATACGGCACTGTCCCGCCCGCTATATCTAGAATGGTTGAGACTATTGATGAGCGGATTGATTCACGCAACTCCTGTGTAAACGTTCAGGTCAGTGATACTTGACTGCTAAATGGGAAACCTGAAATCTCTTACCTTCCAGTGCGGTGCAGTGTGGTTTTCGATTAGCTTGGGCTGGCACAACGTCATCTGTGCATCATGTTCATCTCCAGTCTTTATGGATTTATTTTTGTTCTTTCATTCATATCCGTAGCAGCCAGAACTTCCTCATTTTCCATAAGCTTCACTATATGACATCTTGCTTTTGGTGCCTGTAAGATCATATTCACATGTTGCATAAATATTGTGTTTTTAGTTTTCTGCAGGTGTCCGCACTAAACTATGCAATAACAATCTTCTCTTATTGCATTTTGCTATATTATTTTATGCTTTTTCCCCCTTATTTGCTGTGTTTTTGGTACAGATGTGAAGCAATTTTTAATGTGTTTTTTATAGTACAGAAAAACTTTGATTCTACAGTTAAAAAGGCATGTGTTTTTTTGTATGCGGTTTTTAGGCTCCACATAGAAGCCTATACAGAAAAATATGCACCAAAACCACACAGTACAATGATGTCTTAGATGCATAGTAGGTAGCAGTTTTCATATAATCACATCCGCTTTGCTTGGACTATTAAGCACATCAGAGTTTCTGTGCCGCGCACGCTATATGTAAACATGGCCTAAATGTGCAAACAATGTGTATGTGATATTATGAAAACTCCTGTGCGTCTAAAGATGCTGCTTACCAATTCAGTTTTGCTGCATTTTTTTCTCTATAGGCTTCAATGTGGAGCATAAAAAAACACAGATAAAAAAAGCTAATGCACTTTTAAAGGAAATCTGTCATCTGGGTTTTGCTACCTCATCCGAGAGCAGCATGACATAGGCAAAGAGAACCTGAAACCAATGATGTATCACTTAGTTTACTTGGTGCAGCAGTTCTGACACAATCAGACTTTTTAGATTTAGCATGCAGCAGCGCTGAGTAAGCTAACCCCACCCACACCAAGCTCGCTATGTACAATGTCTATAGACAGTGAGCTGCTTATCACAGAAGGGGACATGGTCGAATTACCAGGCGCGGAGCTGCTGTAGCTGGTGTAGTACGAGCAGTTATAAGCTACTAATGCTAAAACAATCATTACCAAGTAAACAACAGCACAGAACTTGATAAAAGATACATCACTGAAATCTGTGTTTTAACCGCTAAAGCATGCTGTCTTCAGATTACATAGCAAAAATTTGCTGTCAGATTCCTTTTAAATACATAATTAAAGATTTCTGTACTGTTTAAAAAAAGTATTACAAATGTTGCTTTAAATCTGCACAAAAAATGCATCAAATAAGGGGGAAAAGGCAGCAAACATAATTAGTGAAGATTGTTTTTGCACTGTGGGATGCAGACACCTGCAGAAAAAAATAGAACAAAAAACGTAGCATTTATGCTACGGTTATGGCCTCAGTATTACATTTTGTTTTTACAATTTTTAGGGGTTTAATAACGGAAAAAAATCAATCATGCCATGTTTTTACACCATTTACCTATCACCATTACTAATCCAATGACTGTGTTGTACGGGCTGTTATAATTACAGATACACCAAATGTTTTTTTTTTTGCTGATTTGTGATGCTTATGACATTATTGTATTTCATAATTTTTTAAATATTTTTATAGGGAGAAAAAAAAATGACTTTTAGGCTGGAGCCACACGGGGCACTAGTGTGATGCTCGCATGACACTCGGCTCGCGCTGACAGTACAGCAGGAGCCGAGTGTCATGCTAGTATCCATGCATCTGAGGTCCGACTGTGCGAGCGGACCTCAGCTGCGGGGGGGGGGGCGGGCCGGTGCTATGGAGGGGCAGGCCGGCACGGAGGAGGGGAGGGATTTCTCTCCCTCTCTCCTCCATAGCCGGCTATTGCGATTCTCGCTCTGCACGCGTGGTACACTGGTGTACCGCGAGTGCAGTGCGATATTTCTCTCGCCCCATTCACTTGAATGGGTGTGAGAGAAAAGAGTCTCGCATTACAGTCGCAGCATGCTTCGATTGTTTTCTCTGTCCGGTCAGGGCTGAGAAAATAATCGCTCATGGGTGCTGACACACAGCTAGAATTGGTCCGAGTGGAATGCGATGTTTTATCTCACTCCACTCGCACCAATTTTTTCGCTGTGTGGCTTAGGCCTTATATTACACCTAGGATACAGGTACTTGAAAATTGACTGCTATATACAATGTATCTCTATGTACTAGTATTATCTGCCTGTGGGTTCAGAGCCTGTTAAGCAGCTTCAAGCACAGTAAATCCTTACATTCGTTTTAGTGCAGATTGTGGCTGAAAGCGTTATCAGATGTCTGCAATGATGTGGGTTGTGTTTTTTTTTCCTGGGAAATACAGATCCTCAAAAGGAGAAAGTTACATTTTTGTACTTATTTTTCATAATGTTCAGTCATTTTATAGTAATAAAAAAATTGACTTTTATTTGCCCTCTAGAACAGGGGTGGGGAACCTCCGGCCTGCATGCCGCATGCGGCCCACCAAGACCTTTTCTGCGGCCCCCGGGCAGATTCCCAGGGATGTCGGTGTTCAAGCCGCCACCATGGTCTTGCAGGCCGCCAGCCCTTTAAATCCCCACATGCGCTGCTTGTGGGTACCAATATGTTCTTCCGCTGGCCAGTACCACTGTGTTCAAGACTTACTTTTTGGGCAGGCTTAGTTCTCTGTGCTTCCCTCCCACAGCAGCTTCACCACTTCCAGCGGTGTGTGTCCACCCTCTGCCCTCCGATGCTGAGTGTCTGGTGACTGCTCTCCGGTACTGTGAGTCTGGCGCTGCTGTATGTCCAGCGCCCGCACTCTGCTGCTGTGTGCCTCCCCAGTGCTTTCTGGACCCCTCAGTTCTGTGTACCATCCTCTCTCCCCGAGTGTTGTGTGACCACCAATACTGTGTATCACTCCAGGTTTGTGTGCCCCCAGTGATGTCAGGGCTCTGCAAGTGCTGTGTGCCCCCCAGTCATGTCTGTGCCTGCCCTCAGTGATGTCTGTGCCTCCCCCCAGTGATAGCTGTGCTCCCCCCAGTGATAGCTGTGCCACCTAGTGATGTCTTTGCCTCCCCTCACTAATGTCTGTGCCTCCCACAGTGATAGCTGTGCTCCCCCAGTGATGTCTTTGCTCCTCTAGTGATGTCTGTGCCCCCCAGTGATGTCTGTGCACCCCCAGTGATGTCTGTACACCCCCCAGTGATATCTGTGCACCCCCAGTGATGTCTGTGCTCCCCCAGTGATGTCTGTGCTCCCCCCAGTGATGTCTGTGCTCTCCCCAGTGATGTCTGTGCTCCTCCCAGTGATGTCTGTGCTCCCCCCAGTGATGTCTGTGCTATTCCCAGTGATGTCTGTACTACCCCAGTAATGTTTGTGCCTACCCAGTGATGTCTGTGCCTCTGCGGTGATGTCTCTGCCTCTGCAGTGATGTCTCTGCCTCCGCAGTGATGTTTCTGCCTCCCCAGTGATGTTAGTGCCTCCCCAGTGATGGTAGTGCCTCCCCAGTGATGTCTCTGCCTCCCCAGTGATGTCTGTGCCCAGCCCCTCTTGTGATGTCTGTGCCCAGCCCCTGTTGTGATGTCTGTGCCCAAGCCCCTCTTGTGATGCCTGTGCCCAGCCCCTCTTGTGATATCTGTGCCCCTGCCCCTCTTGTGAAGTCTGTGCCCCTGCCTCTCTTGTGATGTCTGTGCCCCAGTCCCTCTTGTGATGTTTGTGCCCCAGTCCCTCTTGTGATGTCTGTGCCCCAGCCCCTCTTTTGTTTTGTATGCCCCCAGTCCCTCTTGTGTTTTGTATGCCCCAAGCATCTCCTGTGTTGTGTATGCCCCAAGCATCTCCTGTGTTGTGTATGCCCCCAAGGTCTCCTGTGATGTGCATGCCCCCAGTGTCTCCTGTTATGTGCATTCTCCCAGTGTCTTCTGTGATGTGTATGCCCCTAGCATCTCCTTTGATGTGTATGCCCCCAGCGTCTCCTTTGATGTGTGCCGCCCCTGTAGCGGATCGAACCGCTCAGATCCGGGGGTGGTGATTGCTCGTGTCTCCAGG
This sequence comes from Anomaloglossus baeobatrachus, assembly GCF_048569485.1. NCBI lineage: Eukaryota > Metazoa > Chordata > Amphibia > Anura > Aromobatidae > Anomaloglossus > Anomaloglossus baeobatrachus. Next base: position 254,498,574 of record NC_134358.1, read on the forward strand.
GTCTCCGGACCCGGGGGCTTAGGGGCCCCATGAAAAGGGGATCATTTACAGGAGATTGGTATAGTTCGTGACGCCACCCGTGGTGTACGGTAATTGGGAGTACTGCTGCTGCCGTTGGGAGTACCTGGGGTGATGGAGTGGAGCAGCTGGATGACGTTACCCTCCATGGGTAGGGGTATGCCCCGGGACTCTGGATGGTGGGTTTCAGGGGAGTGCAAGGTTGCTGGAAGCAGGGGATGACCATGTACTCACTCAGGCCGGTTATCGTGGTGCTGGATGATTTTTTGTAAAGTCATTACAGTGTTGAGCCACCCACTTAGTGTTCGAGTTCGGTTTGGTTCGTCGAACGGCGGTTCAGTTTGGCGAACGTTCGACGAACCCCTTCGAACCCCATTGAAAACAATGGCAGGCAAACACAAACACATAAAAACACATTATACGCATACAGTTAATAAACATTGCCATTACACTTACAGGTCCCCGCGAGGCGTCCTGCACTCTGTCTCCCACCGCTTTCCCTTCCGATCATCGTTGCACCCTCCCGGTAACCAGAACTGATGATAGAACCTTCCGTGATGTCAAAATAGCATGTGACCAGTCATGTGTCTATTATCTCTTTGGCTCCAGAATGGTTACATGGCTAGACGTTATGCTTGGTCCTGTCAGAGCATCTCTCCGGTACGCGGTGCTCATTTGAGCATCTACGTGTACCGGCGAGATGCTCTGGCACATGGTCGACTCCCTGTCCATGCATGTCGGCGCTCTTTACAGAGTCAGCCCACATGCAAGGACTGGATGCCACAGCCGGTGAATAACGGAGATCACCGTTGCTATAGGAACCCGCCTGTCAGCGGTGACATCACCGCTTACAGCCCGCAGCCTATGCTGACTCACTGAGTGATTAGACTGCACGGGAGCAGCAGCGTCTTTCTCCCATGCATTGCTGTCTGATGTAGCAGAGCTGCATGGGTTGAAGGAGAAAGAAGACATAAGACCAGGATCGTGGAGGGCTGAAAGGGAGTAATAATGTGTCTGTGTATTTATTTCTATTAAAGTATTTTTTCTCTGTGTGGTGTCTTTTTTTTATAACCCTTTATTGGAGATTCTTAATGGCCGGGTCAAACTTGCCTGACATTAAGAATCTCTGGCTTAATACTAGCTAGTAAAACAAAGCTAGTATTAACCCATTATTACCCAGCAAGCCACCCGGCTTAAGGGCAGCTGGAAGAGTTGGATACCGCACCAGATGATGGTGCTTCTATGAAAGCGCCATTTTCTGGGGCGGCTGCAGACTGCAATTCACAGTGGAGGGGCCCATAAAGCTCGGGCCAACCTGTGCTGAGGATTCCAATCCCCAGCTGCCTAGTTGTACCTGGCTGGACACAAAAATGGGGCGAAGCCCATGTCGGTTTTTTTTTTTTTAATTATTTCATGAAATTCATGAAATAATTAAAAAAAGGGCTTCCCTATATTTTTAGCTCCCAGCCGAGTATAAATAGACAGCTGGGGGTTGGGGGCAGCCGTACCTGCCTGCTGTACCTGGCTAGCATGAAAAAATATGGTGAAGCCCACGTCATTTTTTTGGTGGGCAAAATACTCCTGCATACAGTCCTGGATGGAGTATGCTGAGCCTTGTAGTTTTGCAGCTGCTGTCTGCTCTCCTGCATGTACTAGCGAATGGAGCATGCTGAGCCTTGTAGTTCTGCAGCTGCTGTCTGCTCTCCTGCATACACTAGTGAATGGAGCATGCTGAGCCTTGTAGTTCTCCTCCCCCTGTCTCTCCCTCCAGCATACAGTTCTGGATGGAGGATGCTGAGCCTTGTAGTTCTGCAGCCGCTGTCTGCTCTCCTCCATACAGACAGACAGCAGACAGCAGCTGCAGAACTACAAGGCTCAGCATACTCCATCCAGGACTGTATGCAGGAGTCTTTTGTCTCTCCAAAACATTACGTGAGCTTCGCCATGTTTTTGTATGCTAGCCAGGTACAGCAGGCAGCTACGGGCTGCCCCAACCCCCAGCTGCCTATTTGTACCCGGCTGGGAACCAAAAATATAGGGAAGCCTTTTTTTTTTAAATTATTTCATGAATTTCATGAAATAATTAAAAAAAAAAATGACGTGGGCTTCGCTCAATTTTTGTGTCCAGACAGGTACAACTAGGCAGCTGGGGATTGGACTCCGCAGCGCAGGGTGCCCAAGCTTTCTGGGCACCCCTGCTGCAAATTGCAGTTCGCAGCCGCCCCAGAAAATGGCGCTTTCATAAAAGCGCCATCTTCTGGCGCTGTATCCAACTCTTCCAGCTGCCCTGGTGACAGGTGGCTCGCTGGATAATAATGGGGTTAGGGCTAGGTGTATATTATCAACTGGCCCTAAGCCCGAAATTCATGGTGTGACGCCAATATTAGACATGGCCACCATGAATTTCTAGTACAGATAAAAAAAAACACAACACACAAAAAAATATTTTTAATAGAAATAAAACACAACACAATTAGTGACTCCATCTTTATTGAAATAAAGAACCCCCCTTTGCAGTAATCCTGGGTCAAGGGTCCCGCGCCATCCAATCCGGATCCAATATCATCTGATCGGTTTGCTGGAAGGCAAAGTGATCAGATGATGTGTCAGGTGCAAGGGCCTGAATCACATGACACAGCAGCTGATTGTATAAATGGCTTTTATGCAATCAGCTGATGCATCAGTGCAAAAAAACCCCAAAACAAACTACACACTTCTGTGCAGACTCCTGTCCGACAGCAGCAGTTGATAGTTTAGCCGGCCGGGCGGTAAAAAGCTGGCCTTATAGTGTCAGCTGATGCCGTCAGGTGACCGCATCAGCTGATCATCGCCAGGTCTCAGAGAGAGAAAAAAGAGAGAAAAGTTAGAGAAAAGAGAAGGGAGAGAGGGAGAGAGAAGAGAGAGGGAGAAGAGAGGAGAGAGAGAGGAGGAGAGAAGAGAGAGAGAGAGAAGAGAGAGAGAGAGAAGAGAGAGAGGAGAGAGAAGCGAGAGAGAGAGAGAAGAGAGAGAGAGAGAAGAGAGAGAGGAGAGAGAGAGAAGAGAGAACAGAGAGAGGAGAGAGCAATGCAGCCTCATTCCGTGAACTGCTCCGATTTTAGAGGTGTGTCCCGCGGCTCACAGCTGATGTCCGGCTCCTCCCCTCAGTGCATAATTAAATTAAATTAAATTATAATTATAAATAAATAATAATTATAAATTAAAATTAAAAATAAATTAAATTAAATTCTTTACTGGGGCGGCCGGGACTTGAACTCGTGAACTAATGCTCCTTAGGCAGTAGCTCTAACCAATGAGCAACTGCCTCTAATGAGAAGCATATGAAGATTTGGTATTCTTGACCTATGCATTGCAGAGTGAAGTCTCCGGTGACAGTGCGGCTCACTTCAGGTGCTGCGTGGAGAGAACACAGAGCGTTCGTGTTCTACAGCGCTCCCTGTCAGCTTCATGTAGCAGAGCTGACAGTGTCGTGTGGATTACTTCGGACCAGGATTGTTGTTTGGGGATTAATAAAGTGGTAAATGAGGTTTTTTTTTGTCTTTTATTCCAAATAAAGGATTTTTTGTTGTGTGTGTTTATTTACTTTCACTTACAGGTTAATCATAGAAGGTATCTCAGGGAGACGCATGTCATGATTAACCCCGTTATTTCCCCGATTGCCACTGCACCAGGGCAATTCGGGATGAGCTGGGTAGAGTCCCGGGACTGCCGCTAATCCATCTAATAGATGCGGCAATTCCGGGCGGTTGCTGGGTTATATTGTTAGGGTGATGGGCTCCCCATAACGTGGCACTTCCCATCCTTACAATACCAGCCTCCAGCCATGTGGCTTTATCCTGGCTGGTATCAAAATTGGGGGGACCGCAGTTTTGTGTTTTTTTTTAATTACTTATTTATTTATTTTACTGCAAAATATAGACCTGCCCGCCAGCGGCTGTGATTGGTTGCAGTGAGACAGCTGTCACTCATCGTGGGGACATGTCTGACTGCAACCAACCAATCATGGGCGGGGAAAGCAGGGAACATCTGATTGAAAAATGAAGCGGCAGCCATTTTCAAAAGAGGAAAAGCCGCCGGAAATTTGTGACAGCCGTGCAGGCTCGCGTCTGTGATCGCTGAGTAGGAAAGAGAGAGGGCTTGTTCTGGGGATGCAGTATGCATGCAAATACACAATGTGCGCACATAGCTTTTGGTGATCGAACCATTATCGAACGGTAACTCGAACTGCTGAACTTGGAGCAAATCGTTCGAGTTCGTCGAACGACTCGAACACCCCCCAAAATCACTCGAATTTGAAATTGGCGAACAACATCGCTCAACTCTAGTCATTACACACACATGCTGCAGGTGAACCAAAAGTCCCAGTGCACCACTGCTGCTTGGGAAGGAGAGCACGTCCAGGTATCCGCTCCCAATTATCTTGCTTTTGCTGTGTCCCAATTTAGTCCGAGCTCTCGGGAGCTTCGACTTCTCGGCCCCTCACACTCTGAGGGCCATTTCTTCAATTTTCCTGGGGGCTCCAACCCCCGGTCCCCTCTCCCTTTGGAGAGTTTCTACTTCACGTCCTTTCCCTTTGCTCCCCTGGAGCTCACTGACTTGTCACCTCCCACCAGTCTGCTTAACCCTTCGGTGGGCGGCCCTTTCCTCTCTAGACCTACCCACTGGTTTGTCTGTCCTGTACTGATGTGAGTGTGGATTGGGGATTTGAATGCAGTTGTTAGCAATACCATAGGGTGGAACCTGAAACCAAGGAGGGTTGGTTTTGCACCAGAAGGACAGGAGTGCAGTTCCCTGCAACACCCTGACTAGTGCACATTCCCCCTTGGTTAAATGTAGCTCGTCCCCGAGCTACAAGACACACTGAGGTTTATTGAAACTGCTCCTGTAAGGAGAAAAAGGGGTAGCATTTTAATGATAGTTCATCCCACACAGGGGAGGCATATTCTTAAACGTTGCAAAAGGAAACTCACGGAATCCACATTCTCCGTGTCCCGGATCCCTTCAACCCGCCACCCAAACAACCTAAACCCGCTGCTTCCTATTTGGGTTCCGTGACAGAGTTGAAGTCCGGGCAGAAACAACAGTTAACAACATTAAGCAACAGCTGCTGGGGCAACCTCCTCTTGCAGCTTTCCACCCCTCAACCCACCACCCCAACCACCCGGATCCCCAGTGCCACCTTCACTCACGGTGGTGCACTGTCCTAAGTTCCTTGTAGTTGTTCGTGGTGATGGGTGCAGCTGCTTTCAGTCCTTCAGACAAACCGGGTAACCCCATACAGCTGTTGCCCTCTGCACCATCCCCCACCAAGGGCCTCTGGTACCACCTCCTTGTGGCACACCGCTCTGGGCCCTGATGGCTTTTTTATTCTTAACAAAGCATTACAAAAAGGTTCAACAAGTATGGCACCTCTTGAAACATTAACTCCTTTGCCTTTCTCCACCTGGGGGTCCAGATGGCCTTCTCCAATTAACACAAAAAGGTTCAACAAGGGTGAAAAATCCTTCAACAGTCTTTTTTCAAACTTTCAACAAAACTGGTGGGTAGCCATCCTGTTTCAGCTACCGCTACTGCATACAGGTTTCTGCAGCCCTGGCAGCCGCCAGGATGCCACGCGGTGGCGGAGCTGGCATCTCCACAGGCTCTGCCTCCGCTATGGTGTGTAGATAAACCGGCTGTTCCACAGCTGGGTTGCAGAGTCCGGGTGCTCCGTATTGGGGGTATGGGCCCGGTGATGCGGCCAGGTCTGGTCGGGCCGGTGCTGGGATAACCTTTGTCGTGGCTTGGTCAGGTGGTAAGGTCAGGGGCTGTGTTTCTTGTTCTATCCAGGCCGCGGTCCCAGGAGCAGCGCGCTCTGGTGATCAGTCTCTTGCTGCTGCCATCTTGCCTCTGCGGTGTCCAGGAACTGGCAGAGCAGAGTCCTGGCGTCCCTGCTCCACTTCTGTTGCTACATCTCATCATGCCCCCTTGGTTTTCGCCAACCACTCACTTTCGCGCTGGGGAAACTTCCGGGGAACTTTCAGTTCCAGTCACACTCTCAGGACGAAAGACGGGGCTTCAACTTTGTGCGCTTTTGGTCTGGAAGATGGCGTTTTGGCGCCAAAGATGGCGGAAGCTGGCGAGAACGGGATTTTGACACCGCAGCTTGGATTCTAAGGCGCACGTCAGCCAGGTTAGTGGGTCCTATCTGAACCCTGTTGTGACGCCATGTTTGAGGTGTGCCGCTCCTGCAGCGGATCGAACCGCTCGGATCTGGGGATGGTGATTGCTAGTAGCTCAAGAGTCTCTGGACACGGGGGCTAAGGGGCCACACTCAAATGAAAAGGGGAATATTTACAGGGGATTGGTATAGTTCGTGATGCCACCATTGGTGTACGGTAATTGGTACTACCGCTGCCGTTGGGAGTACCCGGGGTGATGGAGTGGGGCAGCTAGATAACGTTACCCTCCACGGGTAGGGGTAGGCCCCGGGACTCTGGATTGTGGGGTGCAGGGGAGCGCAGGGTTGCTGGAAGCAGGGGATGACCATGTACTCACTTCGGCCGGTTATCGTGGTGCTGGATGATGTTTTGTAAAGTCATTACACACTGCTGCTTGGGAAGGAGAGCACGTCCAGGTATCCGCTCCCAATAGTATTGCTTTTTCTGTGTCCCAATTTAGTCCGACCTCTCAGGAGCTTCGACTCCTCGGCCCCTCACACTCTGAGGGCCACTACTTCACTTTTCCTGGGGGCTCCAACCCCCGGTCCCCTCTCCCTTTGGAGAGTTTCTACTTCATGTCCTTTCCCTTTGCTCCCCTGGAGCTCACTGACTTGTCACCTCCCACCAGTCTGCTTAACCCTTCGGTGGGCAGCCCTTTCCGCTCTAGACCTATCCACTGGTTTGTCTGTCCTGTACTGGTGTGAATGTGGATTGGGGTTTGAGTGCAGTTGTTAGCAATACCATGGGGTGGAACCTGGAACCAAGGAGGGTGGGTTCTGCACTATAAGGACAGGAGTGCAGTTCCCTGCAACACCCTGACTAGTGCAGGGGCGTCACATATGCCCCAGCATCTCTTGTGACTTATACATCCCATTGCAGATGCTGTGGGCATTTTTCATCACAGAAACGGCTGGGTGCATATACATCACAAGAGGGGCTGGGGACATATACATCACAGTAGGGGCCAGGGGAATTTACATCACAGGAAGGGCTGAGGCATTTACATCACAGGAGGGGTTGGGGGCATTTACTTCACAGGAGGGGCTGAGGCATATACATGTCCCCAGCCCCTTGTGTGATGTACAGTATGTGCCCGAAGTGTATCCTGTGAAGTATATACAGCAGTTCCAGTGTCTTCTATGTGATGTATATACAGCAGTCCTAACGTCTCCTATGTAATGTATATGCCCCCAGCTCTCCAGTGATGTATGCGCCCCCAGTGTCTCCTGTGATGTATATACAGCAGTCTCAGTGTCTCTATGTGATATATGTGCTTCTAGCGTCTCCTGTGATGTATATACAGTGTCTGTTATGTGATGTATATGATTTACCAACCTTATTATCACAAAGAGTTGACTGTGCTCCAGACTGAGACAAACTTGAAAAAGCAGCTGTGAGAAGAAACATGATTAGTATCATCAAACATCACAGCCGCACCACAGAGAAGAAGCTCCAGGCACCACAGTAGGGGTGAGTTAATTAATTGACCAAATATACCAGGGTCATTTTCACATTTATAATTTTGTGCGGCCCCCGAAGGTTGGTAGAAATTTCCAAATGGCCCCTAGCAAAAAAAAAGGTTCCCCACCCCTGCTCTTGAATATAGGTAAATGGAAATACACTAGTGTATACATGTATATATGTAGCAGTATAATCTCCCTGTAGGTTCAGAGCCTACACTGCCACTTTAAGTATAGAAAATTCTCCCATACCTGTTAGTGTAAGCTGTGGCTCAAAGCTTTAGCTTATGCATGCAATGATAGAGGCTATAGGTTTAATTCCCTGGTAGACCAGATCACAAGAAGAGAATTGTTTATTTAATTAATATAAGTAGGTGCAAATCAGAGAAGCCATCTTTGCCCCTTGGGAGGAAGCAATTAGGATGATGAGAAAAATATTACACGAATAGAGAGTGAGTGGAAGTTGGGACAAAATCCTGACATGCCAGAAAACTCCCTCAAATCAGGACTAGAAATAAGTGAACCTGAGGTTGGGTGTTTGGACTTTTATTAAAAACCGAGATTGGGTGTTTTACATACCAACACCACTTGCATGAGCGTCGCTGTACTTGGGAAGGCTCGGTGCTCAGCCCAGTGCTAGTAGCTTGCAGTGTTTGAGCGGCACACACTGGGGGTAACAAGTACAACAGCATGATTGGGTGTATTGTGCACAAAAAATAAAATAAAAGGAAAAACCCTGACCACCCACCCTCAGAAGTGTTCTGTTTATGGCTGGCTGCATGTGGACGGAGACCCGAACTGCTCAATTAGTGATTTCCATTGGGGTTAAGGTCAAGTTCAGGTCCAAAACATATCTTAATATAAAATTTATTTGACCCCGCTGAACCAAACTTCCACGGGTCTGCTCATCTCTATTAAGGATGGTTGGGGGCTACAGTATGTGACATAGAGTTGAACAAGTACATAACTATTCGTACTCACTATTCTCATAACAAGTACTGTCTAATTCTCGCGTATTCATTCCGAATAGCGTGGGCAATGCAATACAATGGGGAAAAACTCGCAAAGTAACGAGTTACCTGAATACCGCACTATTTGCTACTCGCACTGAATAGTACGGCGTTCGGGTTACTCATTACATTGCGACTTTTCCCCTTTGACTTGCATTGTACATGCTATTAGGAATGAATACGCGAGTATTAGATAGTACTCGTTATGAGTATAGCGAGTACGCATAGTTAGGTACTCGCTCAACTCTAATGTGACTGTGTCAGACTGGAGTAGAAAGATTTGTGACACTGCATAGTTCTCTCAGTAACCAGGAAGGATGCTTCCTTAAAGTTCTTCTCCATTAAACTGCCTATGGAATATAAGAAGCACACTTTTGTTAGCAATTTATTTTGCATTGTCACAATCTAAGGCCTCCTTCACACGTCAGTGATTCTGGTACGTATGTGCTTTTTTTGTACGTACCAGAATCACTGACATACGCAGACACATTATAATGAATGGGTCTGCTCACACATCAGTGATTTTTCACTGAACGTGTCTCCGTGCAGTGTACACGCGTGTCCGTGATTGCCGCATGGAGACAAGTCAGTTTTTTTTTTCTGGCATCACTGATGACCCACGGACCACACTATGGTGTGATCCATGTGTGATCCATGAAACACGTACCAGAAAAACACTGACATATTAAATAGTAAACATTTTCAACTAACCTTTCCAGTGGTGCGCTGTGCAGCCTCCGCTCTCTGCAGCTCCTGCCCGGCTCATGAATATTCATGAAAGCAGGAACTGCCGACCCGGAAGTAGCTGCAGAGAGAGGTGGGTGGACGCTGCAGAGCCGAGGAGTTCAGCACCATGGACAGCAGGAGCGAAGGCAAGTGAGTAATGCCATTTGCAATCACGGATCATAGATTGCACATGGACAACCCACGTGTGCCGTGAATCACGGAACACGGAGGAACATGTGCGTGTTTTACACATCAGTGAAGAACGTCAGTGTTTTTCACTGACGTGTGAAGGGGGCCTAAGAGCTACAAGTATTTAAAGTTTCACTGATTAAGCCATTGGTGCTTGATTTTGCAAGATGACATATTTCCCATTTTGGGGAACATAAAACTTATTTTTATCACTTTTTACTCAGTTACCCTTTTTATGCTGTTTACAGGTGCTGAGATGCCAAAAATGTTTAGATTTTATTTATATAATAAAGCATTTATAGATGTAAAAAAAAGTGTTTTTTTCCTTCTTTTTTTATACTTTAAATGATTTTATGCTTTTCACAATATTATTTACAGTATATTTCTTGATCAGTTACGTAATTCACAGCACTTCTAATGTAGTGTTATATTACAGAATATCTGCCTGTAACAATTGGCAACTTGAGCTTTCACTTGTACGATCACTGGTCTAATACTCTGCAGTATATTAGACGTGTCAGTTTCACACTTACAGGAGGCCTGTTAGACTTTGATTATGGCATGGCCTAACATGCCACTGTAACTGACAGATCTGAATGCCATTGGTTGGACTCAGGTGGCAATAGTAAACATTGGTACCCTGTAATCATGTCTCAGGGTGCCAATTAAGTGACAGAGACCCCTACCTCTCACATCCATTCAGACGACTCAGTCCCAATTGACTGTGGCATCTATATTGGCACACAAAAGTTTGGCCACCCCTGGTCAAAATGACTGTTATTGTGAACTTTACGCAAGTTGAAGATGAAATGATTTATAAAAGGCATGAAGTTAAACATGACACATTTCCTTTGTATTTTAGAAAAAAAAATGTATTTTCATCTTTTACATTTTTAAATTAAGAAAAAGGGAATATGGACCAATGCAAAGGTTTGGGCACCCATGGATATGGGATATGGATAGTATCTACAGTCATATGAAAAAGTTTTTGCACCCCTATTAATGTTAACCTTTTTTCTTTATAATAATTTGGGTTTTTGCAACAGCTATTTCAGTTTCATATCTCTAATAACTGCTGGACTGAATAATATTTCTGGATTGAAATGAGGTTTATTGTACTAACAGAAAATGTGCAATCCGCATTTAAACAAAATTTGACCGGTGCAAAAGTATGGGCACCTCAACATAAAAGTGACATTAATATTCTGTAGATCATCCTTTTGCAAAAATAACAGCCTCTAGTCGCTTCCTGTAGCTTTTAATGAGTTCCTGGATCCTGGATGAAGGTATATTTGACCATTCCTGTTTACAAAATAATTCCAGTTCAGTTACGTTTGATGGTTGCCGAGCATGGACAGCACGCTTCAAATCATCCCACAAATTTTCAATGATATTCAGGTCTGGGGACTGGGATGGCCATTCCAGAACATTGTAATTGTTCCTCTGCATGAATGCCTGAGTAGATTTGGAGCGGTGTTTTGGATCATTCTCTTGCTGAAATATCCATCCCCTGCGTAACTTCAACTTCGACACTGATTCTTGCACATTATTGTCAAGAATCTGCTGATACTGAGTTGAATCCATGCGACCCTCAACTTTAACAAGATTCCCGGTGTCGGAATTGGCCACACAGCCCCAAAGCATGATGGAACCTCCACCAAATTTTACTGTGGGTAGCAAGTGCTTTTCTTGGAATGCCGTGTTTTTTTGCCTCCATGCATAACGCCTTTTGTATGACCAACCAACTCAATCTTTGTTTCATCAGTCCACAGGACCTTCTTCCAAAATGTAACTGGCTTGTCCAAATGTGCTTTTGCATACTTCAGGCGATTCTGTTTGTGGCGTGCTTGCAGAAACGGCTTCTTTCGCATCACTCTCCCATACAGCTTCTCCTTGTGCAAAGTGCGCTGTATTGTTGACAGAGGTATATTGACACCATCTGCAGCAAGATGATGCTGCAGGTCTTTGGAGGTGGTCTGTGGATTGTCCTTGACTGTTCTCACCATTCTTCTTCTCTGCCTTTCTGATATTTTTCTTGGCCTGCCACTTCTGGGCTTAACAAGAACTGTACCTGTGTTCTTCCATTTCCTTACTATGTTTCTCACAGTGGAAACTGACAGTTTAAATCTCTGAGACAACTTTTTGTATCCTTCCCCTGAACAATTATGTTGAATAATCTTTGTTTTCAGATCATTTGAGAGTTGTTGTGAGGAGCCCATGATGCCACTCTTCATAGGAGATTCAAATAGGAGAACAACTTGCAAGTGGCCACCTTAAATACCTTTTCTAATAATTGGATACACCTGCTTATGAAGTTCAAAGCTCAATGAGCTTACAAAACCAATTTAGTGCTTTAGTAAGTCAGTAAAAAGCAGTTAGGAGTGTTCAAATCAAGAAATTGATAAGGGTGCCCATACTTTTGCACCGGTCAAATTTTGTTTAAATGCGGATTGCACATTTTCTGTTAGTACAATAAACCTCATTTCAATCCAGAAATATTACTCAGTCCATCAGTTATTAGATATATGAAACTGAAAAAGCTGTTGCAAAAACCCAAATTGTTATAAAGAAAAAAGGTTAACATTAATAGGGGTGCCCAAACTTTTTCATATGACTGTAGTTGAAAAGAGCAGTGTATGCAAGATGACCCAGGAATCTAACATAACTTAAAAGACTTTTCCAAGGAAGAATGGATGAAAGTCCCTCAAACAAGAATTGAAAAGCTCTTGGTTGGCTACAAAAAAAATGTTTACTAGCTGTTATAATTACTAAAGGGTGTACTGCCAGGTAGAAATGTAACAGATGAAAATAGTTTTGTTTTTTTTGCCTAAAATATAAATGAAATGTGTCATCTTTAATTTTATGCCTTTTAGAGATCATTTCAGCTTTATCGTAATTATCTGTTCACGATAACAGCAATTTTGATAAGGGGTGCCCAAACGTTTGCATGGCACTGTATATTCTATGTGTGTACACCACCTTGTAGTAATAAGAAATAACCCAGGATGGCATACTGACGAAGGCGGAAGCTGAAACGTACGTCGGGCAGGTGGAGTTCCCGGCGTATTGCTCCTTCTCTCTCCAATCTTAGTTGCAAGTATGCCATCCTGGGTGCTGTGATGGGATTTTCCCGGAATTTGTGACGGTGCTATTATGGGCTAATCTGCGATTGACAGTGACATAGCTGTTAAGGTGCACCTGCTTTGCCCTATTTATATATGCTATTGATGGATGGACCTCATAGTAACATCAGGTTCATAAATATCCTTGCTGTTTGTTATTTTGTGTCCTAATATCTGTGGGTATTTCTTAGTACTACAATTCTTGTGCATATTGTTGCAAGCTGTGTGAGGGCAAATCTTAGATTTATGACCATATGATATTGATTGGTGCACTATATCATATTATTCTATGTGAATCCAGTTTACACTGCAATTTTTGCATTTAGTTCATGATAATTGGTCTATAATATCATCTATTGCATGTTTTCACCATATTATTTGTGGGTTTCGGTGATTTACCCGAAACACATTTGGATATAATTGTCTCTCATATATAGTATATGTACAGTATATATATAGGACTGAGAGCCTTACATATCATTGTTAAATTCTAATATAATATATATTACATGACATCATATTGACGATACAATTTTGGATTCTGTTAATCAAATGCAATATTGTTCATGTCTAATGTCACCATATTGGTCCTCTTTCTATACAAACCTTCTAGCTCCCCCCTTGCTGGAATTCATGGTATAATATAATCTTGTAATCATGCCGGGAACTCCTCTTTACTCACTGTATTTGTTATATGTTTTATAAACACTTGGCATTTTTTATCCCTTGATCAATAAACATTTTGCACTTGAATCAGGACGCTTGGTCGCAGTGTTTTTTTTGTATTTATTTTTGTGCCCTTTGCGACTTGTCCAGTAATTAATATAGACATGGTCAATTATGGTTGCTCATATATCTCTTGAATTATAGTTTTCATCAAGGATATTTATTCCTTAAAAGATGCAACCTATTTTCCTGTTGTTTTTTCTTTCTTATAGAGATAGATATAGATAGACAGAAAGAGTGACAGAAAAAGTGACAGAGAGAGCAGCACAGATAGCGACAGAGAAAGTGACAGACACAAAGACAGAGCGACAGACATATCATAAAATTTGCACCTTGTGAATCTTATTAGACAGCTTTTTATAATAAAATAAATAAATGAAAAAAATGACGTGTGATCACCCTATTTTAGATCAGCAACAAAGGTAAAGCAGAAGGCTGTGAACTAATGTTATCAGGCTGGAAAGGGCTATGAGGCCATTCTCAGTGTAAAAATACCAACCCTCAGCTTCCCCAGAAGTGGCACATTACATTGGATATTCCAATTCCAGTGCTTCACCTAGGTGTGTCCCGATTGCCTAGGTGCATTGGAAAATGGGGTATTGGTAGTTGGGGTTTATGTCAGCTGTGAAGTGTCAGCTGGCATCAAGTCCTGGTGTTGAACAACTGTCGATTACTATCCGACACCCTCATTACTAATATAGTAAGTAAAAAGAAAAAACACACACAGAACTAGTTTATTGAAAAAACATTCATCAACCTTTTTCCCTGGTTCACGATCTTATAACCCCCCCCAAAAAAAACATGCCTGCCCAACGTAGGCCAGGAAATCTGATGTAGTCCAGAAAATCTGATTTAGTCCACAAATGGAGATCAGAAAAACATAAATAGAGAGAATTACAAACAAGAGACTGTCCCTCATTCACCTATTTATTAGAAAGCAAAGATCCATGCAGCTCCGCCATAGTCCACCGTAGTTCAGAGCACAGAGTGAGCAAGAACGTCTGAAGACTGCATCACCTCTCAGGAGATCGGGTGCCCCTGCACACTGGTGATGCAGTCTTCAGATGTTCTTGCTCACTCTGTGCTTTGAATTATGGTGGATTCGGTGGACTATGCTGCGTAGAATCTTTGCTTTCTCATAAATTGGTGAACTAGGGACAGTCTCTTATTTTTATTTCTCTCTGTTTATCTTGTTCAGATTTTCCATTTGTCGGCTTTAGATTTCCTGGACCATGGCGGAGCTGCAAATTTTTTTAAAAATAAAATGGTTAAACCAGGGAAAGGTCTGGGAGTATTTTTTGAAATAAACTATTTTTGTATGTGCATTTTTTACTTACTGGGTTAGTAATGGGAGTGTCTGATAGACATCTCTCCTTTACTAACACGAGGGCTTGATACCAGCTGTGAAATGGTGATGTGCCACTTCTGGGGCAGCTGTGGGCTGCTATTTTTAGGATACCAAGGCATCAATAACCATGGACCTTCCCACTTTATTTTTTAAATGAATTACCTATTTGATTAATTAATTCATTCAATCATTCATTTATTCATAAAAAGATATCCAATGAGCTTCACAAGGTGCAATTTTTTTTTATATGTTGGGGGTTGTGCAATTATTTGTTTATTTGTCGGTCTATATGTCTATCTGCCTGTGTGTCTATTTCCATCTAGATCTATTGTGGTGCCCCTGAGGCTTCCGTCACCACAGAGACATTGCACCCCAGTCAGAGGTGTGATGTCCCATCCTGGGTAAGAAAAGGGGTACATGCCAGTTCACAGGTAAAACTGCACTACACCCATTGCTAGGCACACACTGGGACAAGGGACAGTGGCAGTAACCCTCCCATGCTGCATGCTGGGAGGGGTCGTAAGACCCATCCCTGCTCCCATAGGGTGGTAGCTTAGCAACCGTGGGGTGGGAAGAGCCAGCCGAGTGTAGAGGAGAGAGGAAGGTCAGAGTTTCAGTTTACCTCAGAGAGTGAGAGAGTGAGGAGCCAGCATGTAGCTGTGAAAGAGAAAGGAGCTCTGTGAGTTCAGAGTGTCCGCAACAGAGAAAGAAAGCAACAGAGAAGGAGAGAAACAGAGAGTAGAAGAAGAGCTCTAGTCAGGCAGGAGCTATAGAAAGAAGAAAGTGACGCTTCCTGGTGAAGACCCTGGGACTCGGAGGGTCCAGGTGACACCAAGCAGGGAACAAAGGGATTCCAGGGCCACAGATAGCTTCAGAGCTGGTGGCCAGTGAAGTCAGCTGAGAAAGGACACAATTAGAGGGGTGCACTGGCATGAACCCCCAGATCTACCCGGGATCGGCGGAGGTCCCTGACGGTGGTCCCAGCAGTCCAAAGGCTCCTGCAGGCCTTGACAAGAACTGTGAGTAAATACCTTGAAACTGCACCCCTGGTGTTGCCTCATTTATTTCTCTGCATAGACACTAATAAGCACCAACAGTGTCCCCGGGGCACCGCTCCACCTGTGGGGAGCAGTACCACCATTGCTGCCATATCATCAACCCGGAGGCCTTACACAGCAGCGGCGGCTTAATAGCCGTGTCGCGGGCGGGGAGGAGGGTGCCGGCACCTCGCTCACCCCTCTGCTCGGGTCCGGCTGCTGCTGCTCAGTGGTGGCTCGAGCGGTGGACCGGATCCCGGGGGTTTTCGAGCGGCGCTCCTCGCCCGTGAGTGAAAGGGGATTGGGTTTTGGGATATAGTCTATTGTCCGTGACGCCACCCACGGTTGTGGTGATTTCTAGCACCACCGCTGCTCAATATGGGGATCCCGGGAGTGGTGATGCGGAGCAGCCGGTTGTTGTGTTGCCCCTCCGTGGGTAGGGGTTGGTGATCCCGGGGCCCAGGGATGGTGTGGAAGGTGCAGGGCCTGGTGGGCGCAGGGACACGGCGGCAGCGCTGTGCCTTGCGGCACTGTGGTACTCACTCAGCCTGAGACGTTGACACAGTTTTACGGTAAACCACACGGCTGGAAAGACGGTTCCCACGGACGGCTGCACTTGCTCTCCCAGTAGGTAACGGTGATGTCCCTCTGACCTGCACCTAGTGTTTCTGTGTTGGTAGCGATGGGTTCCCACCGGTAACCCGCTCCCCGGCTTGGATATGGGCCAGAGGAGCCCTGCTTTGCCCGCAGACGCTGGCCCCGAGGAACTGGTGCCCTGGCGGTGGCGGTGTTCCTCCTTAATGGTTGGACTTTTGCCTTCAGTCGGGACTTGATTGTTGGGGGATCGACGTCCCCTTCACTGACGGATTTGGCAAATTATGGCGACTCCTAGCCTTGCCGGGGTCCGAGAGGCCCCTGCCCTGGTGCTGACTGTCCTTCGTGTACTGCTCCAGACCGCCGGGCCACTACCCGTCCGCGGTCCTTCCAGCAACCTCCGAGCAGTCCCCCTCCAGACGATCACCGCTGTTTCTGACCTTGCTGACACTGTCCTGCACTTAGCCGGACCAACTTCAGGTCTTTCTATGCTCACTTTTACTCCTTTCTTCTTTGCTCTACTACTACTTCACTTTCACTTAGCTCCTCTACCACTTCCTTCTACTTTCACTAACTTTTCTTAACTGCTTGGTTCTTCCCGCCTCCAGAGCTGTGAACTCCTCGGTGGGCGGAGCCAACCGCCTGGCCCACCCCCTGGTGTGAACATCAGCCCCTGGAGGAAGGCAACAAGGATTTTAGTAGCTTTGGTGTTCCTAACTGGGATGTAGGGTGTGGTGGTGTGATGACCTGTGACCCCTGGCTTGCCCAGGGCGTCACATTCCCCCTTAGCAAAATGCAGACCGTCCGCGGGCTGCCCGTCCAACACCGGTTTTATTTTCTGTAAAAGTATAAAAAGTAAACATATAAATCATAACATCATCCCACAACGGGAGGCACATTTCTTAAACGTTACTAAACGGTTTTACGGGTACGGTTTCCGCTCTCTCCCACCCAAGCAACCTGGCCCTGATGCTGCCCCTAAAGCCCAGGCAGCACCCCTTGACCCAAGTCCAGCACCAGTTACCCGAGCGGGATCTGTCCTTCCCCTCCAGAGGGTAGCCACCGGTTCCTGTGGTGGCTGGGCCCCAGCCTGCTCTGCTGAGGGCCCTCCCTCCAACCTGCCTCTCCGGAGGCGGCAACTGCGGAAAACGGTACGGTAAAACAACATATTTACAAGCCACTTAACGTTTGTGGTTGCCCTGCAAGTTCACGGGCTTGTCCATGGATAGTTCCCATGCTAACTTTTTAAACGGTCCCCACGGGGACAACGGTGCCGGCTCCGGCCGGTTCAATCACTGTTAATCAGATTAAACTTCGGTTATTTTTTTGCTTATCATTTTCATTTTAAACTCTTCAACTTTTAAACAGGGGGTCCCAACGGGGACTGGACAACGGTGCTCCGCTGCCCTACTCCGATTCTTCGGCTGCGGCGGACCCATCCTCTTCCGACATGGGCTCGGTGTCAGGCCCGGAATCACTATCGACGGCCTCTGCACCAGGCGGGTGGCTACCTGCTGCCGTAGCCTCTAGGCTACGCTTTCCATCTATTTAGAAAAAGTACTAACCCCCCTGACAAAAAATACTAGATCTCACATACTGGACACTAATGAGTTTCTACAAAAAATCAGAGCCCTTGATAAAGCCTCCCCTAATAGTCTTCTATGCACATGGGATGTGAGTAGTTTATACACATCTATCTCACACAGTAAGGGTACTAGGGCAACCAAACTTGCCCTGGAAAAAACGAACTTAAGCCAAGATTCAATGGACTTCACAATGGGCTTGCTTGAAATAGTCCTTGAGGAGAATTATTTCCTCTTTAGGGACGATTTTTACGTACAGCGACACGGGACCGCAATGGGCTCGAATGTAGCCCCGGCCTACGCAAATCTATTTATGGACTTTTTCGAGAATAGGTTTGTGTACTCTTACCCATCCTTCGATGAACTGACCCTCATTTGAGTCAGATTTATCGATGATATTTTTTGCATTTGGCAAGGAGATGACACTAGTCTCATGGCCTTTGACAGTCACATCAACAACATATGGCCTGAATTGAAATTCACACTTAACCAACACCAGTATGAAATCAATTTTCTTGACACCTGCATAAGAAAAGATGAGAATGGTCAACTATCCTCGGATCTCTATCGGAAACCCACTGACCGCAACTGTATGTTGCTATATACTAGTTGCCACCCAAAATCCACAAAAGACAGCTTACCCAGGTCACAATTCAAAATAGTCACCAGAATAGTCTCAGAGGAGACCACGAGGAATCAGAGACTAGAAGAAATGACACAAAGGTTCCGTGAACGGGATTACCCAGAAACCCTACTAAAAATTGAGAGAGAAAAGGCATCATCATCTACTCCCTCAGAGAAATGCCGGACAGTGGAGAGGGTACCTTTTGTGCATACTCATCATCCCTCCATGCCAAAGATCTATAGTATAATCAATCACCATTGGCCCCTACTGAGAAAAGCATACCCAGAGGTAACATCTTTTCTACTTCCACCTCTAATGTGCAAGAGAAGACCTCAGAACATCAGGGATTCCTTAATCAAGGCAGATATAGGGAGTAATAAGAACATCACACAAACACTACTAACACCGAGACGCACCGGTACATTCCCCTGCCTTGGTTGCGCATCTTGCTCTAATGTGATAAACGGTGACCATTTTACGCACCCTAGGTCAGGAAAGAGTTTTCCAATCAAAGAATACTTTACATGTGAAAGCAATTTTGTTGTGTATATTATCAAATGCCCATGTGGCTTGTTATATCTGGGAGAAACCATCCAACATGTGGGTGATAGAATAGCTAGTCACAAGTCTACTATCAGATGCGGTAAACTATGGCTCCCTATCCCACACCATTTTCATGAGGCAAAGCACAGTGTAGCGCAATTGCGCTATCAGGTTATCGATAGGGTACACAGACCCAGACGGGGAGGGAACCATATAGAACTCCTGAAGAAAAGAGAAAGTTTTTGGATATATAAGTTACAGACTCTAACACCAAAGGGTCTAAATAGGGAAATCGATTGGCCAACATCATAGAGACGTTTTGAATCAAGCATATAGGTTTTAGGACCATACTAACTATCTTTTTAATGTTTTTTCTCCAGAAAACCTAGGAAATGTCACACTTTCCTCTTCCATTGTGCACCCACTGGTAGTCGGTAACGTATAAATTTCACCCTATATAATCTTTTGATATAGCCTTACTTCCATTTAGCATATTGGGACCCTTACTGTGCTCTCATTTAACAAAAAAATTTTTTCTAGGTTTGTTTCTCCAGTACTACTATGCATAAGATGGACTATATGCTTCTATTACCTATGATTAGAGTATACAATTTTACATCTAATGTACCAAAAAACTTTCTATCTCTCTAAGAATATCCTTTAATATTCTAGAGACCTCCAAAATAATGGGAAATCCCTTCTTTTGGTTCCTTTCCCAACCCTGGGAAGACCATCCCTCTACCCATGTGTAGCTATGTGGATGACTGAGCTATACTTACATCCCTATACTTACATCCCAGCACTATCATACCATCTTATCATGATCTAACTCTATATACCTCCTCAAACTCTCCTCCGGACCTTATCTGATTATTCTACTATCTGTCGTATTACAACTATGCAGGCAACTAGTGTCTATCTCAAAATACGTCTTCCCAGCACTGTTTTACATCCAAGTACGAAAAAGCACCCACTGCGCATGTGCAGGCGTCTCTATTACATACTGCATGATACCATATATATCCTAATGGAAACGCGGACCACTACTGCGCATGCGCCGGCGTCTGATGTCACTTCCAGTTTTGCGGTGCTAAATAAGCCTGCAAGCCGGTTAACATGGCACAACTAGCCACAGTCTGGGAAGACGGCAATGAGGTAGGTTATCCATCAGGTACTCTGGGCACACTTTCTCTCTATTTACAACTGTAGTAATCGGAAAATATTCCCCTCTTTTACCGTAGAGGAACCTATCACCCACTACTTGTTACACCAGGAAAGTCCAGGTAACTTATAGGTTTTAATGGGATCTTACTTTTAACCACTCACTACTTATACCTGTTGTAACGGTGATTATCATTTTTTCAGCTCAATACAAGTCCCATTGTGTTATTAATAACCTTCCACATTATGCGACTCCTGATGCACACCACTGTTTTAAGGTAATAGCAATGAGTGATATAGTGGTTGGCTATAAAACTATACGATTAGACGTATTCTCCTGATCATTTACCCTTAAAACCTCCAGGGTTTGCAAGTGATAATACTAGCCCAGGTGCTCATATACAAGGGCATAATAGGCCCCAACGATAATACTAATAAGGTACTTCACACTCTATAAGCTAGCTATCAATTTACCATATAAACATATGGCATCTGGAGTCAGCCTTATCCTTCTTCTCTCATAGTGTTCTGTCTCCTATTCATTAAATAGGATAAGGGTAATATCGTTTGTTGCCCACAAGAGGTCACTGTTGGCTTTCTTATGTTTTCCTCATACCTCTCTACAGTATTTCTGTGGTTTTGAGCCTGTTGCTTTAAGGAAAAGATACTTCCTTGGACTGCCCCTTTTTCCCTTCCCTTACTGAGTTGGAGACGCAGATGTCTTGATGCCTCCATAGGATTCAGAGGTGCTATGGTTGGCTCCAGTACCCTTTCTTCAATCGTTCCTCCTGACTAATGGATCCCGGTAGGAATCATTGTACTAGACTACATATTTGTGTTGGAATATGTGTACAGTTGTTATGTAGGCACTGTGAAGTGGCAGTGGATCTACTCAGATTGCATAGGCTGTGATACATGCAGAGCAGGTGTAGGGCAGCTTCAGCAGTGTAAATGTTGTGTTGAGTCATATGCATTGCTCTCTATGTTATGCAGATTCTGTAAATACCAGTACTACTATGTATGTCATTCTGTTATTTGTGATATGCCTGTACTGATATGGATTTGTATCCTTTGTTATAGTTTTTACCAATCAATCATCCATTTCTTATGATCATCCACCTATCCATCATCATTTAATAAATAAAGACTTAAAGGCAACAGAGTCTGTTTATTGAAACATTGGATGAAGGTTAGCTGTATGCCGGAGTCCACACAGCTCACACGTGGACGAAGGCAGAACAGTAAAAACGGGCTGCTGGTCGCAGGCAGCGATTGTACGAACTGTACGGGACAGCTAACACCCACGCTACACGGCACACGGGTATTACAGCAGCCGCCATACAGCTACATAGAACAAGAGCGCAGTCCAGCTCCAGTAAAGATAGCCGGTCGCAGGCTGTAGTACGGGACCGCTAACATCCACGCTGTACCGCATATGGATGTCGCAGCAGCCACCATACAGCCGCAGTGACTAGACCACAGTACGCCAGAAACCACCATTCCACTCTCCACCACGCGGAAGGCCGTCCGCAAATAGACTCTGTTTCCCGCTAAAATAGTCTGCAGCCAAGTGCACAATGTCCGTCAGCCGAGCGTCTTCCCTGAAGACAAGGTCACGGGCAAGCTCTACTAAATCCTCAATTAGGGAGCTTGCTGCCGTCGCCCGCGCTGAGGCCGAAGCAGCTAAAGTGAGGTCCTCCTTCGCTGAACAGGAAATGCAACTCAAACTAAAACAGACAGAGAGTGCACGTCTGCAATCAGAACAAGAAGCAGAGAATGCACGTCTGCAACTGACTTTAGAAAGACTTGCAGTAGAAAAGGAGACAGCAGCCGCAATAGCCAAGGCCGAGTTCCTGGAAGCGGCAGAGCAACCCGAAGGAAGACGTAGCGATGTTCTTGGGCCGGACCTAAACCAGCAGGATCCAGCACAGCGCGTCGCAGAATACATCTACCAATACTCCAGGATAGATGACAGCTCAGATGTGCTTCACCAAACAGACTACGCAGACGGCCAGCCATCCAACCTTGAATTACACCGCTTCAAGCAAGAGAGTGTACAGCACGAGGAGGTTCACCAAAACTACTATTCCACAGGGCGGAAGGTACAACCACCATTTTACCATAAAGAGACACCTTTCTCTCCGGGGAGGTACTATGCTGACTTTCCGAAGGCGGAAACACCCTACAGGTATGGTGATACACCACACAATAGACACGACCATACACCGGCTCGCACCAGCACTGACCAAGCCACCATGGACTTTGCAAAGTTCTTTGCTCGTCGAGATCTGGTCACAAAAGGACTTGTAAAGTTCAATGATCGTGCCGAGAATTATAGGTCGTGGCGAGCCTCGTTCCAGAACACCATAAGAGGTTTGGACCTTTCTTGTAGTGAGGAGTTAGACCTCCTGGTAAAATGGCTTGGTAGTGAATCGGTAGAACACGCCAAAAGACTAAGAGACATTAACATTAAAAACCCACCCAAAGGTCTACACTTGGTGTGGAAGAGACTTGATGAATGCTATGGGTCCATAGAAGTTATTGAAAATGCTTTGTTTAAAAGAATTGATGACTTCCCTAAGATAGGACCCAAAGGCTTTCAAAGGCTAAGAGAGCTAAGTGATCTGTTAGTGGAGTTACAGGTTGCCCAAGAGGAAGGAGATTTGCCCGGATTGGCATTCTTGGATACCGCTAGGGGTGTCAATCCGATAGTGCAAAAACTTCCTTACAATCTACAAGAAAAGTGGGTCTCACACGGTTCACGGTATAAGCAAACACATAACGTGCCATTCCCTCCTTTTGTTGTATTTGTAGATTTTGTAGCTCAGCAAGCTAAAATCAGAAATGACCCTAGTTTTGATTTTACTCTGTCATGTACCACCTCCCCCGGTGTCAAACCCAGTAGGACACCCGTGGCGGTCCACAAAACTAACATTGTCTCCTCAGGTCCTGCTCACAAAGAGAGTAAGCATCCTCCAGAAGAGAACAAACCCCAGGATATCAGTAAACAGTGTCCTCTACACCGGAAACCACATCCTCTACTAAAATGCAGAGCCTTCAGGGAGAAGTCTCTAGAGGATCGCAAAGGCTTCCTCAAGGAACACAACATCTGCTTCAAATGCTGTGCTGCAACATCGCACATGGCCAGGAACTGCGAAGCTAGCGTGAAATGTGCAGAATGTGACAGCACGGATCACAATACAGCCTTACACCCTGGACCACCTACACGAGCGTTGCCGCAAGCAGAAGAACACGATGGAAAACAGAAGAACACTGATGAAGACACCACGGTGGTTACCTCTCAATGTACGGAGATCTGTAAAGGACTCACAGGAGGAAGGTCTTGTTCAAAAATCTGCCTTGTCAGAGTCTACCCAGCAGGCCGCAGGGACAAAGCAATTAAGATCTATGCGATCTTGGACGATCAGAGCAACAGGTCTCTTGCCAAGTCCATCTTCTTCAGCAGTTTCAACATTGCAGGCCCCGGTTCTCCCTACTCCTTGAAGACATGTTCAGGTACCGTTGAGACGGCGGGGAGGAAGGCAAGCGGGTACAAGGTGGAATCCATAGATGGCCAGACCTGCCTATCATTACCTACCATACTGGAGTGCAACCAGATTCCTGACAACAGGTCCGAGATACCTTCACCAGAGGTAGCAGCTCATCACCCCCATCTGAAGCGTATAGCTCACCTGATTCCAGAACTGGACTCAGAAGCTCCAATAGCCTTACTCCTTGGAAGAGACATGCTACGTGTGCATAAGGCTAGAGAGTCCATTAACGTCTCCCAGAACGCTCCATATGCGCAGAGACTTGACCTAGGATGGGTCGTAATAGGAGATGTCTGTCTAGGAGGAGCACACAAGCCAGCCTCAGTCAACAGTATGCTCACCAACACACTAGAAAATGGACGTCCGTCTTTCTTCCGACCATGTCACAACAGTCTGTTGGTAAAGGAATTACCAAGCAGTACTCCTCTGCCATGTCCTTTCGCAGTTCCTTCCAACGAAGACCACACTTGTGAGGGCGAACAAGACCACATAGGCTGTACAGTCTTCCACAGGACCAAAGAGGACAACAAAACAGCAATGTCCATAGAAGACAGGATGTTCTTGGATATCATGGACCAAGAAATAACCAAAGACAAGTCGAACAGCTGGGTGGCACCCTTACCATTCCGACCACGGAGACAACGCCTACCCAACAACAGGGAACAGGTCTACAGTCGATTTGTCTCCCTCAGACACAAGCTCAAGAAGTCTCTCGAGGCCTTGACCGATCTTCATGTGAACCGACCATACGCTCCTGTGCCATCCACAGAAGTCAAATCTCAAAGACTTTGTATCTTCTGCGATGCATCAGTCAAAGCAATCGCAGCAGTAGTATACCTTAAAACCACCGATGTGAATGAACAGATCCATACTGGGTTCGTCATGAGTCGGACAAAACTGGCGCCACTCCGTGAACACACGATACCTAGACTGGAACTCTGTGCTGCCGTCCTTGCAGTAGAGCTGGCTGAACTTATCTCAGATGGAATGAATCAGGAGATCAAAGATGCAGAGTTCTACACTGACAGCAAGGTGGTACTAGGATACATCTGCAACGAAACACGACGCTTCTATGTCTACGTCAGCAACCGGGTATTGAGAATAAGAAGATCAACTCGCCCTGATCAGTGGCATTACGTATCTACTCATCACAATCCCGCCGACCATGCGACTAGATCCGTTGCACCAAGTCACCTTAAGGACACTACATGGTTCACAGGCCCTGCCTTCCTGTACCGAACAACATCCTACATCAGCAGGCCCGATACATTCGAACTGGTGGATCCAGATGTCGATGAAGACCTTCGTCCTCAAGTGTCAGCTCTTCATACAGTGGTTTCAGGACGTCACCTCGGATCTCATCGGTTCAGTAGATTCTCAACCTGGAACTCACTTGTTAGAGCCATCGCTTTTTTACTACACGTGACTCAGTTTTACAAGTCCGAACTACCAACAAATCAGAGATGCAGTAAAGGTTGGCATCACTGCAAGCATGCGTTTACTGCTCCCAACCTAGAGAAAGCCAAGATTACAATACTCCATGTTGTACAAAATGAAGCCTACAACAAGGAAATAAACAATCTCGACAAAGGACTACCCATTCCTAGAGACAGTGCGTTGAGGAAACTCGACCCGTTCATTGACAAAGATGGGCTGCTGAAAATAGGTGGCCGCATTCAAGAAGCTAAGGTAGAAGTCTCAGAGAAACACCCGGTAATAATTCCCGGACGTCATCACGTCACAACCTTGCTCATTCAACATCATCACATCTTGGTGAGACATCAAGGTCGTTTGTTTACCGAAGGGAGTCTACGAGCGGCTGGACTATGGATAGTCGGAGCGAAGAGAAGCGTGAGCAAACTCATCTTCAACTGCGTTACATGTCGCAAACTTCGTGGCATGTTTCAAAACCAGAAGATGGCCAATCTTCCACCTGACAGGCTCAGTACTGAACCCCCCTTCACCAACGTTGCACTGGATGTGTTCGGCCCCTGGTCTGTAGCTACAAGACGCACTAGGAAGGTCCATGCCAAAGCAAAGTGTTGGGCAGTTCTATTCACCTGTTTGTCTGTCAGAGCTGTTCATATCGAAGTAATAGAATCTATGGACACTTCAAGTTTCATAAATGCACTTCGACGCTTCATCGCTATCAGAGGCCCTGTGAAGCATATTCGTTCTGATAGAGGCACGAACTTTATTGGAGCAGCAAGAGAACTCCAAATCCCTTCCAATCTAGACATTACAAATGTAGAGAGGTACCTAGGTGAGCAAGGATGCACCTGGACCTTCAACCCGCCACACTCTTCGCACATGGGAGGCACATGGGAAAGAATGATAGGAATTGCACGCAAGATTCTAGATTCTATCCTCTTGCAAGCAAACACCAGACTTACCCACGAAAGCTTGACTACGTTCTTGGCCGAAGTTACAGCTATCATGAATGCTAGGCCATTGACAGCTCTTTCTGGAGATTCTGGAGACTCAACAGTTCTTACTCCTGCCATGTTACTTACACAGAAAACCTGTGTCCCAGGAGCTCCACCTGGAGAATTCACCGAGAAAGACCTCTACAGAAGACAATGGAGGCAAGTACAAAACGTGTCCAATGCCTTTTGGGACAGATGGAGGAAACAATATCTCTCCACTCTGCAAACCAGAACAAAATGGCAGAAAGACCATCCAAACATCAGACTTGGCGATGTGGTACTTGTAAAGGACAGTCAATCACACCGAAATGAGTGGCCACTCGGCCTAGTCACCAAACCCTTTCCCAGCAAGGATGGGAGAGTACGCAAGGTAGAGGTCAGAGTGAGCAAGCTCGGAGAGAACAAACTGTTCACCAGACCAGTCACTGAACTTGTGTTGTTGTTATCCCCTCAGGAGTCCAATAGTGGCATTGGTTAACGCCAAGCGGGGAGTGTTCTGTCTCCTATTCATTAAATAGGATAAGGGTAATATCGTTTGTTGCCCACAAGAGGTCACTGTTGGCTTTCTTATGTTTTCCTCATACCTCTCTACAGTATTTCTGTGGTTTTGAGCCTGTTGCTTTAAGGAAAAGATACTTCCTTGGACTGCCCCTTTTTCCCTTCCCTTACTGAGTTGGAGACGCAGATGTCTTGATGCCTCCATAGAATTCAGAGGTGCTATGGTTGGCTCCAGTACCCTTTCTTCAATCGTTCCTCCTGACTAATGGATCCCGGTAGGAATCATTGTACTAGACTACATATTTGTGTTGGAATATGTGTACAGTTGTTATGTAGGCACTGTGAAGTGGCAGTGGATCTACTCAGATTGCATAGGCTGTGATACATGCAGAGCAGGTGTAGGGCAGCTTCAGCAGTGTAAATGTTGTGTTCAGTCATATGCATTGCTCTCTATGTTATGCAGATTCTGTAAATACCAGTACTACTATGTATGTCATTCTGTTATTTGTGATATGCCTGTACTGATATGGATTTGTATCCTTTGTTATAGTTTTTACCAATCAATCATCCATTTCTTATGATCATCCACCTATCCATCATCATTTAATAAATAAAGACTTAAAGGCAACAGAGTCTGTTTATTGAAACATTGGATGAAGGTTAGCTGTATGCCGGAGTCCACACAGCTCACACGTGGACGAAGGCAGAACACATAGATTACATGTTTCATGATTATTCTTGAGGGCTCAACTTACCTTCATCTTACTCCAACTACAACCATACTGAACATTATAGTATACAAGGTATTTATGGCACATGCTCTATGCGATAACTCACTGATATAATATCTCTAATCCTAAATATCTCTAATCTCTTAAAGGGACCACAAGAAAAGCATAATCTTTTGATAGCCTGGTTTCTAGAGACTCAGAATATTCACTTCGTGAATCCTTACATAAATAACGACGAGGTAAAAAAACCTCCTGTGGTGTTGTACTAGGAACATATACATACATTTGACACCTTGTTTATACATATATCCCTTCTCCATAGGACTTGTTCTTTTGGACTCCCAATGCAAGAGTTAATGAATTGAAGTGGTGTTCCTCTATAAACAACTCCCCCAAAAAAACCCCTTTCTTTTTTTGCATGTACAGAACCTGAATAAACCACCTCGCAAGAACTGAGGTATACTATACCATTCACACAAGACCATCATGTTGCCTGCTTTCTTCTGCTCTCTTCCTTCCTTCATCCCCCCTTTTTCCTTCTTCTTTTGCTTGTTCTTTTTTTCTTTTTTTCTTGTTCTTGTTCTTTTCTTTCTTTCTACATGACGAACTACCAGTATGTATTATATTACTGTTCTTTGAATTTCTTCAAACGCTGACATGGTAATATTTGTATATCTTTACATGTGTTCTATAACTACATTGTATTTCTATGTGAACATTGTATCATAATGTATATATTGATTGTTGTTTGTTTGTTCTATATTTTTTAGTGTGTATTGGCGTGAAGAAGGCCCGTCACTGGGCCGAAACGTTCCATTTCACTTAGTCTATCTACTAATTAATCAAATATATGAAAAAATATTTATTAATAAAAAATTTTTGTTTGGCACAAAAACGAATCTGTTGATACTCTTTTCAAATCTATGAGAGTGCAGTGATCCATATATATTGTAACTCGGACCTCGGTCCCCTCACTAGCACCTCAACCCTTCCTCCCCATTAGGGCAGAGTGCACACCATTTACTTCGTAGCCTCTAGGCTGGCGACTCTCTTGGCCACAGTCACGGAGGGGTGTACGCCCGACGGGCCAGGCACAGTACGGTGCACGGGTAAGGAGGACGGAGGTGGCGTGGGAGCCAGGGGCAGACCGGGTCCCTCAGCCGCAGCGGCCGGTCCCTCGGGGACACAGGGGCGTGGGTCACTCACCAACTCCTCCATCATGGCCTCCATTCCATATACCCGTGCAACCGCAGCTATATTCTCCACCTCCGCGGTCCACTGCTCCATCAGCCTGCAGATCTGGCTCCGGTAGTGTCGGCAGATCGCTGCCGTTCGGGCCCTCAGCCATGCCGCTGTTCCGGGCACCGGCTCAGTAGCCTCCGTGTAGGTGGGCGGAACAGACATCTCATTGTAAGGCTCGGCAAATCACGGGGTCCCAGCGTCTTGGCTCATACAGCCGCGCGCTACATACATCCAGCCGCAATCGCGTCCCCCTTAGCTTATTTTCGGCCCCTCCTTTATTGGGGCGGGGTTCTAGCCTTCGCGCCTCTGCTACTCGAGAAGACGCTCGAGCGGGAACTTTTCGCGCCACAGATGGCGACTTCTGGAAATTTTCAGCCGGATACCTCCGGCGGTCACAAGGCGCACCTCTACCCAACGGCAGAGCGGTAAGATCCTGTTCGTGACGCCAAGTCGTCGCGGACGGGGAGGAGGGTGCCGGCACCTCGCTCACCCCTCTGCTCGGGTCCGGCTGCTGCTGCTCAGTGGTGGCTCGAGCGGTGGGCCGGATCCCGGGGGTTTTCGAGCGGCGCTCCTCGCCCGTGAGTGAAAGGGGATTGGGTTTTGGGATATAGTCTATTGTCCGTGACGCCACCCACGGTTGTGGTGATTTGTAGCACCACCGCTGCTCAATATGGGGATCCCGGGAGTGGTGATGCGGAGCAGCCGGTTGTTGTGTTGCCCCTCCGTGGGTAGGGGTTGGTGATCCCGGGGCCCAGGGATGGTGTGGAAGGTGCAGGGCCTGGTGGGCGCAGGGACGCGGGGGCAGCGCTGTGCCTTGCGGCACTGTGGTACTCACTCAGCCTGAGACGTTGACACAGTTTTACGGTAAACCACACGGCTGGAAAGACGGTTCCCACGGACGGCTGCACTTGCTCTCCCAGTAGGTAATGGTGATGTCCCTCTGACCTGCACCTAGTGTTTCTGTGTTGGTAGCGATGGGTTCCCACCGGTAACCCACTCCCCGGCTTGGATATGGGCCGGAGGAGCCCTGCTTTGCCCGCAGACGCTGGCCCCGAGGAACTGGTGCCCTGGCGGTGGCGGTGTTCCTCCTTAATGGTTGGACTTTTGCCTTCAGTCGGGACTTGGTTGTTGGGGGATCGACGTCCCCTTCACTGACGGATTTGGCAAATTATGGCGACTCCTAGCCTTGCCGGGGTCCGAGAGGCCCCTGCCCTGGTGCTGACTGTCCTTCGTATACTGCTCCAGACCGCCGGGCCACTACCCGTCCGCGGTCCTTCCAGCAACCTCTGAGCAGTCCCCCTCCAGACGATCACCGCTGTTGCTGACCTTGCTGACACTGTCCTGCACTTAGCCGAACCAACTTCAGGTCTTTCTACGCTCACTTTTACTCCTTTCTTCTTTGCTCTACTACCACTTCACTTTCACTTAGCTCCTCTACCACTTCCTTCTACTTTCACTAACTTTTCTTAACTGCTTGGTTCTTCCCGCCTCCAGAGCTGTGAACTCCTCGGTGGGCGGAGCCAACCGCCTGGCCCACCCCCTGGTGTGAACATCAGCCCCTGGAGGAAGGCAACAAGGATTTTAGTAGCTTTGGTGTTCCTAACTGGGATGTAGGGTGTGGTGGTGTGATGACCTGTGACCCCTGGCTTGCCCAGGGCGTCACAGCCGCATACCACAGGTGGCGTCACGAACACAAACTTTAATCACCCCCAATTTATCAGCCATTTTAACTGACACCCACCAGGGCCACGGAGTCGGGCCCCGTCACCACTGACTACCCCCGGACTAGTCCGGCCCGGCACCGGGTGTCCCATAGCCCTGGGGTGGGCGAGGCAATTTTGGCGTCTCGAACAGGATTTCGTGCCCGGTCCCACCGGGTACTGTGCGCCTGCATAAACTGTGCTTAAAAGACTGTGTTACTGTGAAAAACCGCCGCCGCCATTAGCGCTGCTGAGCGCGGGAAGAAGAGGGGCGTGCCTGCAGAAAGAGCGTGAAAGTAAGCCCCGCCCCCTTTGATCTTGCAAGGAAGAGCGCGAAGCGGTGCCCACTATGGAGAGCGGACGGAAGATGTCTGCATTCAGCCCTGTCGGCATCATGGCGGGACTCCGAAGTGGAGGAGGCAGAGTGGCTTTTGAAGTGGAGGATCGTGGCCCGAGTGAGCTCCCCGCGGGAACCGCTGCCTGGTTGGAGCGGGGGCTGGGTCGATTCTGTGTCCGGGTGAGAGCACAGACGCTGCAGCAGGTGCTCGACTGGAAGGCGGAAGTCCGGAGGATGGTCGCCGTGGTGTGGGCCCAGGAACAGAGGGCCACAGCAGCAGCCGTGTCGCGTGAAGACAAAGCCACGCAGACCCCCACGGCATCCCTCCTCAGCTGGGAGCCAGGACCAGACAGCACCGTGACGAGTGAGCCCTGTGAAGCACCACTCCGGGACCAAGAGGTACCGTGTACGTTGCCCCCGCCACCGTTCCCGCTGGAGGTTCAGAGCCCGGGGATGTATTGTGCCTGGCGAAGAAGTCCGGTGTCCCGTACGACACTGGCACAGTACGGTCCCCTGCAATGGTAACCGCATCCGTGAGTTAACCCCTGAAGTTAAACGTTCGAGTTGAAAGTTTCAAAGGACCTGCTCCAGAAATAATGCTTCCTGCCTTTGTTGAACGTCCCTAAGTTCTCCAGGAGATGCCACCCAGCACAAGAGGTGGAAGGAGGAGGACCTTGTCTGACTTGTTGACCATCGCTGGGTCAGAGTCCCAGTGGGCGCCATCAAGGGTCGGAGCCCCTGGTGGAGGACGACAAGGAGTTAATGGAGTCAGGACAGTACATAGCCCCTGAATGTCTGCCCATTGTTCTTTTCGAAGATGACACCCTATTCCTGAATCCTTGTCCCCTGTTCTTTTTGAAGATGACCCCCCCCTGTTTATGTGTTACCGGGCCACTGGACTGGAATGTGGTCCCCAGTGAATGTGTTATTTATGTGCCTCCCATAAAGGGATGTAATGTCCTAAAGTTTTAATGTTTGATGCATAACTAAATTTTGCAGTTTCTTCCATTGTTTTTGTTGTTTCAGCCCAAGGACGTGCTGGGATTCGCTGTGGGGGAGTGGGGCACCCCTGAGGCTTCCGTCGCCACAGAGACATTGCACCCCAGTCAGAGGTGTGATGTCCCATCCTGGGTAAGAAAAGGGGTACATGCCAGTTCACAGGTAAAACTGCACTACACCCATTGCTAGGCACACACTGGGACAAGGGACAGTGGCAGTAACCCTCCCATGCTGCATGCTGGGAGGGGTCGTAAGACCCATCCCTGCTCCCATAGGGTGGTAGCTTAGCAACCGGGGGGTGGGAAGAGCCAGCCGAGTGTAGAGGAGAGAGGAAGGTCAGAGTTTCAGTTTACCTCAGAGAGTGAGAGAGTGAGGAGCCAGCATGTAGCTGTGAAAGAGAAAGGAGCTCTGTGAGTTCAGAGTGTCCACAACAGAGAAAGAAAGCAACAGAGAAGGAGAGAAACAGAGAGTAGAAGAAGAGCTCTAGTCAGGCAGGAGCTAAAGGAAGAAGAAAGTGACGCTTCCTGGTGAAGACCCTGGGACTCGGAGGGTCCAGGTGACACCAAGCAGGGAACAAAGGGATTCCAGGGCCACAGATAGCTTCAGAGCTGGTGGCCAGTGAAGTCAGCTGAGAAAGGACACAATTAGAGGGGTGCACTGGCATCAACCCCCAGATCTACCCGGGATCGGCGGAGGTCCCTGACGGTGAACCCAGCAGTCCAAAGGCTCCTGCAGGCCTTGACAAGAACTGTGAGTAAAGACCTTGAAACTGCACCCCTGGTGTTGCCTCATTTATTTCTCTGCATAGACACTAATAAGCACCAACAGTGTCCCCGGGGCACCGCTCCACCTGTGAGGAGCAGTACCACCATTGCTGCCATATCATCACCCCGGAGGCCTTACACAGCAGCGGCGGCTTAATAGCTGCATACCACAGGTGGCGTCACGAACACAAACTTTAATCACCCCCAAGTTATCAGCCATTTTAACTGACACCCACCAGGGCCACGGAGTCGGGCCCCGCCACCACTGACTACCCCCGGACTAGTCCGGCCCGGCACCGGGTGTCCCATAGCCCTGGGGTGGGCGAGGCACTATCTCTGTAGCATTCATTGCTGTCCAAAAACACTTAAGAAACACAGGTGAAAAACACATGGAAATGTTTTAATACAAATTCAGCAAAAACACTTGTTTTTGCCTTTTTTTCTTCCTGCCGAGAGATGCAGAAATTTCTGCATCCAAATATTAAATGTGTGCACATACCATTATTACCTTATTACAGCAAGGTAATCATTGTACCAAAGCCAAGTTTCTGTCGATTTAAATTAACTGGTTTAGGTGTATCCAATAAAAACTAGGATAGAAAGGATCTTTATAGAGGTATTAAGCACAGAAGCAGTGGAAGATTGCTCAATACTGTATATTCAGCCACCACCCTGTTGATCTGCTATTACAGTATTGTTTTTAAAGCGATAATAAAGCAGATATGAATGAGGAAACAAAAGGGATAAAAACTAAGAGACAACAATGGCAAAACATTGTGTTCTCATGATCTAGTCCTGTGAAATCTTAGAAAAACTGTTTCGGGAGTCTACAGTATTTCCAATTAGCTTTTCCATTCTTGTCATGGGAATGCCTAAGGCTCCCTTCACACACCAGTGAAAAACACACACGTTTTTCACTGACGTGATAAAGGTGTGTGTGATCTCTGTGTGCTACCCATGATAATACATGGAGATCAGGCACTTATACTCACCTGTCCACGCCGCTGCTGTCCATGGTGCTGAAGTCTCCCACGTTGCTGTGCCTGGCCACCACTGTCTCACCGCTGCTGCTGCTTCTGCGTTGGCTGTGCAGTGAATCTATATGAGCATAATTAGCCGGCCTGGAAACAGAGACAATGTCGCTGGAGACGGATGAGTTTGAAAAGTTATTTATTTTAAAAGTTTGTGATTTTTTTGATACATGTTTCATGCATCAAAAAAATTCAAATAAATTTCCCAATACAATTTTTATAACAATAAATTATTAAAATTTACACACAACAGTGCAAAAAACACACTAAACATGTATAGACAGACAGTGCAATCCTTATATCATAGTATATATAGGGTACAACTTGTTATTCCATAGAATTAGATTAACAAATGGAAAAAATCCACCCCATTAAATCCAGCCTTCCACCATATAGACTTTGATCTCCTTGAAGCCAATACAGACAAAAAGATAAAAATTATGTGGATATTGGCTATCCAGTAGTCCAAGATATACCTCAGAAGGCAGGGTTGAACAGAAACCGGATTTACACCATAATGGTAATATTCACACGAGAACATATGATGTACACATAATTAGTAAGGAGATCCACAATGAGCAATACTTAGCTTCATATATTATAGAAAGTCCTTCACATATGTCTTGTATACATTCAGCGAAACCGCCCTAATCCATCAATCAGCGTCTCTGTGGAATTCACCACCATTGGAAGTCCACTTGCTATATAGATTTGCTGTATGAAAAGGGTCCTCTTTATGTGAGATAAGCAAATAATTGCCCGCCTCGACACGTTTCCCCATTCATGCTTCCTTCCTGTGTGATGCTTTATGACACCATTGCACCATTGCCTGTGACTAGAGATTATCTGCCTTCCTGGTTGGTGCACACTTTGGGATTCTGCATCTGGACACTTGGTGTTTGCTATTATCTATTTTGGGCCTCCTGATGAACCGTATGAACGGGGAAACGTGTTGAGGCATGCAATTATTTGCTTATCTCACATAAAGACAACCTTTTTAGAGTATATTTCCAATATGTATATTTTCCCTAAATGCACAATAGGTGTTTCACGCATCACATCACTGTGTGGTCCGTGGGACATCAGTGATGCCAGAAAAAAACTGACTTTTCTCCATGCAGAAATCACGGACACGCGTGTGCACCGCAGAGAAACACGTTAGTGAGAAATCACTGATGTGTGCACAGACCCAAAATCACTAACGTGTGAAGGAGGCCTAAGAAAGTATAACATATGTTTTGTCCACATTTGCATCGGGGGCAACTTAGGATTTTTGATATCACAAACTATATTGTAGGTGGCAACAGGCATTATAAGTTACTTCAGTCCAAGTGACCAAAGCCTTATTAGGAGGAATAGAGAAAAGCTGATTATTAGAGATGCAAATCTGCGGGCTTTTATGGATTTTCCTCCAAAATTTGATTTGAATCAAATAAATAAAGAAGTAGAGAGTTGTGATGGGCAAACCTCCCCGTTGTTCAGGATCGGGAGCCTCACACAAGCATTTTGTAAAATTCGTGTTCGAGGTCGGAGATATCGTGAACTTGCGTCCAAACCCCGAACTTGGACTTTACGGTTATTGATGGGGCGGGAGGGGTGGGGGGGGTTTGTAACATAAGAAATATAGTTAATAATAAACATTGTCATTATACTTACAGGTCCCGTGACACATCCTACAGACTCTGTCTTCCGGCAGCTTTTGCTTCCGGGTCTGATCATTGCTGTGCCCCCGAGTAACCAACACTGACGACATGACCTTCCATGGGACCAGTCTGGTGTGAATGTTATATTACCTCAAGGGTTCCCAACTATACCATCATGGAAGGTCCTGTAGTCAGTGGTGGTTACCCGGGGGCACAGATGACTGGCCTCAGCTATGCACTTGGGTGAAGGCTCTGACTGCTCTCAGCTGAATCTGTGTGAGCAGACCTGTGTTTGTCTTCTCGCACAGATGTAGCAAAGATGCTCGCCCGCCTTTGGACTATGTCGTAGGTTTTTTTTTGAGTAGTAAAGATGGAGTCCTACATGTCTTTTGTTTTATTTCTAATAAGAAAAAAATTGTCTGTGTTTTTTTATTTTACTGTTAAAATAACAGACAATCACAGACGCTGTCACAGAGTGGGCATCTGTGATTGGATGATGGAGTAACCTGAAACCAGCCCATACATGCTAGCATCTAGAATTTATGGGCAGATTCAAGGTTAGTCCAACAGCCAATCACAGGCGCCTATTCTGCGTGACAGAGCCTGAGATTGGCGGTTGGGTCTCTCACACATATAGTAGTGTAAAAATAAACAAATAATTAAAATAAATGATGTAGTGCTCCGCAGTATTTTTTGATTTTCAGTGCAGATAAAGCGGACGGCTACAGGCTGCCACCCCATCGGCCAGGCCTTACCTTGGCTGGCAATTAAAATACAGAAAGCCCATTAATTTTTTTTAATTATTTAAAAAAAATAATTAAAAATAAAATGCATGGGCTCCTGCCGTAGTTTGATCGCTAGTCAGGTAAAACCAGGCAGCTGGGGCCTGGGATTCTCAGCATGGTGAGGCTCAAGCATTCTGGGCCCCCCACGCTAAAAACTGCAGCCCGCAGCCACTCCTGGAAATGGTGCATTTTTTCTTAGAATCTAGAAACGGAATCCAACTCTGCTATACCTGTTTCCAGTCCTGTGTCCTGCAGTTGTTCTACCCTGGTTCCCGATAATTTCTGATAACCAAGTACTGGCCACCACCATAAAAGGTATAATAATCCTCCTGATAAATAAAGTGATGAACCAAGTGCCCACCATTATGCAGAACAAGTCACGGGATCAGACTAGTTGACAGATTAACCAGGGTGGGTGTTTATTTACAGGAGTGTTGTGAATGTTAGTTATGTTTTGGCTGCTGGGAGGCTCCCTCTGGTGGCCAGGAATGGTTTGGACTTGGACCAGGTGTGTTGTGCAATGGGCGTTTCCTTTGCTTACTCTCTGCTTATTTAAATCCTGGTCTGATAGCAGGCTATGCCGGATGTCAGTTGTTCTTTGTATTACCAGCCTGCTTCATTCTGCTCCACACCACATCTACCCCAGATAAGTGCTTGCTCTTTATTTATTGTTTGGTTCTTTTGCTCTTGTATGGGTTTGTCATTTGCTGTGGTTGTTTTCAGTTTATTTGCATGCAGGGATTTTCCCCCTCAGTTGCTTGGCTGGGGAACTCCCTGCAGTTCTGATTGGAGTATAGCTCTTTTGGGTCCATGTGTTTGTGGCTTGTTGACTTTGTTATGATTCTTGTTTTCTGTTCATTGGTATGACAAGAGCACCTGGTATAGGACAGAGTTCAGATCGTGCGATCTGAGGGCCTTTTTGTACTATCAGGAATTTGGGATTTTGCAGGGTTTTCCTCTGGCCACCATCAGCCCCTTTCCTGTCCTTTCCTATTTTAGTCAGTGGGGGCCTCACCTTTTGCTAATCCTGTCATCTATCTGTGTATTGTGTTGTTCCTATATCACCGCAGTCTTTGAATGTGGGGGGCTTGCTATTCTTGTCTATTTTCTGAGGCAGAGAGTTATTCATCTTTCCTTCCTTTAGGATAGTTAGTTCTCCGGCTGGGTTCGCGGTGCACAGGATGTTAGTTCACCCCTCGGCTACTTCTAGTGTTGATGGTTAGTGAGGGGATGGTGGCCAGATTAGTTGCCAATGCTCTTGTCACCTTTTACCAATGATTTGTGGTGGTCTTTCATGGTTCCGGATCATAACACAGGAGATTACAAACGCAAGCTATAAGACAGCTGGAATAAAAGAAGTAAGGCGATAAAACAAATCTTTCGGCCATTTTTGTCCTTCAAAAGAAGGAGGACAAAGATGGTTGAAAGAGGAAGCGAGGACCTGGAGAATTGAAACGCCCATCTGATCAGTCTGCTCTTCACCGACCATTAGGCGAGTATAACAGGTTCCCTTTAAGAACTTGATTTCTTAATTGATGAAGCAGATCAGCTGATGTTTATTTGTGTAATGAGGGTGGTTTCTTGTCAAGGGTCTCAGCACTGTTTATCAACATGTACAGAATTATTAGGCAGCTGGTTTTCCTCAGGGCAATGGGCCAAAAAAAGAGATTTAACTGGCTAAAAGTCAAAAATTGTTAAGTCTTAGAGATGGGGGCAGCACTCTTGATATTCCTTAGATGTTGGTTCCTGATCACAGAACCATTAACAGTTTTGTTGCAAATAATAAAGATTGTTGCAAAAAATGTGTTGAGAAAAACAGATGCACATTAACTGCAAAAGATGTGAAAAGAATCAAATGGGTAATGACCAGGAGCCCATGATCTTCAAGGGCTGATAAATAACAGAACTACAACTAGTGTTGAGCCACCCCCCTAGTGTTCGAGTTAGTTTCGATTCGTCAAACTGCGGCTCAGTTCGGCTCAGTTCGACGAACGTTCGACGAACACCTTCAAACCCCATTGAAAACAATGGGAGGCAAACACAAACACATACAAACACATTATACATGTACACATACATTTAATAAACATTGCTATTACACTTACAGGTCCCCGCGACGCGTCCTGCACTCTGTCTCCCGACGCTTTTCCATCCGATCATCGCTACACCCTCCCGGTAACCAGCACTGATGATAGGACCTTCAGTGACGTCGTCATAGCATGTGACCAGTCACATGTGTATTAACTCATTGGCTACAGACTGGTCACATGGCTAGACATCATGCTAGGTCCTGTCAGTGTATCTCTCCGGTACACGGTGCTCGTTTGAGCATCTCCGTGTACCGGCGAGATGCTTGGCTCCCCGTTCCTGCATGTGGGGGCTCTTTACAGAGTCAGCCCGCATGCAAGAACTGACTGCCAAAGCCGGTGAATAACAGAGATCACCGTTGCTATAGTAACCCGCCTGTTAGATTACTATTTCAACGGTGGGAGCGGTGAAGTCACCGCTTACAACCCGCAGCCTTTGCTCACTCACTGAGTGAATAGACTGCACTGGAGCAGCAGCGGCTTCCTCCCATGCAGTGCTGTCTGATGTAGCAGAGCTGCATGGGTTGAAGGAGAAAGAAGACAGAAGACCAGGATCGTGGAGGGGTGAGAGGGAGTAATAAACATGGAGTCTCTAAGTGTGTCTGTGTATTTATTTCTACTAAAGTATTTTTTCTCTGTGTGGTGTCTTTTTTTAACCCTTTATTGGAGATTCATAATGGCCGGGTCAAACTTGCCTGACATTAAGAATCTCTGGCTTAATACTAGCTAGTAAAACAAAGCTAGTATTAACCCATTATTACCCAGCAAGCCACCCGGCATCAGGGCAGCTGGAAGAGTTGGATACAGCGCCAGATTATGGCGCTTCTATGAAAGCGCCATTTTCTGGGGCGGTTGCAGACTGCAATTCGCAGCAGAGGTGCCCAGAAACCTCGGGCCAACCTGTGCCGCGGATTCCAATTCCCAGCTGCCTAGTTGTACCTGGCTGGACACAAAAATGGGATGAAGCCCATGTTCATTTTTTTTTAATTATTTCATGAAATTCATGAAATAATTAAAAAAAGGGCTCCCCTATATTTTTAGCTCCCAGCCGGGTACAAATAGGCAGCTGGGGGCAGCCGTACCTGACTGCTGTACCTGGCTAGCATACAAAAATATGGCAACGCCCACATCATTTTTTTTGTGGGCAAAATACTCCTGCATACAGTCCTGGATGGAGTAAGCTGAGGCTTGTAGTTCTGCAGCTGCTGTCTGCTCTTCTGCATACACTAGTGAATGGAGCATGCTGAGCCTTGTAGTTCTGCTCCCCCTGTCTCTCCCTCCAGCATACAGTCCTGGATGCAGCATGCTGAGCCTTGTAGTTCTGCAGCTGCTGTCTGCTCTCCTGCATACACTAGTGGATGAAGTATGCTGAGCCTTGGAGTTCTGCGCCCCCTGCCTCTCCCTCCAGCATACAGTCCTGGATGGAGGATGCTAAGCCTTGTAGTTCTGCAGCTGCTGTCTGCTCTCCTCCATACAGACAGACAGCATCTGCAGAACTACAAGGCTCAGCGTACTCCATCCAGTACTGTGTGCAGGAGTTTTTTGCCCCACAAAAAAATGACATGGGCTTCGCCATATTTTTTTATGCTAGGTACAGCAGACAGCTACGGGCTGCCCCCAACCCCCAGCTGCCTATTTTTACTCGGCTGGGAACCAAAAATATAGGGAAGCCCTTTTTTTTAATTATTTCATGAATTTCATGAAATAATTAAAAAAAAAAATGACG
Source organism: Anomaloglossus baeobatrachus (assembly GCF_048569485.1). Taxonomy (NCBI): domain Eukaryota; kingdom Metazoa; phylum Chordata; class Amphibia; order Anura; family Aromobatidae; genus Anomaloglossus; species Anomaloglossus baeobatrachus. The sequence continues at coordinate 254,538,433 of NC_134358.1, forward strand.
TGAGCTTTGCCCAATTTTTGTGTCCAGCCAGATACAACTAGGCAGCTAGGGATTGGACTCCGCAGCGCAGGGTGCCCAAGCTTTCTGGGCACCCCTGCTGCAAATTGCAGTCCACAGCCACCCCAGAAAATGGCGCTTTCATAGAAGCGCCATCTTCTGGCGCTGTATCCAACTCTTCCAGCTGCCCTGGTGACGGGTGGCTCGCTGGATAATAATGGGGTTAGGGCTAGCTGTATATTATCAACTGGCCTTAAGCCCGAAATTCATGGTGTCACGACAATATTAGACATGGCCACCATGAATTTCTACTACAGATAAAAAAAAACACAACACACAGAAAAATATTTTTATTAGAAATAAAACACAACACAATTAGTGATTCCATCTTTATTGAAATAAAGAACCCCCCACCGCCGTAATCCTGGGTCAAGGGTCCCGCGACGTCCAATCCGGATCCAATATCATCTGATTGGTTTGCTGGAAGGCAAAGCGATCAAATGATGTGTCAGGTTCAAGGGCCTGAATCACATGACACAGCAGCTGATGCATCATTGCAAAAAAACCAAAAACATACTACACACTACTGTGTAGACTCCTGTCCGACAGCAGCAGCTGATAGTTTAGCCGGCCGGGTGGTAAAAAGCTGGCCTCACCGCTCGACTTATAGTGTCAGCTGATCCCGTCAGGTGACCGCATCAGCTGACTATCGCCAGGTCTGAGAGAGTGTAAAGAGAGAGAAAAGAGAGAGAGAAAAGAGAGAGAAAAGAGAAGAGAGAGAGGGAGAGAAAAGAGAGTGAAAATAGAGAGAAAATGGAGAGAGAAAAGAGAGAGAAAACAGAGCGAAAAGAGAGAGAAGAGAGAGGGTGAGAGAGATGGAGAGAAGAGAAAGAAGAGAGAGAGAAGAGAGAGAGAGAGGAGAGAGAGGAAGAGAAAAAGAGAGAAGAGGAGAGAAGAGAGAGGAGAGAGAGAGAAGAGAGAAGAGAGAGAGAAGAGAGAGAGGAGAGAGCAATGCAGCCTCATTCCGTGAACTGCTCTGATTTTAGAGGTGTGTCCCACGGCTCACAGCTGATGTCCGGTTCCTCCCCTCAGTGCATAATAAATTAAAGTATAATTATAAATAAATGATAGTTATAATTTAAAATTACAAATAAATAAAAATCTTTACCAGGACTCGAACTCATTCCCCTTAGGCAGTAGCTCTACCCATTGAGCCACTGCCTCTAATGAAAAGCATAGGAAGATTTGGTAATCTTGACCTCTGTATTGCACTTGAGAATCCAGAAGTGGATTATTCAGCTACAAAAAGGAGAGAGAGAGGGAAAAAGAGAGAAAAAGAGAGAGAGAGAAAAAGAAATAGAGAGAAAAAGAGAGAGAGAGACAGAGAGAGAGAGAAAGAGAAAAAGAGAGAAAAAAAGAAAAAGACAGAGAAAGAGAGAAAAAGAGAGAAAAGAGAGAAAAAGAGAGAGCGAGAGAGAGAAAGAGAGAAAGAGAGAGAGAAAAAGAGAGAAAAAGAGAGAGCGAGAGAGGGAGAAAGAGAGAGAAAGAGAGAAAGAGAAAAAGACAGAAAAAGAGAGAAAAAGAAAGAACAAGAGAGAGCGAAAAAAAGAGAGAAGATGAGAGAGAGAAAAAGAGAGAGAGAGAGATGAGAGAGAGAAGAGAGAGAGGAGAGAGCAATGCAGCCTCATTCCATGAACTGCTCCGATTTTAGAGGTGTGTCCCGCGGCTCACAGCTGATGTCCAGCTCCTCCCCTCAGTGCATAATTAAATTTAATTAAATTAAAATTAGAAATAACTAATAATTATAATTTAAAATGAAACGTACATTGAATTCTTTACCGGGATGGCCGGGACTCGAATTTGTGAACTAATTTTCCTTATGCAGTCGCTCTATCCATTGAGCCACTGCCTCTAATGAAAAGCATAGGAAGATTTGGTAATCTTGACCTTTGTATTGCACTTGAGAATCCAGAAGTAGATTATTCAGCTACAAGGATGGATGGATGGATGGATGGATGGATGGAGAGAGGGATGGATGGAGGGATGGAGGGATGGATGAAGGGATGGAGGGATGGATAGAAGGATGGATGGATGGAGGGATGGAGGGATGGATGGAGGGATAGAGGGAGGGATGGAGGGATGGAGAGAGGAATGAAGGGATGGATGAATGGATGGATGGAGGGATGGAGGGATGAATGGATGGACAGAGGGATGGATGGAGGGATAGAGGGATGGATGGAGGGAGGGATGAAGGGACGGATGAATGGATGGAGAGATGGAGGGAGGGATGGAAGGAGGGATGAAGGGAGGAATGAATGGATGGAGGGAGGAATGGAGGGATGGATGGAGGGATGGATGGATGGAGGGATGGATGGAGGAATGGAGGGAGGGATGAAGGGAGGGATGAATGCATGGAGAGATGGAGGGAGGGATGGAGGGATGGATGGATGGATGGGAGGGCAAACACCGCCACTACCGCTCTCATCACCGCACACACGCAGGCACGACAAAACCCATCATCACTGCACACGCAGGCATTACCTCAGTAACGTCCCCGCTGACAGCGTGGCTCACTTCAGTTGCTGCGTGGATCTGACACAGAGCGCTCATGTGCTATGGTGCTCCCTGTGAACTTCATGTAGCAGAGCTGGATGCGTCATGGGACCTCGTGGATTACGCCGGACCTGGAGGGGTATTTGGGCATAAAATGGTGATAGAGAGTATTTTTTGTCTTTTATTCCAAATGAAGGATTTTTAATTGTGTGTGTTTATTTACTTTCACTTACACATTAATCATGGAAGGTATCTCGGGGAGACGTCTGCCATGATTAACTCCTTATTACCCCGATGGCCACCGCACCAGGGCAATTCGGGATGAGCCGGGTAGAGTCCCGGGACTGTCACATCTAATGGATGCGGCAATACCGGGCAGTTGCTGGCTGATATTGTTAGGGTGGTGGGCTCCCCATAACGTGGCGCTCCCCATCCTGGCAATACCAGCCTGCAGCCGTGTGGTTTTATCCTGGCTGGTATCAAAATTGGGGGAAACCGCAGTTTTTTTTTTTTTTTTATTATTATTTATTTATTTATTTTACTGCACGATATAGACTCACCCACCGGCGGCTGTGATTGGTTGCAGTGAGACAGCTGTTACTTATCGTGGGGGCGTGTCTGACTGCAACCAATCATGGGCGCTGGTGGGTGGGAAAAGCAGGGAATACCAGATTGAATAATGAGCGCAGCCATTTTCAAAAGAGGAAAAGCCGCCGGAGCTTTGTGACAGCGGTGCAGTGCCGCTCCCGTGATCGGTGAGTAGGAAAGAGAGAGGGATTGTGCTGGGGATGCAGGACACATGCAGATATGCAACGTGCGCACATAGCCTTACTGTGAAAAGCCACGCTTTTGGTGATCTAACCGTTATCGAATGGTAACTCAAACTGCCAAACTTGAAGCAAATCGTTCGAGTTCGTCGAACGACTCGAACACCGCCCAAAATCACTCGAATTTGAAATTGGTTCGAATCGGTTCGAATCGAACATCGCTCAACTCTAACTACAACCCTCATGGAGAGCCCAGAAGTACAAGGTGTTCAGTGCGCAGAGACATGGCCGGAGTAAGGAAACCAACCATTTTTTTACATTCCCATTTGGACTATTTTCCTGAAAACCTTTGTGCTGTTAGCGAAGAGCAAGGAGAAAGATTTCACCAGGATATCAAGGAGATGGAATGATGATACCAAGGAAGATGGAATGTGAACATGATGGTGGATGACTGCTGGATGCTTCACAGAGAAGATCCACAGGTCTTCCAGAAGAGAAAAGGTATCAAGAGAAGCTTTGAAGAAAAAAGGAAAAGGCATAAGAATTAATTTCCAATACAGTTGCTGAATAAATTTCAATACATACAATTCAATACATACAGTTCAATACATTTTATATATAATATTGTGGACAATTTTGGCTACAATAACGATTTTTCTCGCTTGTACATAATTTTACAAATGTTTTGTGCACAATGCATAGGTGATAGTTAAAAATAAAAGTCTTTCTTGAATAAGAAAACATAAGAATCAGCCATTGGATTTGAAACAGTTTAAATAAACCCAAATTTTGCACACCTGTGTAATTACGACACTTACATTATCTACAGGTATATTTACTGCACCCCCTGAGGAAGTGAGTGTAAACAGGTGAAACGCATATTAGGAAGCATGGTCTGTTAGAGTTTGGATGTTGCCCAATATTATGAGTAACATTATCCATGTTGTATACTTGTTAAATAAACACATTCATATAATAATAATAATAATATTTATTCATTTATATAGCGTTGTTATTTCAACAGTGCTTTGCATACAATGGCAACACTGTCCCCATTGGGCCTCACAATCTAGGTTTCCTATGAGTATGTTTTTGGAGTGTGGGAGGAAACCGGAGAACCTGGAGGAAACCCACGCAAACACAGGGAGAACATACAAACTCCACATACTATTATTACATATTTTCTGCATGTCATGATTATTATGCCTTACAATTCTACCCATGTTACAGGTGATATGTACCTGCATATGACCTGGTTTTGTCATTTTGTATTTCTTGACATAAAAAATAATTTTATATATAGAATGTAAGCTCGCAACTCGCAAGGGCAGGGTCCTCTTCCCTCTGTACAAGTCTATCTATTGTAACTTGGATATGTATTCTGTATGTAACCCCTTTTCATGTACAGCACCATGGAATTAATGGTGCTCTACAAATAAATAATAATAATAATAATAATAGTAATAATAATAATAATAATATAGAATAGAATACGTATTTTTAGCTAAAAACTCCTTTTGCCATTTGTGTTTCATTTGGACTGGCTAATGGTTACTACCAGAGAGGCTGCTTCCATGTTGGATGTGCATAGCTCTTAATTTAATTATGTACTTAGGGGATTTGATTTTTCTATCTACAAAAGAGTTTTTTTATTTTTATTACCAATTCACTTCTGATTAAGAAAAAAAATCCAATTAATTGAATCAGAGCCTAGTTCTGTTAGCATATGTCACATATGTCAGCACTCAGCAGGCTTAATTTTAGTATAGTAGTAATCCTTACAATAACAAGAAATGAGTAAAGCGGAGCTTGTGCTAAGAGGACCCCGCTGAGTGTGATACAATTCATGGTTTTATTTCTTTTGTGCTTCAAAGAAAGTTTTACAACAATATCATTTCCATAAAATGCTGCACTGGATATTGCCACAAAGTTCCTTTGATTGAGCAGAGCTTGTCACCAATGCCGTTATATCCTGTCGTTCTTTTAAAAATAACCATTCTTTTCCTTTACACAGAAAACACCAAACTGAGCAGGAAATATTTTTCTAAATAAACTCAAAGACGTTGTAACTTTGCTGTTTAGTCTGGTGTAGAGATGTGGTAGATTTTCAGTTTCTCAATGAGTAAATTGAAACAAATATTCTGGAAGCATCAAGGTAGAATATCGATGGTACAAGGTATTAAAAGAGTTTAACCCTTTCACGCCAGAGCCTCTTTTTGCGTTCCTGACCAGGCCATTTTTTCCAATTTTGCCCAGTGTCATTTTATAATATAAATAATGACTCTGGAACGATTCAACGGATCCCAGTGATGCTGAGATTATTTTATCGTGACATATTGTACTTCATGATAGTGGTAAATTTGTATCTATATTATTTACGTTTATTTATGAAAAAATAAAATAAAATAATTTGACAAAAAATATAAAAATTTCGCAATTTTAGAACTTAGAATTTTTATGCTCTTAAAGCAGAAATCACACAAAAACATTAATAAATAACCTTTACCACATGTTTATTTTACATAAGCACCATTTCTGAAACACCATTTTTTTTGTTATGAAGTTAGAAGGGGTTAAAATTTTATCAGCGATTTCTCTTTTTTACAGAAAAAATGTACAGAAATTAGGGACCATATCATGGTGGGTTCCAGCATTGGATGTGAACACTACAAGGTTGGTTTGTTCATTTCATGCATCCCATCTGGATAAACCTGGTGCTTAGTGTCTGTAGACCACTCGAAGAAAGGGGGGTACTGTCACGAGTGTGTCACGCTTGACAGATAGCCCTGTGGTGTCTGGCTCTAGAAGATCGCAGTGTTTGGCTGCTGTAAGCGCTCACCTGCTCACATGATGGAGGCACATGATGGGGCAGATGAGCAGCCTCTCTACACTGTCTGCTTCTCAGACATACACACTCTCTGCCATGTGCCGAACAGTAGACTCCTTTTTAGAATAAATAAATAAGCACTTGAACCTTGCCTCTCCCCCCATCTCATTGTAGATTGTAAGCTCTCACGAGCAGGGTTGTATTTTTTTTCCCCTCTAAATATTGTATTTCTATAACTGTTACTTGTTTGTATATGATCCTCCTGAATTGTAAAGCGCTACGGAATATGTTGGCGCTATAGAAATAAAGATTATTATTATTATTATTATTAGAAGCCAGGAGTGACACGTCAAACACACCCATGCGCGGGGTATGTGGATGGCCAGACCCACCCATCTCTCAGCCATCTGTGATCCTGGGCCCTATGAACACTATAATAAGAACCTGTGGCACTACAGGTATTAGCACGGACTTCCAGAATCACACTACTTCAGTGGTACATACTGACCATTCACAATCAGGCGGGCTGCCATCTTACACTGCGAAAATTGCTCCCTGACATTCTGTGCATGGAGTTAATTCCTTCCCTTTAGGACCCTGTAGAGTTCATCATCTTTCAGCTGTTAATCATCTGTACTTCCTTTTGTGTGCTTAAATACCCTCATCCCCCCTGGATTTGTGTTGGTAATAGACTTAAAACCTTATACAAACTCTGGATGTAAGCAGTTGGCTTGTACTCTCATCCAAAGAAATATTGTTGTTCTTTGTTGAACTTCTCCCTGAGTTATCTGGAGATAAGTTGCTGATATGCTTTTGTGACGCCCTGGCCTATCAGGTCGTCACAGGGTATAGTGCAATCTGCCCTCCTGTGCAATATCCACCTCCTCCTTGGTTACGGGTCCCTAATCAATGGTGTTGCCAAAACCAGCTAATCAAAATCCTTTGGACACTCTGCACCACACCCACCAGACACACCAGTGGACGGCCTGAGTGGAATAGGGTCGCCCACTTGGGGGGTTGGTTAGGGGGAGGTCAGGAGCTGGGCTCCTTGGAACTACTAGGTAGCAGACATTGGTCTGGGCCTGGTAGGAGCTAGACCCTCAGTCACAAGGGATCATGACAAGGGGCACGGCATTGTCGTGGAGGACAGCCGACAGCCTTGTACCATCACCGGGCTGGGAGCAGGGCACGACGGGGTACGTGAACCCTAGGTCAGGGAGTAGCTTCAGGCAACCTGACAATTCCCCCGACGAGAACGGAGCCTACAAGATCCGCTCTCCACCAGCTCCAAAATCGGGGTACTAGCGCAACTAGAAGGATAGGACTTTCCACAAATACGGTCCAAGAAATCCCAAGCGTGCACCCTGAGAGCAAGCTCCCTCAGTTAGCCATACTGGGGAGCGGGACCCGACTAGTTTCAGGCTACAGGGACCAACCAGAGAGAAACTAGGTGCTATGGGAAAAGGTCACAGATCAACAGGCAACACCAACGGAAACGGGACCCAAACGTGCTCCCCCTCAGCGGCAGCGGTGTCCAGAACTTTGGATTACTACAGTTGTCGGTGTCAGCGTTATTGGACTGAGTGAGTACCCAAGTGACCCTTACCTCCCCAACGGCACTTCCCTGTCACCTTCACCGAGTCCCGGGGCATCCCCCCTACCCGTGGAGGGGTTAAACACCTGGCTGCCCACTCCATCGCCACCGGGTACTCCCAGCCGCAGCGGTGGTACTCCACCTTACCACACACCACGGGTGGCGTCACGAACTTTCAATACACCATACCCCCTGTAAATACCCCCCTTCATTCGAGTGGCCGCGAGACCCCCGGGTCCGGACACCTCTTGAGCCACCGCGGATCTGGATCCAAACAGCTCAGCTGCTGACACGGGGGCGGTACACTTTACCCCTGTGCGTACTCCCTGTGTCTTCTTCAGTACTTAGTCGGGTTGACTAAAGGCCGCTTTACACGCTGCAATATCGCTAGCGTGCGTACCCGCCCCCATCGGTTGTGCGACATGGGCAAATCGCTGCCCATGGCGCACAACATCGCTCAGAACAGTCACACTACTTACCTGCTTAGCGACATCGCTGTGACCGGTGAACCGCCTCTTTTCTAAGGGGGCAGTTTGTTCGGCGTCACAGCGACGTCACTAAGCGGCCACCCAATAGAAGCGGAGGGGCGGAGATGAGCGGGACGTAACATCCCGCCCACCTCCTTCCTCATTGCGGGCGGGATGCAGGTAAGGTGAGGTTCCTCGTTCCTGCGGTGTCACATGTACCGATGTGTGCTGCCGCAGGAATGACGAACAACATCTTTACTGCAGCAGCAACGATAATCAAGATTAGGGGGGATGTCACCGATTAGCGATTTTGAATGTTTTTGCAATGATTCAAAATCGCTAATAGGTGTCACACGCAACGGCATCGCTAACGCGGCCGGATGTGCATCACAGAATCCATGACCCCCAACGAGATCGCTTTAGCGATATTGTAGCGTGTAAAGCGGCCTTAAGCGATCATCCCACCCATTCCCTACCTAGGGCCCAGTTCTAGGGTCAGCTTAGGGTCAGATATTCTGTTCTGCATATAGGTGGGGAATATATCTAGGGTGGTAAGAGAAGCTAGGGGCCAACAATAGACTTTGTCAGGAATTATCGTCTCTTCCTTCTTTAGACACAAGGTTTTCTTTCCATTCCCTTTTGCTGTTCGCTTGGTACTATCCCCATACCTAGCAAGATATTATCACCAGCCATACAAAAAAAAACAAACAAAAAATGTTTTGTTTTTTTTATTTGGATCCAGTCCCTGTTGTCACTGAGCAGCTGCAGGGTCTGTCCCTAGAGGAAGCATAATTTTGTACAGCGGTTCAGTTGCAGCTGCGAAAGCAGATCCCTAATGCTGAGGATTCTGTGAATAGGAAGGTCCAGCCGGAGCCCAATTTTGCTCTCCCAGACAGGTTTACAGAGGGTAGAGATAAATTTTTGGTATTTAAAGAAACCTGTAAATTGTACTTTAGGCTTCCGTCTTACTCCTCTGGAGATGAGGAGCAACGAGTGGGATGGTAACTCCCAGATTATAGAGGGATCGCTAATCCTTGGCTTTCTCTTTGCCACATGGCTCTGGTTGCCTCCGGTTGATGGATGGATTTTTGAGGCCTTGGGTCTCATCTATGATGATTCTGACTAAGTCTCTTAGGCTGAGTCCAAGATCCGTTGTCTCCAGCAGTGGGATGGGTATTGTTCAGAATTTTGTAGATGGGCAACCGACACCAATTGGAATGACCCAACTCATAAGCCAATTCTGTCAGGGACTTTTAGAATGGTTGAAGGATGCCTTGATGATTTATGAGACCCTGAGTCTTTCGAGGCTGCCATGTCCTTGGCTATACGTGTGGACACATGCCTCCAAGTTAGAGTGGTTAGACCACTTTCCCCAGAGACCCTTTCTCAGGGCAGCACCCCATTGCCAGGGGGAGGGGGGGGAATCTGAGGGTGAACCATCACTCTTAGGTTTGGAGAAGCCCATGCAACTAAGGGGGGCCACTACTTTGCATGTTTCCACTGAAATCTGCAAAAAAGGGGTTTGCATGGTTTTTTTGGTAAAAAAAAGGTCATTTTATTGGAGTCTGTTTCTCAGTTCCTACGCAAAAAGGAATATCTGGACCTCGGTTACCCATAGTGGTTTGGAGGTGGACAATTGGGGTGTGTGTTTGTCTTCTACATGTAACTCTTAGTTTGTTCTGACAGCATAAGTGGTGCTAGAGATCAGGCCTGAGAAAATTTCTGTTTGTGGACTGTGGAGCAGGAGTCAGCATGGTGATTGCTCTGTTTGTAAGAACTCATGGGCTTGCCTGAAGTGTGTTAACTAAGCCCATCTCCTTCTATGTTATTGACTCAGTGTCACTTGTTCAGGGATACCCAACACAGATTTTACATTATGTAAAACTGAGGGTAGGACCCCTGCATTATGAAGTAATTTCCTGTTATATCCTGGAGGGCCTTCACACTCCTACTGTACTAGGTCTACCATGGTTCGTGAAACATAATCCTGTAGTGGATTGGCAATTGAGGGAAATTGTGGAGAGGGGAATTTTGTGTCTCAATATTTGCCTGAACGCGTCTCTCTGCAGTCTCTATGGAGGTCTTTTGTCTGGTTTTGAGTATGTATTTTCAGAAAGGGGATGACATGTTTTGCCTCCCCATTGTGCATATGACTATGCCATTAATCTGCTTCCTGGAGCAAAACTACCCAAGTCCAGACTGTATAATCTTTCTGGTCCAGAGAGATAAGACATGAAAGATTACATTGCTGAGAGTCTGGAGACAGGAAATTTGCCTGTGGCAGCAGGGTTCTTCTTCATTCAGAAGAAAGATTGGGGTTTTCGCCCTTGTTTGGATTTTCGGGAATTGAATCAGATTAACGTCTGAGACCCATATCCTCTCCCTCTTATTATGAATCTATTTAGATTGTGGGAGATAAATTGTTCTACAAGTTGAACTTAAGGGGGGTTTATAATGTGGTTAGAATCAGAGAAGGGGATTAATGGAAAATGGCTTTCATTACATCTGAGGGGCACTTCGATAGTTTGGTCATGTTATTTGGCATCACTAATGACCCCGCCATGTTCCAGCAATTTGTGAATAATATTTTTCCTCATTTGGTGGGCATGTTTGTGATGGTTTATTTTAACGATATTGTGATCTCCTTCGCTGATATTTAAGGCCACTTTACACACAGCGATAAATCTTTGGCAGATCTGTGGTTGCAGTGAAATCATGGACATATTGTTCCATTTGTACACAGCCACAAACCTGGCACTGATTGTCCACAATTTTACTGCAACCACAGATCTGCTGCAGACTTATCTGTGTGTGTAAAGTGGCCTTTAGACACATCAGGTACATATTAAACACCTATTACAGATCTTGAGAGATAAACTATATGCCAAACTGAAAAAATTTATTTTCACTATCCAAGAGTTGCAATTTTTGTGGTACCTGTTGTCTACTTCGGGTTCTCGGATGGATTCAGAGAAGGTCCATGCTGTACTTGATTGGGATTGTTCAGAAAACCTGAAACCTGAAAGCGCTTTCTAGAATTTACCAATTTTAACTGGAAATTTATTCAGAACTATTTGGCAATTGTAAAGCTTCTCACTAACGTTATAAGAAAATGGTCAGACTTTGCCCAGGAGGCATTTTCCTCTTTAACAAGATATTTTTCCACTGCACCTACACTAAGTCAGCCTGATGTTTCACAGGCTTTTAGTGTGGATGTTGATGCATCTTAGGTGGGTTTGGGGCAGTAATGTCACAGGGTCCGTGTCCTGGTAAATGTCGTCTATGTGCTTTTTTTCCAACAAACTGTATTTGTCCGAGAGAAACTATGATGTTGGCAATAGAGAGCTCTTGGCGATTATGTTAGCTTTCATGAAATGGCGCCATTGACTGGAGGGGGAAGTCCATCCCATTAATGTGATCACAGACCATAAAAACCTGTCAATCCCAAGTCTGCCAAACATCTTAATCCCAGGCAGGCTAGATGTTCTTTGTTTTTTACCAGGTTTAATTTTACTGTCACTTACAATCCACGGATTAAAAACATCAAAGCAAAGCCATTATCCTGGAGCTTCCCAGGGGGTAGTGATCATGTGAATCCGGTACCCATTTTGTAGAAGGGTGTGGTCGTCTCAGCCTTGTGTCCAGTCATGGAGGGGGAGTTGTTGGAGGCTCCGGGGAATGCTTGGCCTCTTGCCCTTTTGTACATGCTACTTAATTTGTGCCAAAAATAATTGGGGAACATCACAACACTATACTTACAGGTCACCAGGTAGTTAAGCAAAATTGGACCTCCTTTCTTGTCGTTTTTCATGGCCAAGGTTGCATCTGGATGTGGTTGAATATGTGTATGCTTGCAGTATTTGCACACATGGTGGCTAGTGCTAGTAGTGAGTCTGTTTCTGCATCTGTCGCTCAGACAGGTGTAGAAGATGATTTCTGTTTCAGGTAGCCTATTGAGTCCAACCTGGGGGTATAAAGAAATGCTGTTTCTGTCTAACCTTTGCTGGTGATAATTGCTTTTGCCTCATGGGAAGATGTCTGGAATCCTTGTCCTCCTTTGGGCTTTTTGCCTGCTTCTTTAGGTTTTTGTTTTACCTTTTGAGCCTTTTTTGGATTCTCCAGGAATGCTTTCAACAGCGGTTTTTTGTTCCTTTGTATCGGTTCTGTTCCCATGTCATCCTGAGTCTGCAGCAATGCCTGATAAGTATTTTGCTCTCTAGGTCTGGGCTTGGTTGGGGCTGAATTTGCACTGAAGGGCTTTTCCGCTTGATTTATGCTTTTTCCTGAACCTGTGTTTGAGAATATTATCTTTTCTTTCTTGCTGGTGAATAAGTGCTTTTCCTGTACCATTTTTGGAGATCGAGTTATTCCCAGCAAGAAAGGGAGTTGTTACTCCCTGTCTGATCAGGATTTGTATTTTTGTATCTCATATGTTATTTATAGTTATAATCTTTTCTAGCATTTCCCATTTAAATGTAACTGCACAAGAGTTCCTGATATAGTGGGAGGAAGATCGTGTGATCTTTAAGGGAATATTTTTATTATCAGGTATTGGTATTTTTTCAAGGTTTTTGCAGGCTGCAACTAGTAATCTATCATATCCTTTGGTACCTAGCTAGCAGGGCCTCACTTTTCTTAACCCTATACTTTCCATCTGTGTGTTGTTTTTTCTTACGCTACCGGCATTATATGTTGGGGGATTTTTACTTTCCTTTGGGGCTCTTCCGAGGCAAGTCAGGATTCCTCATTTCATCTTTGAGGTTAGATAGTTGTCCAGCGATGAAAAGGCATCTAGATTGCTTAGGAACACTATTTCGCTACTTCTAGAGTTGTGTTGTTGTAGTCAGGGGATTGCAGGCAGCTAAGTTTCCAACTACTCTTTGTGCATTATTATCAACCTTTTAATAGGATTTTTGTAGATCTTTTTGCGGTCTCCTGATCATAACAGTATTACCGGCCACACAAAAATAGGTACTCAAAAGAAGGAAAAATTGTTAATTTTTTTTTCTGTTTATTTTTCCTTTTTTTCTCTGGGTCACGTAGGAGATCTTCTATTATCATGGATATTGATCAGTTAGCTGATCGTGTTAGTCATCTTGCTGCTTAGGCTTAAGCTGGGTTTACACACTGCAACATCTCAAACGACATCGCTGTAACGTCACCGGTTTTGTGACGCAATAGCGATGTCGTTTGCGATGTTGCAGTGTGTGAAACACATCAGCGACCTGGCCCCTGCTGTGAAGTTGCAGATCGCTACAAATCGTTCAGGACCATTCCTAGGTCCTTTGTTTCCCGCTGTGCAGCATGCATCGCTACAAAGTTTCAGTGTGTGAAAGACTTTGCAGCGACTTTGTTAGCAACTTCCCTTTCAAAAAGCTGCTTATCAACGTCCCCAACAACCAGCTAGGTCACTCTGCAGGTCCGGATCGCTGTTGCGTTGTTGGCCAGGTTTGCCTGTTTGACAGCTCCCCAGCGACTCACCAGAGACTTAGGGAGGTCGCTGTTACGTCACAAAACCGGTGACGTTACAGCGATGTCCTTTGCGATGTTGCAGTGTGTAAACCCAGCTTTAGGTTCAGGGAATGTCTGCTTAGCTTACTCAGAGTCCTGTAGTAGAACCTAAAATCCATATTCCTGAACTATTCTCGGGGGACAGAGTTACATTTTTGAATTTTAAAAATAATTGTAAATTGTTTTTTTGCTTTAAGTCCTAAGTCCTCAGGGAGTTCTGTGCAGCAGGTTAAGATTGTTATCTCTTTGTTGGGTGACCCTCAGAAATGGGCCTTTTCTTTGGTTCCTGGAGACCCTGCTCTTGATAATGTTGATTCTTTTTTTCAGGCCCTGGGATCATTGTATGATGAACCTAATGTTGTTGATTAAGCTGAGAGGGCCTTATTGGCCTGATCTCCGGGTCAGAATTCTGCTGAATTATTTTGTCAGAAATTTAGAAAGTGGGCTGTCCTCACTAGGTGGAATGAGGATGCCCTTGTGGCACTCTTTCGGAAGGGTCTGGCGGATACAGTGAGAGATGTAATGGTGGGATTTCCTATTCCTACTGGTCTCAATGAGTCTATGACGTTGGCTATCCAGATTGATAGACGTCTCTGTTTTATCTATTTCTTCTAAAGTAGATGGAGTACCTGAATTTTTGTCTGATCTTTCTGATGTGTTCAATGAGACTAAATCTGATTTATTTTACCTCTCCATAGGGAATGTGATTGTGCTATCGAATTATTTCCAGGATCCAAATTTCCTAGGGGAAGGATATTCAATTTGTCAGTGCCTGGACATGATGCTATGAGGAATTATATTAAGGAGTCATTGGAGAAAGGTCATATTAGACCGTCATCTTTGCCCCTTGGTGCAGGGTTCTTTTTTGTGGCCAAGAAGGATTGTTCATTGAGACCCTGTATTGATTATCACCTGCTTAATAAAATTACTGTTTATTATCAGTATCCATTGCAGGGCCGCCATCAGGGCATTAATACTGTCCCTGGTGTATGGGGCCCGGTGAAAAGAGGGGGCCCGGCCAGGCCCGGGGTAAATACTTATCTTTATTAAGCCCCCGGCAGGATGGGCCCCTCCTCTTCACCAGGCCCCAGTCACAGAAGCAGCAAAGGTGCCCCGCAGTGTCGCTTCACTACCAGACATGACTAATTTTCATGCGAAGGGGCGGCGCATGCAAATTAGCCATGTGCTGTAGTGGAGGCAGGGTGATTGGAGCAGAGAAGGGCGCGTCATCATTGGGCCCTGCAGCAGGGTGGTGAGGTCATCACTCTGAGACCTCACTACACTCCTGCAACAGCGGCTGAGGTGGCAAGGACGCGGCAGCCAGCGGGACAGGTAAGCGCTGTGAGCCGAAGACGATTGCTGGGGGGGCCCCGCTGATCTCTGCTGGGGGGGCACTGATCTCTGCCGGGGCCCGCTGATCTCTGCTGGGGGGATCCGCTGATCTCTGCCAGGGCCACGCTGATCTCTGATGGGGGGAGCCGCTGATCTCGGCCCGGGCCCGCTGACCTCTGCTGGGGGGAGCCGCTGATATCTGCTGGGGGTGGGGGGCGCTGATCTCCGCCCGGGCCCGCTGATCTCTGCTTGGTGGGGACGCTGATCTCTGATGGGGGGGGCTGCTGATCTCTGCCTGGGCCTGCTGATCTCTGATGGGGGGGGGCGCTGATCTCTGCTGGGGGGAGCCGCTGATCTCTGCTGAGGGGGGCGCTGATCTCCGCCCGGGCCCGCTGATCTCTGCTGGGGGGGGCGCTGATCTCTGCCCGGGCCCACTGATGTCTGCTGGGGGGAGCCGCTGATCTCTGCTGGAGGGAGAATGCTGATCTCCGCCTGGGTCTGCTGATCTCTGCTGGGGGGGGCCGCTGATCTCTGCTGGGGGGAGCCGCTGATCTCTGTTGGGGGGGAACGCTGATCTCTGCCCGGGCCCGCTGATCTCTGCTGGGGGGGCGCTGATCTCTGCCTGTGGCCGGCCGCCGACTGCAGGCCCGCCAACCCCAGCTCCTGTCTTGCTTGAGCTACATCAGGGGTGTGGAACCTCCACCCCGTGGTCTCCTGCCTCCCTCTGCTGTGAGCCTCCTGCCTCCCTCTGCTGTGAGCCTCCTGCCTCCCTCTGCTGTGAGCCTCCTGCCTCCCTCTGCTGTGAGCCTCCTGCCTCCCTCTGCTGTGAGCCTCCTGCCTCTCTGCTGTGAGCCTCCTGCCTCTCTGCTGTGAGCCTCCTGCCTCCCTTCTGTGAGCCTCCTTCCTCCCTTCTGAGAGCCTCCTGCCTCCCTTTTGTGAGCCTCCTGCCTCTCTGCTGTGAGCCTCCTGCCTCTCTGTTGTGAGCTTCCTGCCACACTCGCAGTACTGTGTGACTGTAGGAGGTTTGATGGGTGGGGTCGGAGCTGGGGTGGAGCCTGGGTGGAGTCCAAAGGGGCCCCGAAAATTTTACCAGTATGGGGCCCTGAAATTCCTAGTGGCGGCCCTGATCCATTGCCTCTGATGTCAGATTTGTTCTCTAGAGTAAAGGGTGCTAAATGGTTTACAAAACTTGATCTTAGGGGAGCATATAATCTTATGCGAATTAAGCAGAGTGATGAACACTCCTGAGGGGCATTTTGAGTATCTAGCGATGCTTTTGGGGTCACTACTGTAATGCCTCCTCCGTTTTCCAGTCATTCATGAATGATATTTTGCGGGAGTTTATTGGTAAATTTCTGATCGTATATTTGGATGATATTTTGATTTTCTCCGATGATTGGGAGTCTCATGTTAAACAGGTTCGTACTGTCTTTCAGGTACTCAGGGAAAATGCATTATATGTTAAGGGGTCTAAATGTCTCTTTGGCTTACAAAATATTTCATTTTTGGGGTTTATTTTGTCCCCGTCTTCCATTGGGATGGATCCAGTCAAGGTTCAGGCCGTTCAGGGGGCGGATGTTGAGAATTGGACTCCAGAGGCTATTAAGGCTTTCAAGAGTTTAAGGGGAGGTTCACCTCTGCTCCAGTCCTGAGGCAACCTGATACTTCTCCTCCATTTTAAGTGGAGGTTGATGCCTCAGAGATTGGGGCAGGTGCTGTTTTGTCTCAAAGAGATCCTGTAACTTCTAAAATGAAACCTTGTGCTTTCTTTTCTTGGAAATTCTCTCCATCTGAATGAAACTATGATGTGGGAAATCAGGAATTATTGCCTATGAAGTGGGCTTTTGAAGAATGGAGACATTGGTTGGAGGGAGCGAGACATCACATTGTGGTACTCACCGATCACAAAAATTTGACTTATCTTGAATCAGCCAAGAGACTGAATCCTAGGAAGGCTAGGTGGGCCTTAATTTTTAGTTGCTTTGATTTTGTGATCTCTTTTCTTCCGGGTACCAAAAATGTTAAAGCTGATGCCCTCTCTAGACGTTTTTTGGCGGTTTCACTCGATGTTGGTGAGCCATTTGCCATCTTGAAAGATGGTATGGTTCTTTCTGCTATTTCACCAGATTCATTTTATGTTCCTGATCAGTGGAGTAGAGTTATGTCTGAGGTTCATTGTTCGGTCTTGGCTGGTCATCCAGGGATTTTTGTTACTAGGGATTTGGTGAGCAGGTCTTTTTGGTGGCCTTCTTTATCTCAAGATCTTAGGGGTTTTGTGCAATCTTGTGAGATTTGCTCAAGATCCAAGCCTTGTTGCTCACGTTCTAGTAGGTTGTTGCCACCATTGCCTGTACCCAGGAGACCTTGGACTCATATTGCTATGGATTTTATTTTGGATCTTCCTGTTTCTCAGAGGATGACAGTTATATGTGATAGATTTTCTAAGATGATCCATTTGGTACCATTGCTCAAGTTACCGTCTTCTTCTAGAGTTGGTTACTTTGTCTTTTCAACATGTGGTTCGTCTCCATGGGATTCCTGAGAACATTGTGTCGGATAGAGGGGTTCAGTTTGTGTCTAGGTTTTGGAGAGCATTTTGTTCCAAATTGGGAATTGAGTTGTCCTTCTCTTCTGCTTTTCATCCTCAGACCAATGGTCAGACTGAGAGAGCAAATCAGACTTTGGAAACAGGATCAGGATTACTGGATTTCTTTTTTTATCATTGGCAGAGTTTGGTCTTAATAATAGGGCTAGCTCTGCTTCCTTGATGTCTCCTTTTATCTGTAATTTTGGGTTTTACCCAAGGTTCTCTTCTGGTCAGGTTGAGGCCTCAGCCTGTTCGGGAGTTGATACTGTGGTTAACAGAATGAAACAGATTTGGAATCAAGTAATGGACAAATTGTTTTTGTCCCAGGAGAATGCTCAAAGGTTTGCCAACCGGGGGTAGGACTGTTGGTCCTCGGTTTAAAGTGGGAGACATGGTTTGGCTTTCCTCTGAAAATATTTCTATGAGGGTTTCTTCTCCTAAATTTAAGCCAAGATTTATTGGTCCTTACAAAATTTTGGAAATCATTAATCCTGTATCTTTTCGTTTGGCTCGTCCTGAGTCTTTTAAGATTTATAATATTTTTCACGAGTCTTTGTTGAAGAGACATGTTGAACCTGCAGTTCCTACTGCTGAACCTCCTGACCCTGTGTTGGTAGAGGGGGATCTGGAGTATGAAGTGGAGAAAATCTTGGATTACCGTCTTAACAGACGGAGGCTTCAGTACCTTGTTAAGTGGAAAAGTTATGGCCAGGAGGACAATTCTTGGGTATTTGCTTCGGACATTCATACTGACAGATTGATTTGCGCCTTCCAGCATGGCCATCCTGAGAGGCCTGGTGGTTCTGGTGAGGGTTCGGTGACCCCTCCTCAAGGGGGAGTACTGTTGTGAATTCCATCAGAGATGGTGCTGTCCTTGGGAGTGTTTATTATTATCATTATTATTATTTATTATTATAGCGCCATTTATTCCATGGCGCTTTACAAGTGAAAGAGGGTATACCTACAACAATCATTAACAGTACAAAATAGACTGGTATATGAGGAGAGAGGACCCTGCCCACGAGGGCTCACAGTCTACAGGGAATGCGTGATGGTACAATAGGTGAGGACAGAGCTGGTTGCACAGTGGTGTACTGGATTGAGGGTTATTGTAGGTTGTAGGCTTGTTGGAAGAGATGGGTCTTGAAATTCCTCTTGAAGCTTTCCACGGTAGGGGAGAGTCTGATATGCTGAGGTAGAGTGTTCCAGAGTATGGGGGAGGCACGGGAGAAATCTTGTACGCGATTGTGGGAAGAGGAGTTGAGAAGGAGATCTTGTGAGAATCTAAGGTTGCGTGCAGGTAGGTCCCGGGAGACTAGGTCACAGATGTAAGGAGGAGACAGGTTGTGGATGGCTTTGTATGTCATGGTTAATGTTTTCAACTGGAGTCGTTGGGCGATGGGAAGCCAGTGAAGGGATTGGCAGAGTTGCGAGGCTGGGGAATAGCGAGGGGAGAGGTGGATTAAGCGGGTCGCAGAGTTTAGGATAGAGTGTACGGACTCCCTCTGGTGCCTAGTGCTGGTAGTTAGTCTGATTCTACATCTGTCGTTTCAGGTAGCCTATTGAGTCCAGCCTGGGGGTATAAAGGAAAGCTGTCTCTGTCTAACCTTTGCCGTGATAATTGTTTTTGCCTCATGGGAAGATATCCTGAATCTTTGTCCTCCGGCCTTTGGGCTTTTTGCCTGCCTTTAGGTTTTTGTTTTACCTTTTGATATTTTTGGATTCTCCAGGAATGCTTTCAACAGTGGTTTTTCGTTCCTTTTTATCGGTTCTGTTCCCATGTCATCCTGAGTCTGCAGCAATGCCTGATAAGTATTTTGCTCTCTTGGTCTGGGCTTGGTTGGGGCTGAATTTGCACTGAAGGTCTTTTCCGCTTGATTTATGCCTTTTTCCTGAACTTGTGTTTGAGAATATTATCTTTTGTTTTTTGCTGGTGAATAAGTGCTTTTCTGGCACCATTTTTGGAGAGCAATTTATTCCCAGCAAGAAAGGGAGTTGTTACTCCCTGTCTGATCAGGATTTGTATTTTTGTATTTCATGTTTTTTGTATGATCTTTTTTTATTACATTTTTCATTTAAATGTATCTGCACAAGAGTTCCTGATATAGTGGGAGGAAGATCGTGTGATTTTTAAGGGAATATTTTTATTATCAGGTATTGTTATTTTTTCAGGGTTTTTGCTGGCTGCAACCAGTAATCTATCCTATCCTTTCGTACCTAGCTAGCAGGGCCTCACTTTGTTTAACCCTATACTTTCCATCTGTGTGTTGTTTATTCTTACATCACCGTCGTTATCTATTGGGGGCTTTTGACTTTCCTTCCGAGGTAAGTCAGGATTCCTCATTTCATCTTTGAGGTTAGCTAGTTCTCCAGCGGTGACAAGGCATCTAGGTTGGTTAGAAATGCTCCACCGCTACTTCTAGTTGTGTTGTTGTAGTCAGGGGATTGCAGGCAGCTAAGTTTCCAACTACTCTGTGCATTATCATCAACCTTTTAATGGGATATTTTGTAGATCATAACAGGGGGTACTATCACGGGTGTGACACTTGACAGACAGTCCTGTGGTGTCCGGCTGCAAGCGTTTGGCTGCACAAACTGCTGCCTGACATTTTCTGCTTGGGGTTAATCCCTTTCCTTTTAGGACCCTGTGGAGTTCCTCCTCTTTAAGCTGTTATTCATCTGTACTCCCTTTATGTGCTTTAATACCCTCATTCCCCCTAATGTATGCTGGTGGCAGACTTAAAACCTATATAACCTCTGGATGCAATATTATTGTTTTTTGCTGTATCCTGCTCGGCACATAGGTGCGGAATCTATCTAGGATTGTGAGGGAAGCTAGGGGCGAGCGGTAGGCTTGGTCAGAGGTCATCATCTCCCCCTTCCATTCTGTTTCACCATTCACTTGGTATTTCCCCGTACCTACAGTATGGTAACACCTATGTCATAGATAATATGCAAAATTACACCATTTTAATAACGGCACCCTTCAAAGCGCTGAAAATCACATCTAAGAAGTTTATTAACCTATTTGGTGCTTTACATGAACTAAAGCAATTTGGAAGGAAAAAAATTAAAATTTTACTTTTTGTCACAAAAATATTGCTTTAACCCAAAATGTTTTATTTATACAAGAGTAATAGGAGAAAATAGACCATACAATTTGTTGTGCAATTTCTCCTGAGTACATTGATACCACATATGTTGTGGAAAACTACTGTTTGGGCGCACGGCAGGGCTCAGAAGAGAAAGAGCACAATTTGACTTTTGGAGTGCAAATATGGCTGGAATAGAAAGCGGACACCATGTCGCATTTGCAGAGCCCCTAATGTGCCTAAACAGTGGAAATCTCCCACAAGTGACCGGTTTGCAGAAACTAAACCCATAAAGAAATGTATTTAGAGGTATAGTGAGCACCTTAAACCCAGAAGTGCTTTTCAGAATTTTATAACATTGAATCGTGAAATAGAAAAAATGAATTTTTCCCCCCAAAAGTTCCTTTGGCCCTAATTTTTTAATTTTTACAAAGGTAACTGGAGAAAATGGACCATACCTTTTATTGTAGAAGAAAGATTGATCCAGTGGATTTTCTCCATGTGAGGTTGTAGCTAAGTGCTGACCTACATGTTTGGACTTTCTATCTTAATCATGATGACAACCTCTGAATCACATACGGAAATGGTAATATTTGGCTTAGAAAGGTTAGTTGAGGGAGGAAACATGAGAAGTTCAGCTTTTGATAGATTCAGTTTTACATAGAGGGAGGACATGATGTTGGAGACAGCAGACAGACAATCACTGATATTTTGTAATAATGCAGAAGTGATGTCAGGAGACAATGTGTACAATTAGGTGTCATCAGCATACAGATGGTACCACTTATATATCCTGCTGAGTAGAGATGAGCGAACCTTTTAAAGTCTGGTTCACTGAGCCTTACTGAACAAACACTACATTCGCCGAACTGTTTGCTATATTGAACTCCGAACCTTTTTATACCCTATTGAATTCAATGTGAGGCCAAACATAAGGCAGAGTAAACACCTTTAATGTGGGAGGGTTGAAAAGCTTCCATTGTTTTGGCATAGCCATTATCCTCCTAAATTATTGACATAACAAATATAGAGTTGGATGAGAGACAGATGTAGGCCTGGTGCTCCCATACCACTGCCAGTATTGAAAAGAAACAACTTGCAGACCCATCTTGGTGTCTTGACATTTAAAAAACATTCAGGCAGAAAGCAGTACAGTTTCATCAATTGGCCTCTCCCCCCCCCCCCATTTTTCCATAGTCTGTTTGCACAACAGGGAATTATGGTCCATGCAACACACAGGATGTGGGCTGGCATTTTCAGTTTAAGAAGCAAAAGTTGCATGAGTGACAGGCATAGGCCTCTTGCTCCCAGAACTCTGGCACTACAGACAAAAGACAATTTTAAGACCCTGCTTGGAGTCTCCACATATAAAAAAAATAAAGGTTAGGCAACAGGAAAAGTGGCAACAATTGCCATAGACTTCAAATAGTCCAACAAAGCAACATGGATGCTTGGGACCTGCCCTGTAACAAGGCCTGAACCAACATTTCACCAGAAACAGCAATATCACAGACAGGCATATGCCTCTTGCTCCCAGCAGTCTGGCACTACGCCATCGCCTAGTCTGCACAGTCTGGGACTGGGGTGGCAAAGTCATTGGACATCCATATCTTGTTCATCTTTATGAAAGTTAGGAAGTCTATGCTTTCAGGGGACAGCTGGATGTGCTTATCTGTCAATACACTGGCAGCAGCGCTGAAGACATGTTCTGAGAGAATTCTGGCTGCCGGGCAGGCCAAAACATCCAAAGCGTTACTGGCAAGCTCAGGCCACTCTTCCATTTTTGAAGACCAAAATGAAAACGGGTCCAATTCCCCCTTATGACATGGATATTCAGCTGTAGATACTAAAGCACCATCCTCTCCACTCGTTCACTATGTTAGACTTCTACTCTGTTCTGCTGGTGCATGCGATGGTGGTCTAAAAAATGTGTGCCAAAGCTCACAGAAATTGCTTCTGCCACTTGAACTGCTGCTGCTCATGCTTCTGCGTTGACAACGCAACCTTCCCATGGTTGGAATTCTAGAATGCATGCTTGTTTTGATACTCCAGCATCGGTGCGTCCCTTTCCAGGGGGAAGCATCTTGCTAAATTTACTATTGTATCATGGATCTATCCTAGTAGTCAGCACTTTCTCTAATACTAACAATACAGACATCATGTTGATGATATTGCAGCAAGAAGGCGCTTATTGTTCAACTCCATGATGATTCCATGATGGGGCCTGTCATTTTCATTTTAAAAATTCAAGAGATGAATGAGTGACAAAAACCTATTGCTCTCAGAACCCTGGCACTTGCACACCAGGAAATTATGGTCCATACAACACCCAGGATGTGGGTTGGCATTTTATTTTGAAAAAAAAAAAATCAACACATGCATGCGCATGCATGAGTGACAGCCATAGGTCTCTTGTTCCCAGAACCCTGACACTACACACAAGACACAACTTGGAGATCCATATTAGATTTTTGATATTTAAAAACCTTTCAGGCAGACAGCAGGACAGTGGCATCAATTTCCCCTCCTATTTCCCCATAGAGTGTTTGCACTACAAGGAAGTATGGTCCATTCAACACACAGGATGTGGCTGGCATTTTAATTTAAAAAAATATCAACAGATGCAGAAGTGACAGGCGTAGGCCTCTTGCTCCCAGAACCCTAGCACTACAGAGAAGACACAACTTAGATACCCATATTGGTGTCTTGATATTTAAAAACCTTTCAGACAGAAAGCAGGGCAGCAGGACAGTGGCATCAATCCCCCCATTTCTCCACAGTGTGTTTGCATACCAGGGATGTATGGTCCATGCAACACACAGCGTGTGGGCTGGTATTGTAATTTGAAAAAAATCAAAAGATCCATGAGTGACAGGCATATACCTCTTGCTTGCAGAACCCTAGCAACCTAGCAATACAGACAAAAGAGAATTTGGCGACCCATCTGGGAGTCTTAAGATTAAAAACCTTTCAGGCACACAGCAGGACACTGGCATCAATTCCCCCTCCTATTTCCCCATAGAGTGTTTGTACACCAAGGAAGTATGGTCCATTCAACACACAGGATGTGGGCTGGCATTTTAATTTAAAAAAAAAATCAAGGAGGAGGTTAGGCCCGGTAGTACGCATTTTAGCGCAGTAAAGCAGGCTTTTTCATGCTGCGATCTTGCTAGCGAGATCGCAAGCGATCGTACCCGCCCCTGTCGGTTGTGCGACGCAGGCATATCACTGCCCGTGTCGCACAACCTCACTTACCCCCGTCACACGGACTTACCTGCCCTGCGACAGGCATCCAATAGAAGTGGAGGGGCGGAGATTAGCGGGACGTAAACAGCCCGCCCACCTCCTTTCTTCCGCGTTGACGGTGGAGGCAGGTAAGGAGATGTTCCTCGCTCCTGCGGTGTCACACATAGCGATGTGTGGTGCCGCAGGAACGATGAACAACATCGCTAATTAGAAGAAAACGATTTTTTGTTTTAGGACGACCTCTCCGCGACAAACGATTTTGGTCGCTTTTGCGATTGTTTTAGGTCGCACATAAGTGTCACACACTGCGATATCGTTAATGAAACCGGATGTGCGTCACAAACAATGTGACCCCGACGATAATTCATTGACGATATCGTAGCGTGTAAAGCCCGCTTTAGATTCCCACAGTAAAGCATGTTGCTTGTGCATGTGCCGATTCATGCATGTGGTAGTCAAATTATTTGAATTTTTGCCTCTACTGAGTCATTGTTTACAATGGTGGAAGATAACAACATTTGGGTCCTCTTTTCTGGCCTCAAAAAAGGCCCAGGCTAGGCAGCCCTTCCTACAAATTGCAGACCTGTGACCATTGCTGGTAAAAGCTGCAGTTGTGGCAGAGGATGCACTGCTTCTCATGGTTGCATCACCACATGTTTATAGGGCTATTGCCAACGGAATATCCTCGGCTTCCTCCTTCCCCCTTCTCCTCAACTGCTGAGATATACAGCTGCGTGCCTCTGGGTTCACACCAAGTGGGACCTACAACTTCATCTTCAGGCTCTATATTGTCCCACTCCTCCTCTTCCTGATGTGACATCATAACAGTATGTGTGTGCCTCAGGTATCTGAGTCTCATCATCATCATCACCACCACTAGTTAACGTCGGTTCGGGATCCTGCTTGGACCGGGCCAGGATCCAACTCACAAACATTTTGGACATCAGTGCAGATGCTTTCCTCCTACTTTTGAACCTGGGAATCTTTGGAGCAGACCCCTGATGCCCATGGGATAGAATTTGTGAACAGCTCTGCAGACTCGCCCATTTGTGGTTTCCCACAGTCAGTTTGCCAGTTGGAATTTTGTGACATGGGATGAAACAAATATAATTGGGGTGGTGCCGCTGAGGAATGAACTGTTTGAGATGTTGAGGTGCAGGAAGAGGAGGAGAGGCCACTTGATGCATCTCTTGACATCCACTCTAGCACATGCTGTTTATCAGCCTCTTTTCAAAGTTGTAACCATATGCGGCTGCCAAAGAAATCTAGTGGAGTAGGCTGTCCAGTAACGGAAGTTGTTCTAATTTTTCTTGGGATAGGATGATTCAGTGTTTGCTCACTAGAGCTTTGACTAACAGAACTTCCCACATATGTAGTTTAGATTCCACTAAACACTCAGTATTAGATGTTTCAATTTATACTGCAATATTTAATCATTATTTCCATTCATTTTTTGGATTGTTTATATGTTTGTTTAAATCTGTTTATTTATTTATTGCAATATTAATGAAGACTATGTATCTAGTAGACTATAATAACCTTTTGGCTTATGTTTCATGATTTTTTTTATATTTATTTACCTTGTTTTAATGGTCTATGAGCTTTTATATACCTGGATGAACTTTGCCTGCTGATCCATCCTATGTGATGGTATTGAAGACACCTTGTTTGAATGTCCATGAGCTTTCCTGAACTAACTTTGCCTGCTGATCTTTTTACTTGGAATTTTGAAAATACTATATTTTGAATGTCCATGAGTTTTCCTACACAAATTATGCCTACTGAGACTTACTTACCTACTCATACTGAAGACACTTTGTTTGAATGCCTATGAGCTTTCCTGGCTTAAATTTTCCCACTGATTATCTTGAATGTCTATGAGTTTTTCTGGACAAGTTTTGCCTGCTGATTCATGTACCTAATGATACTAAAGACTCTGTTTGAATGCCTATGAGCTTTCCTGGCTAAATTTTCCAGCTAATTAATTATCTTGAATGTCTATGCGTTTTCCTGGTCAAATTTTCCTTGTTGAATTATTTACTTGATGATACTGAGGACACTTTGTTTAATGCCTATGAGCTTTTCTGGACTAAATTTGGCCACTGATTTATCTGATGTTATTAAAGAGTGTTGCCCAATGTTTTGTCCATGGATACAGGGTGGATCTATCCACCATTATAAACCGCCCATAGAGTTCTTAGTTATTATTTCTTTCATCTTTGAGGATTTTTTTATTTATTTAATTAGATGCGCTTTTCATATTTGTGTGATTGTACTGCATTTATATTTTTCTGTATTTTTCTGTGTGTTTATTATTGTTATGGATATATAATGCGGACATATGTTGTGTAATTTTTTTTATTTTTTTTGTTTCCCTTGGGCATTGAGTCCAACTAGTGTTTGTTCATGTCAATTATGTTCCCTAGCGATGTCATGGTTAATGTTGGTTGTGAGAGTTCTCACCTTTTGTGTATTTGTCTCATTAAGCATTTACAATTTAATGCCTTCTGATATCTAGGCATATGTCATGATCAAGATTGGTTTTCCTCTCAAAACGCATAGACCTCTGTCTACACTACTGTTTAACATTTTTTTCTTTTTTATGGATTTGGAATAAAGTTTTGCTTTTCAACATACTCTTTATGCGGATGCTGGTAAGACTTTCTTCTTTTTATCAGTAACTAATAATACCTACAAATGTCATTGCCTGCGTAATTTTGAACAGGCAATGGAAACTGCCAAGACCTTTTTACATAGTTCACTAGCAAATTAAGAGCAGGCACTAGTAACTAACAATACCTACAAATGTGATTGACTAGCTAATTGGGGGTAGGCAGAAATAAGTATCAATAACTATTTAGATCCTTCACTGGCAACTCTTTAGCAGGCAATGACAAGTAGCTATCCCTATTTCTATCATGATATGCCGATTTGTGGCAAACAGCTTCCCTACACTGCACATTCCTATTCTACACTATTGCTCTCCTATCTATCTCAACTACCAATCATTAAACTCCTAGCTAAGCTATCTAGCAGCCCTGCCAGGAGACCCAGCGGCAGCACCTTTCCTAACGCTTCACATTCACAAAATGGCATTGACACCGCTTGTCTGCAATTCATATGCAGATGGATATGTGACTTAGGCAGCAAATGACACCAGCCCATGTGTTTAAACCTTGTAGATTTTTACTGTTTTGTTATTAGCTGCAGGAACATACACAAATAAAGTTAAGAAAAAAAAATGGCGCCATATGCCTGGTTTTTCCCAAGTCCCCACCCCCTCCACTCAATAATTGCGATCAGTGATTGAACAACACCGAACATTACCGACTTTTGGGAAGAAAGGGCTTGGGGTTATCAAGCACGAACAAACAGTCTAATGCTCGTACCGAATTTGAAACTGGCGAACCTTTATTGAACAGGTTTGCCCAACACTACTGTTGAGGGTAGACCAAGGTATTGTTGTGCACTTGCACAGGGAAAGAGCGCTGGCGCATGCGCACTACAATACTCTGCTCTGTCCTTGCAAGTGTATAGAGAAACATGCCTGCGCAGGAGCACGATGGAGAACACTGTGTGGATGATGTAGGATGCGTCATCCACATGAAGAAAGATGGCAATGGCAAGAAGAGAATAAGTGCGTGATGATGACCAGAGATGCCGACTGGAGCACCCCACAGGTGAGTATTATAAAAGATCTTTTTAGTGTTCTGTAAAGTGACTTGGAGACATAAATACAGCATTCTAGAATGCTGTATATGAGGGCTTACAGATGCTGGCCTTACTTTATATGGAGAAAGCCTGGTGACAAGTTCCCTTCAATGTAAAAAATAAAACAATAAATCTGTTAATAAAAAGTTGAAAAGTACAACTCAAAGTTTAGGTTACAAAAGTTTCTGTCATGGGGTGTGATGAAGTTACTTGGAACAGGGACACCTACACTGGCCCTAGGGCTAGGGTGGCCATAGCTGTCCCTGTTCCCAAAGATACGTCTAATGGTGACAAAGTTTGAGTCGCCTTCTTGATCCTAGATTCTGATTAGCCCTGGTCAATACTCATTATCGCCCACCTCAGGGAGGGCTGGGATAGAAGTGGTTTGTCCCACACAAATAGACAGACAGGGAAAAACCACAGATCAAACTCACTGCATACACACACAGGAGATGAGGAGAACTTATGACAAAGGACGCTCTTTGGTTTTAATATATAGTTCGTCCGAAACGCGTAAAGTTTCTCCTGCTTTCATATTTTTGTACAACGTGCTCCCAGATTTTGTTTTAACTGGATTTCAATAAAAGTTTTTTACGCATTTTTTTTACATATTGGTGCTGAGCCCACTTTTTTCTCCTCATCTCCAGCTACATATTCGGGTATGGACTGACCGGCAGGACTCGTGCACCCTGGAGGAAAGCATGGACTTTAATGACAGGTGAGCTGGATATTTCTTTTCCTTGTTGTAGACACACACACACACACACACACATACACACACACACATATGTCACGGGCGGGGAGGAGGGTGTCAGCACACTACGCTCACCCCTTCTGCTCGGGTCTGGCGGCTGCTGCTCAGTGGTGGCTCGAGCGGTGGGCCGGATCCCGGGGGTTTCTCGAACGGCACTCCTCGCCCGTGAGTGAAAGGGGGTTTGGTTGTTGGGTGTGGGGATTGTTATAGTTCGTGACGCCACCCACGGTTGCGGTGATTTCACCACCGCTGCTCAATGCGGGGATCCCGGGGATGGTGATGCGGAGCAGCCAGGTGTTGTGTTGCCCCTCCATGGGCAGGGGTTGGTGATCCCGGGGCCCGGTGATGGTTTGTGGGGTGCGGGGCCTGGTGGGCGCAGGGACGCAGGGGCAGCGCTGTGCCTTGCGGCACTGTGGTACTCACTCAGCCTGAGACGTGGACACAGTTTGTACGGTAAACCAAACGGCTGGTAGGACGGTCCCACAGACGGCTGCACCTGCACTCCCGGTAGGTGACGGTGATGTCCCTCTTCCTTGCATCTATGGTTGACTTGTGGTAGCGGTGGATTCCCTCCGGTTACCCGCTCCCCGACTACAATCTGGGCCGGAGGAGCTCTACACTTTGCCCGCAGGCTCTGGCCCTGAGAAACTGGTGCCGTGGCGGTGGCGGTGTCTCTCTGCTTCAGGTTGGGCTGTTGCCTTCAATCGGGACTTGGTTGTTGGGGGATCTACGTCCCCTTCACTGACGGATTCGGCAAATTTGGCGACTCCTAGCCTTGCCGGGGTCCGAGAGGCCCCTGCCCTGGTGCTGACTGTCCTTCGGAACACTGCTCCAGACCACCGGGCACACAGCCAACGGGGTCCTTCCAGGAACTTCCAAACGGTCCCCCTCCAGACAGTCACCGCCGTTGCTGACCTTGCTGTCCTGGCCCTACACAAAGCTGGACCCTTCAGGCTTTCCTTCCTTCTTGTCACCTCACTTGCTTTTCTCCTCTTTTCACTTTTCTACTTTCACTGCTTGTTGACTCTCACTTTAGCTCCTCACACTTGCCCTGCCTGGGCTAATCTCTGCTGTTCACTCTTTCATGTCCCTCACTGGACTGCCTGGTTTCTCCCGCCTCCAGAGCTGTGATCTCCTCGGTGGGCGGAGCCAACCGCCTGGCCCACCCCCTGGTGTGAATCATCAGCCTCTGGAGGAAGGCAACAAGGATTTGTAGTTTAGCTGTGATGTGCCTACATGGAGTGTGGGGTGTGGTGGTGTTGTGACCTGTGACCCCTGGCTTGCCCAGGGCGTCACATTCCCCCTTAGCAAAATGCAGACCGTCCGCGGGCTGCCGTCCTACACCGGTTTTATTTTTCTGAAAAAGATAACATTTGGAAAATCAACATATATACATTTTTAATAACTCTTCCCAAGACGGGAGGCACATTTCTTTTAACGTTGCAACGGTTTACGGTTACGGTTTCCGCTCTCTCCCACCCAAGCAACCTGGCCCTGATGCTGCCCCTAAAGCCCAGGCAGCACCCCTTGACCCACAGTCCAGCACAAGTTACCCGAGCGGGATCTGTCCTTCCCTCCAGAGGGTAGCCACCGGTTCCTTTGGTGGCTGGGCCCCAGCCTGCTCTGCTGAGGGCCCTCCCTCCAACCTGCCTCTCCTGAGGCGGCATTGCGGAAACGGTAACAGTAAACAACTTATTTACAAGCCACTAACGTCTGTGGTTGCCCTGCAAGTTCACGGGCTTGTCCATAAGGAGTCCCTTATGCAACTTTTAACGGTCCCCACTGGGACAACGGTGCCGGCTCCTGCCGGTTCAATCACTACAGACAATCAGGTAACTTCTTCTTGGATCAATCATTTTTCATTTTCAACTTTTAAACAAACAAACTGGTGGTCCCAACGGGGACTGGACAACGGTGCTCCGCTGCCATGGAAGCGGCTCAACAGTCCATTCTCACTCGTGGGTCTCTAGTGCCACCTTCACATGGTGCACCGCTCTGGACCCCAATGGTAGCTCGCTGCAGGCAATCTTCTTCCATATACATGCGAGCATGCACATCCGCTCTATACCCCTCTCGGGCTTCGATCTCTCTGCGCAGCTGCTGTTGCCGTCGCTCCCAGCCGGGAGCACTTTCTGTTTGCTCCGGTTCAGCGTGTGCGGGGGACGGGCCCAGCCAGAGTCCCTCCGTGTCGGCTATGACCGGCACCTTCAGTAATGAGGGACCTCGCTGTGACATGGCCTGCTCTGCCTCCTGGCAGCTGCATCCCCGCCGTGCCTCCGGTGCATCTTTGCTGACAGCTTCAGCCTTCGGCTTCTTCCATAGAAGCAGTTCCGGGTGGTCATGAGCTTCTGCTGCAGGTCGGTCCGCCGGGACGGATTGGCAGGGTACCGCTACCGGTGGTGGTGGTAGCGGGCCTAGTGGCGGGGCAGCAGCAGCCAACGCGGGTAGCGGGAGAGGCAGCAGGGTGAACGGGTGTAGGCCGGGCCCCTCAGCCGCAGCGGCCGATCCCTCGGGAATACAGGGACGTGGGTCTCTTACCCGTTCCTCCAAATCTTCCTCCACCTCGCATCTCCACATAGCAGCCACCGCTTCCACCATGTCGGCCTCCCACTCCTCCAGGAGGAGCTGCATGCGGACCTGCAGACGGCTGCTTAGCTGGGCGGTCCGGACTTCCACCCACGCCGCCATGCCGGGCGCGGGGACCACGGTGTTGTTGGTCGGACTCAGCATCTTTAGCAGCGGCCTCTTCCAGGAACCAATAAATGGCCGCAGGGTCCTGGCGTCCCTGCTTCTATCGCTGCTCTCACATGCAGCCAGCCGCCGTCGCGTCCCCCTTAGCTCTTTTCGGCCCCTCCTCTCTCGGGGCGGGGTTTTGGCCTTCGCGCCTCTACTGCTCGAGAAGACGCTCGAGCGGGAACTTTTCGCGCCAAAGATGGCGGCTTCTGAAATTTTTCTGCCGGACACCTCCGGCGGTAACAAGGCGCACCTCTACCA
This sequence comes from Anomaloglossus baeobatrachus, assembly GCF_048569485.1. Lineage (NCBI taxonomy): Eukaryota > Metazoa > Chordata > Amphibia > Anura > Aromobatidae > Anomaloglossus > Anomaloglossus baeobatrachus. The sequence continues at coordinate 254,569,865 of NC_134358.1, forward strand.
GACGGCAGAGCGGTAAGATCCTGTTCATGATGCCAAGTTGTCACGGGCGGGGAAGAGGGTGTCAGCACACTACGCTCACCCCTTCTGCTCGGGTCTGGCGGCTGCTGCTCAGTGGTGGCTCGAGCGGTGGGCCGGATCCCGGGGGTTTCTCGAACGGCACTCCTCGCCCGTGAGTGAAAGGGGGTTTGGTTGTTGGGTGTGGGGATTGTTATAGTTCGTGACGCCACCCACGGTTGTGGTGATTTCACCACCGCTGCTCAATGCGGGGATCCCGGGGATGGTGATGCGGAGCAGCCAGGTGTTGTGTTGCCCCTCCGTGGGCAGGGGTTGGTGATCCCGGGGCCCGGTGATGGTTTGTGAGGTGCGGGGCCTGGTGGGCGCAGGGACGCGGGGGCAGCGCTGTGCCTTGCGGCACTGTGGTACTCACTCAGCCTGAGATGTGGACACAGTTTGTACGGTAAACCAAACGGCTGGTAGGACGGTCCCACAGACGGCTGCACCTGCACTCCCGGTAGGTGACGGTGATGTCCCTCTTCCTTGCACCTATGGTTGACTTGTGGTAGCGGTGGATTCCCTCCGGTTACCCGCTCCCCAACTACAATCTGGGCCGGAGGAGCTCTACACTTTGCCCGCAGGCTCTGGCCCTGAGAAACTGGTGCAGTGGCGGTGGCGGTGTCTCTCTGCTTCAGGTTGGGCTGTTGCCTTCAATCGGGACTTGGTTGTTGGGGGATCTACGTCCCCTTCACTGACGGATTCGGCAAATTTGGCGACTCCTAGCCTTGCCGGGGTCCGAGAGGCCCCTGCCCTGGTGCTGACTGTCCTTCGGAACACTGCTCCAGACCACCGGGCACACAGCCAACGGGGTCCTTCCAGGAACTTCCAAACAGTCCCCCTCCAGACAGTCACCGCCGTCGCTGACCTTGCTGTCCTGGCCCTACACAAAGCTGGACCCTTCAGGCTTTCCTTCCTTCTTGTCACCTCACTTGCTTTTCTCCTCTTTTCACTTTTCTACTTTCACTGCTTGTTGACTCTCACTTTAGCTCCTCACACTTGCCCTGCCTGGGCTAATCTCTGCTGTTCACTCTTTCATGTCCCTCACTGGACTGCCTGGTTTCTCCCGCCTCCAGAGCTGTGATCTCCTCGGTGGGCGGAGCCAACCGCCTGGCCCACCCCCTGGTGTGAATCATCAGCCTCTGGAGGAAGGCAACAAGGATTTGTAGTTTAGCTGTGATGTGCCTACCTGGAGTGTGGGGTGTGGTGGTGTTGTGACCTGTGACCCCTGGCTTGCCCAGGGCGTCACACATACACACACACACACACACACACAGAGGTAAGACAATATGTATTCAGAAGGAATTAAAGAATCAGGCAGGAAATATACAGACAACGGGAATATTTAAACAACACACCACATAACGCACAGGAGATCACCAGAACAAGATCACCACAGCACAAGGACCGGTATCAAAAATGGAGCAATAATCAGCATGGGGTAACTGGCTCCACTATCTTTTAAAGGGCATAGGTAGCCATGATAGGTCTCCTGTAACTTGTGACCCTTGCAGCAATCAACAGGCTAACAGAAATTAACTCCTGCTAGACTAATCACTAATAAGCACACAAATGGTCAACGTGCGAGTCTAATTGTGCAACTCAAAAGCAGCAGGGAAATCGTAGTGTAACGTGATAGACTCTGCAGTGTGAACAGGGTCAGATGTCACCATGACACTAGGTGAATTTAATGCTGAACACCGTGTAACAGTTCCTGATGTGTGCTTGTGAGGCTGTCAGATTGAAATATGTAGCATATAATAAAAACTTGACTCTATTGATTTCTGGGTTGAAATTAATAATCCATCCAAAAAAAAATATTAACACCAGCTATAAAACACGTTATGTCAATTTCTATTTTCAAACAACTTCACACCTTGTAATAAAAACAGTCCAAACTCCAACTTTTTTGCTTACTTCTTGGCCAGTCATTTCTTTTAATGACTTATTATATCATTAAAATGAACACTTCATTAATAATAGTTTTGAAAGGCACATAAGGTAGTGAAGTATTATATGATGTTAAGGAAAAAAGCAAAGTACGCGGAAGGTTAACTTGGTAACACTATGAAATGCTTAATGTGTTCTCAAGTTTAAAAGTTATCCCCCTTCTTGTGATATGGAATAACTTTCTGATTGCTGGGGATCCAACTGCTGTAGTCCCCACCGATCCCGAGAAGGCTGAATGGAGCAGAGGTCGATCATGTGCACTAACGCTCAAATCATTCTTAATGGGGGCTCCAGAGATTGTAGAGCACAGTGCTTGGCTGAATATTGACATTAGAATGAAAGGTATAACAGAGCCCTAAAGAGAGCCATGGGTGAAGTGACCCATGACTCAGCTTTGGAGGGCAAACTAGAGGTTAATAGCAGAGCATTTTTGCGGGCTTCGGGGTCACAAGTGTAAGGGGAGGTGATTGCGAGGGGGGGTGGTTATCAGTTAATAGGGGAATATATAAGGTCCGGATAAGGAGGTCGCCCTCAATTGGCACGGAAGCATCATTTTGGCTGGTGGTAATGCTGGATTGTTTCCTTATTCAATGGTTTTGCCAGGTTTTGGAGCTCCAAGAACCTCCTCAGCTTTCATGTTAAGTTATTGTTGTTTGTTATAATAAAGGCCGATTTGGCAATATTAATCCAAAATGGTTGTCTGTCGTTTATAGGCGGGGATCTGGGGAAAGTATGAGGGGTGGATAGGTAATGGGGTGGTTGGAGGTACGAGGTGCAGCTTCTACAATACTGCAGTCATGGAGTGGCAGGACCTCTGCTCCTTTCATCCAGGCCTCTTCAAAGCCCCAGTTTAAGGGATCTGTGGAGGCAACAGCAGTCATTGCTGGGGGACACTGGGATATACACATTACTGGGGGGGTGCTGGGGGCCTGGGGGCATACATATTACTGGGGCACCCTGGGGGCCTGTGGGATATACACATTACTGGGGGACTGGGAGCCTGTAGGATATACACATTACTGTGAAACACTGGGGGCATGGGGTGCATATACATTAATGGGAGGTGCTGGGAGGTATACACATTACTGGGGGACCCTGGAGGCCTGTGGAATATACACATTACTGGGGGGTTCTAGGGGCCTGAGGGGCATACACATTACTGGGGTTCCCTGGGGGCCTGAGGGGCATACACATTGCTGAGGAATTCTGGGGCCTTACACATTACTGGGGGGTGCTAGGGACCTAGGGGGAAACCCATGACTGGAGGACGATGTGTGCTATATACATTACTGGGAGACGCTGGGGGCCTTAGGGATATACACACTACTGGGGAATGCTGGAATCACCCATTACTAGGTGACGCTGTGGGGCAAACACATTACTGGGTGACACTGGGGAGCATACACATTACTGGGGATGCTGGGGGCCTGGGGGGTATACACATTGCTAGGGTCTGTGGGAAATACACATTACTGTGGGGATGCTGGGGGCCTGAGGATATACACATTACTGTGAAAAAAATAGCACCAAAACTTCATGTAAAAAATGCATGCAGAATTGGTGTGTTGTTTTGTCACAAGAGCATATTTAGTGCAGAAATGTCTGCAACTAAATACTCAATGTGCGCAACACGCCTATTCCGGTAATCCAGCATTGCGTTCAATGACTTCACCTGAGGTCACAGTTAGGGTTCCCATTTTACATAAGCTGGGACCTCAGGTGAACTAACCTGAGGTGAACTCATGGAAATCAGTGACCTTACCTCAGGTGAAGTAATTGAACTAAATGCCGGATTACCGGATTAGGCAATGTGCGTACATTGAGTATTTGGTTCCAGACATTTCTGCACTAAATCTGCAGCTCCTGACAAAAAAAACGCACTGAACCTACATCAAAACGCATGTGGCATTGGTGCAGTTTTTTACCAGGAGATGCAGATTTGGTGCAGAAATGTCTGCAACCAAATACTGAATGTGTGCATATAGCCTAATCCGATAATCCAGAATTGAGTTCAATGAATTCACCTGAGGTGAGATCACCAAGTTTAATGAGGTCACCTCAGTGAGGAGAGGGTAATTAATGAGTGACTGGCAAATTTCACTACAATAAGCTCCATCTTATATATGGAGTGTTGTAAAGACAAATATTAATATGATGCTATGTTTAAAATCGTTCAATCAACAGCGGAGCTTTTCTTCTGTGGCCAACTGTTTAAGATAGGGCAACAAGCTGCTCTTTCTATACTTAAGGCCCCATTACACGCAACGACATTGCTAACGAGATGTCGTTGGGGTCACGGAATTCGTGACGCACATTCGGCCTCGTTAGCGACGTCATTGCGTGTGACAGGTACGAGTGACCGCTAACGATGCAAAATACTTACCAAATCGTTGATTGTTGACACGTCGTCCATTTCCCAAATGTGGTTGCTCATTTAGGACGCAGGTTGTTAGTCGTTCCTGAGGCAGCACACATCGCTACGTGTGACACCCCAGGAACGATGAACAACACTGTACCTGCATCCTCCGGCAACGAGGTGGGCGTGACTTTCATGTGGCTGCTCTCCGCCCCTCCGCATCTATTGGACACCTGCCATGCGGCATCACAGCGACGTCACACGGCAGGTGTCCAATAGAAGTGCCCCCTTAGAAAAGAGGCTATTCGCTGCCCACAGCGACGTCGCTAGGACGTAAGTATGTGTGACGGGTTCTAGCGATATTGTGTGCCACGGGCAGTGATTTGCCCGTGACGCACAAACGATGGGGGCGGGGGCTTTCACGAGCAACATCGCTAGCGATGTCACTGCGTGTAAAGCCCCCTTTAGTCACATAGCTATATAATTGATCAGGTAGAAATAAGGAACAGATCTGTCAAGTCCAATCTAATCTTTCACAGTCCTGATACAGAAAAAAATGGCCTGTTTGTTATGCTCGTGAGCATGTCAACCCAGTTAAGACTCACATCAGACGAGCAACAGCGCAATCACTCATGCACTTGGCGCAACCTCAAGGCAAATAGGCAATCCTAAAGGGTCGGGATGATCTTCACCCACTTTCGAAATAGGGAGGGGGGAGCGCTTCCCAGACTGCAGTTGAAGGTTAGCTGGCATCTGGTGACACAGACGATTTTAAAGTCAGGTGACAGGAGTATATCCAACCTGAACAGTGTCATACAAGACAAGAGAGACTAAAGGGAAAACCAGGGACTATAGCCAGGGATGAAGAACCAGAAATAGCATGGTAAAAATAACCAGCCCAATGTTAATGATTAAGCTCGGTGAAGCATCCCTCCCAGTCATGTCCACGGAGCCACTCCCTGCTCACCTGAAAGGCTTGGTGCACACATTCCCACCATTGGCTAACACCAGGCAGCATCCTGAACTGCCTGGCAACTGGGAGACACAGCGTCACATGTCATCCGAGCCACAAAACAAGTGAGATGCGCGGCATCCCACGTCCCCCACATCACACACCACTTACCCACATCCTTGTGTATAGCCATGCAACTAAAGTGCACAATAACCCTGCCCCCGGAGCAGACGGACTGATGGGAAAGTCTGACAATTGGAGTTGTACAATTGCGACTAACGTGAGAAAGACGAAAGGACACCATATTTCAACATATTTTACAATTGAATCTAAAGTATTTTTGAGCGCATAAACCAAACATGATTATAGAGATAACAATGATTTACAGAGCAAAAGTTAGAATGATCATTTTTCACACCGAGTATCACTATGGTCAGGAAAAAGCAGCCATGTGGAATGAGTATACTACCATGATATACAGATGTGGTCAGTAACTTTTTCAATACTGCTCAATGTCCTTTTATATCTTTTATAGTCTTCTATCTTTTAACTTCTAAATCACTGATGAATAATGTGCTTGGGTTAGCACCTTAATAAGGGCATGGTAACATCATATGGTTGGTATATTTGATACTGCTATATGTACACTAATTTGGCTGTTTCTAGATAGTAAATCAGAATTATGATGATTATACGAAGAATTGTAGTTAAGCTGCATTGATAAACATGCAGTGTAAACACCTCATTCCTGATAATCGTGTAGTGTAAAGGCTACGTCTCACTAAGCGACATCGCTGCTGAGTCACGGGTTTTGTGACGCAACAGCAAACTTGCTAGCGATGTCGCTGTGTGTGACATCCAGCAAGACCTGGCCCCTGCTGTGAGGTCGCTGGTCATTGCTGAATATCCTTGACCATTTTTTGGTCGTTGCTCTTCCGCTGTGAAGCACACATTGCTGTGTGTGACAGTGAAAGAGCAACGATCTGAATGTGCAGGGAGAAGGGAGCCGGATTCTGCGGATGCTGGTAACCAAGGTACACATCGGGTAACCAAGCAAAGTGCTTTGCTTGGTTACCCAATATTTACCTTGGTTACCAGTGTCTGTGTCAGGTTTCCAGGTTTTCCAGTTCTCTTTTGACTGCCCTTGCCCTCGGTTAACATGGAGGTTACCGTTCTGTTGCCCTACTTCCTTTCCAGCAGCTTAAAAGGCCGCCTCCCAGCCCAGTCCAGTGCCTGAGTATACTGCCTGCTGTGTGCTCCTGCTGTGTTTGCTGCTTATTCCGGATTGCCTCGGGATTCCCCTAAAGGACTACCTACCGATTGTCTCAGGACTGTACCCGGCTTTTAAGGCTGTGCCCGGATTCCGTTTACCATCTTCGGTCAGCACTCCGCCTGGTTCTCTTTTGGTTTGTAACCATCCTGGATAAACATTTCCGTACGGACACTCATTGACTTTACCGCTTGCTCCTTATCCCGGCCGCTGCGCATTTAGGCCTTCCGGGGTAGATTGCCGGACAGTCCCTGTATAGGGGTTCGCTCCGGTGGTCTCCCTGGGGGAGTCCGGTGCGTGGTCCCGGGAATCCCCTGCGCGTCTATTCCGGAAAGTATTGTATGTGTTATTGTATTGTTGTGTTTGTTCTGTTTCTACCGTGGTGACATACTATAAAACATCTTGTACCCGGAACTCGTCTCTGATTGTCATTGCCCTACGCTATCGAAATCCTCAGAATATAGAATAAGTATTACAGTCTGCAGCTTCTAGAAGCCGGCTCTCTGCTCCCTGCACACGTAGCCAAGGTACCCATCGGGTAACTATAAGCAAAGCGCTTTGCTTAGTAACCCGATGTGTACTATGGTTACCAAGCACAGCATCATTACACGGGTTGCTGGTGGCTGGTGGCTGATCTCTGATCGCTGTGGAGATCTGCCTGTTTGACAGCTCACTAGCGACCATGTAGCGACGTTCCAGCGATCGCTGCCAGGTCAGATCGCTGGGGGGATCTCGGGAGCGTCGCTAAGTTTGACAGTACCTTTAACCCCTCTTTCATGATAATCGTGCAGTGTAAACCCCTCATTCCTAATAATCATGCAGTGTAAACCCCTTATTCCTGATAATCATGCAGTGTAAACCCCTTATTCCTGATAATAGTGCAGTGTAAACCCCTCATTCCTGATAATCGTGCAGTGTAAACCCCTTATTCATGATAATCATGCAGTGTAAACCCCTTATTCCTGATAATAGTGCAGTGTAAACCCCTCATTCCTGATAATCGTGCAGTGTAAACCCCTTATTCATGATAATCATGCAGTGTAAACCCCTCATTCCTGATAATAGTGCAGTGTAAACCCCTCATTCCTGATAATCGTGCAGTGTAAACCCCTCATTCCTGATAATCGTCTAGTGTAAACCCCTCATTGCTAATAATTGTGCAATATCAGGCTGTCAATTTCTGAACAAATGAGCAAAAGAGGTTGAGTGAAATGATCTTTCGGGTAACTTGTTCCCAATAATCATGCAGTATAAACTGCTCATTGCCAATAATCATTTAGTGTAAACTGCTCCTTTTCAATAGTCGTGTAGTCTAAATAAACTGCAAAGATCTTTTGGTTTGCTCATAATAATTGGGCAATATAACTGCTTATTCCTGATAATCGTGCAGTCTAAACTGATTACCAATCATTTGACAAGAGAGTAAAACACTGATTTGTAGTGCCCCTGAGAGCCTCAGGGCACTACAGGGAACTGCATCCTCTTGGGGATGCAGGACTTACTCCCTGGGACCTGGAGTACCAGTGCCGATTCGAAAAACACACATCTAAAATCCTAGTTCTCCTCTCCACACTGGGCATAGAGGGTTATCCATGTAAGGGGATAGTTGCCATGGGAACAAGTCCCTGGGTATAGCCAGTCTGGTGGGAGGGGTCAGTCAGTTGGTAGTGAGGAGAGAAGTGGGGAGCACACAGGAGAGGTGTGCGGACGTGCCTGAGCTGGGTCCGTGTAACGATGACCCCAGGGGCACAGGAGAGAGGTCGCCAGAACCGGTACCGAGATACCACTGGGACCAAAGCATGCACGGGGCACAGGGCCCTAGGTCAAATGTCAAGTTTCAAACGGTTTGATAAATACCTGCACGGTGAGGACACGTTCACGGACTTCATCAAACCAAATAATCCGGGGGCATCAACAGTAAACTAGTATCGGGGTCCGGACACTTACCTCCCCGCAGGGTCCGTACTGCCCACCGTACGGAGAAGGAGACTGTACCCCAAAAGGGACAGTCAGGGTTCCGAAATGCTTAACGCTATGGGGACTCAATCTGCAGAGAGTGCCAGGCACAGAGCAACCTGGGTTACTACACTGGCACTGATACTCCTGGGACCGGAACCAGCAAGCCGAGGGTCCATGCGAGTAGAGACTGTTAAAGTTAACCTGGTGTGGTCTCCATCATTATACACCATACATTTCCCAGGCACAGCCCTACCTGTGGAGGGCCTACCACCATAGCTGCCACTACCACCATCCCTGGGAGTACCCATGTTGAGCAGCGGCGGTTCTCCATTTTTAACCGCAACCCTCAGGTGGCGTCATTAACATTAACTCTATTATCCCCTGTAAATACTCCCCTTTTATTAAGTGTCCACAGGGCACGGGACCGGACAACGGCCACCAGTATGACATTCCCATTTGCAACCGCTCGGGACCGGGTACCCCCTTCCCTGGGTGACACACATTCATTGGGTAAAATTTTTGTTTCAGCAGCACATCGTTCTGTGTAAACAGGACTTGCACTGCTGAGAACAATGGCAGGTTATGCTCCGATTGTTCTATTTGGCCTCTGTGCATCTGAAGTGCAGACATATCTAACCAGGCTATTAATGTCCGCCGACCAGCAAACATTTAGCTGATAGATTGTTATTTAACACCTTACATTACAAATTCTAAATGCAACTTTATTTTTGCTAAACACAAAATACAGAAGCAATAACAGGACAATAATTTATGTTAGTTAACATGTGTTCTCACTTCTGTACAGATAAGGCTCAATAACTGATAAAACAACGTATTGCTGAGTATTTCACACTAGTGTTTTATATTTGATTTACAGTTTCTAAGTGCTTATCTTCTCAGGTGGGATATTACATATTGACCATTAACATAGCACACCCCATTCCATAATTGCTGTTATTCCCTTATCTTATTTAAATACATGCACTAGATATGAACTTCTTAACATTCTTACACCTTACTAATAGAAAAATGCAGATAGTATTGAGTATCCTAAGCTTATCTTACAAGTTCTCCAAACAGGTGTGCTGCATGATAAAAGGTGACATAAACAGTTTCTAGATAGATGTGCCAGTAAGTAAGATATTAAAAAATATAGCAAGAGGTGTGGAAAAACATATGTAAAGCCTTCAAGAGATTGTATCATGAAAACATTCCCCATCCATGTGGACATAAGTCTGGAGGTTCATAGCGATCTAAACATCCAAATGTAAAAAGGCCCCTTTACACACTGAAACTTTCTAGCGATCCCACCAGCGATCCCAACCTGGCCGGGATCGCTACAAAGTCTCTGGTGAGCTGTCAAACAGGCAAACCTGGCCAACGACGCAACAGCGATCCGGACCTGCAGAACGACCTACCTAGTCATTGGGGACGTTGTAAAGCAGCTTTTTGAAAGGGAAGTCGCTAACGAAGTCGCTGTAAAGTCCCCTTTACACACTAAAACTTTGCTGCACAGCGGGAAACAAAGGACCAAAGAATGGTCCTGAACGATTTGTAACGATCACAACTTCACAGCAGGGGCCAGGTCGCTGATGTGTTTCACACACTGCAAGGTCGCTGGGGAGGTCGCTATTACGTCACAAAACCGGTGACGTTACAGTGATGTCGTTTGCGATGTTGCAGTGTGTAAAGCCACCTTAAGACATTGATCTATTGCAGCTATGCAAAAATGTACAAACTTGAACACAAGGTTCTTAGTTGAACATTCTGATCAGACTGTATGAAGCCCAGGCCTGGACTGGCAATCTACCAAGGTCGGCAAATGTCAACTGGTCCGGTGGCATTCAAAGGCAAAATGGGCTGCTGGTCCTTTAAGACTGTGGTGCCCCTTGTCAGGGCGAACGTGCACAAGCACAGGGCAGTACACCAAAGTCTTAAAGGGGCAGCGGTCCACTTTACTGTTCAATGCTACTGGCCCTTTAAAACTCCGACGTAGAGAACTGTGTGCGAGCACCCTCACTCTGATACAGCCCTCCGCAGCATGCACAGGGCTCTTTCTGTCTGACACTGGCCAATGCCACCGTCAGAACGTATTTTTATAGTCATAATTTGTCCTCTCCTCACCAATCCTGGAGATCTTGCTCCTCTGTGTGCCTCACGCACATGCCTGTCACCAAACAGCTCTCCATCCCCAATCTCAGAGATCTGAATGTGTTCCAATATGAAAATTGTTTTTATGTACAGCAGTCGCAGTAATCACCTATATAATGTTCATACAGTAGTCTATATACATTACATAGGCGATACTGCGACTTCTATATGCACATTAAGTAGGTCATATTGCTACTACTGGGTGTATCACCCATGTAATGTACATACAGCAGTTGCAGTATTGCCTATATAATGTATATATTGAGCCAAAGAGAAAGAGTGGTACAACTCCAAATAATAAAAAAAATTAAAATTTTATTTCACATATAAAACACACAACACTATCAATAACAAAATTCACAGCAGTAGATCCTCAAAAAAGGGTGAGCTGGTATCATAGAACAAAAAGTGATTATAAACAGTTCATGCAGAAACAGGTCAGCAACATTTGACAATAGTATTGTAAGCAGATAGTTTTGAACTTTAATGCCAAGGAGCAAACCAAATGTCTGTTGGGGCTTTAAACAGTCAAGCAGCCTACCAACTAGAAAGGTAATCCCTGTAAATCATATACACGTCAAAGAGCTGAACCCGTACTGACCAGTAAAGTGGATACCGCACACCTGCCTGTCCCAACGCGCGTTTCACCTTCTTCCTCAGGGGACGTATATAATGTATGTGTATAGTGTGGCACCCTGGACAAGCCAGGACGTCACAGGTACAGCAACAACACACCCCACACCCCGGTTAGGAACACCAGAGTAACACACAAATCCTTGTTGCCTCCCTCCAGGGGCTGATGTCCACACCAGGTGGGGCGGAGCCAGGCGGTTGGCCCCACCTACCGAGGAGTTCACAGTCCTGGAGGCAGGAAAAGAGAACAGAACAGTTTGAGAGTTTGAGAGTTGAGGGAAGTGGTAGTGGAGTAGACTGGCCGTGTCCGGGTACGTGGCTCGGGCACAAAAACAGCAAGGTTGGCAGACGATGGTGACCGTCTGCAGGCGAGGCCAATTGACTCACAACCGTAAGGACCGGGGTCGGGCGGTGGCCCGCCGGTACCGAACCGGGGAACGAAGAGAAGCCAGCACCACTCGGCAGGGCCTACGGACCCCGACCAGGCTTGGAGTCACCGTTAAACTGGTCAAATCCGTCAGCGACGAAAACCTCCGGGGTTTCCCAGCAGCAAAGATCCGACTAAAGGCAACCGCTCAACCGTGAAGGGAAATACAGCTACCGCCACAGCTAGAGTTCCCAGGGCCAGCGCCTGCGGGCAAAAAGGGGCTCCTCTGGCAACTACACCGCTAGGGAGCGGGTCACCGGTGGGAAGCCATCGGGGCCGAAATCACATCAAAGATGCAGGGAGAGACAGTCACCGCCAACCTACCGGGAGTGACCACCGCAGCCGTCTGTGGGACCCGTCCATCCAGCCGTTTGTTTTACCAGAGACTCCATGTACGTTACTAGCTGAGTGAGTACCACCGTGCCGCCTGGCACTGCGCTGCCGCCCCCGCGACCCTGCACCTCCCCAACTCCTGCTATCCACCCTCTAGTCACCATCACCGGGCCCCGGGACCACCAAAACCCCCCCTACCCACGGAGGGGAGAGAAACACCTCAGCTGCTCCCTGTCATCGCTCCCAGGATCCCCGTCCAGAGCAGCGGTGGTGTCCCATTATCACCACGAACCGTGGGTGGTGTCACAGACTGACTTCCCAGAAATCATCCCCTTTCACTCACGGGTGAGGATCGCCGCTCGAGTCCCCGGATACGGCCCACCGCTCGAGCCACTGAGCAGCAGCAGCGCCGGACCCGAGCGTGGTGATCGCAGCGGCAACCCTCCCTGCCCGCGACAATAGCAGTCTTGGTATCACATACATAGTGTATAAACGTTAAGTAGGTGATATTGCTATAGTGTATTAGAGACATGTAGGCAGGAACTCTAGTGTCGCGGGCGGAGGAGGGGACGCTGAGCTCTCCCACTGCTCGGGTCCGGACGCTGCTGCTGCTGCGGCTGCCGCTGCTCAGTGGTGGCTCGAGCGGTGGGCCAGATCCAGGGGACTCGAGCGCCGCTCCTCGCCCGTGAGTGAAAAGGGTGGGGATTTGATTGTGGGGGATTTGAGTATTGTCCGTGACGCCACCCACGGTTGTGGTGATATTGGTGACACCACCGCTGCTCTGGACGGGGATCCCGGGAGCGGTGACAGGGAGCAGCTTTGTTGTTAGTTCTCCCCTCTGTGGGTAGGGGGTTGGTTGTCCCGGGGCCCGGTGATGGGGTAGGAGTAGATGGCAGGCGGGTTACAGGGCCTGGTGAGGTGCAGGGTCGCGGGGGCAGCGCTGTGCCGCACGGCACGGTGGTACTCACTCAGCCAATGATGAGGACACAGTTCTCGGTAAAACACACGGCTGGATGGACGGGTCCCACAGACGGCTGCGGTGTTGTTTCTCCTGGCAGGTTGATGGTGACTGCCTTTCCCTGCACCTATGTACAGTAAACGGTTCCAATGGGTTCCCACCGGTAACCCGCTCCCCAGCTTGGATGTGGGCCGGAGAAGCCCCTTTTGCCCGCAGGCTCTGGCCCTGGGAACGGTAGCCTTGGCGGTGGCTGTGTTTCCCTCTCACGGTTGGACTGTTGCCTTCTGTCGGGAGTTGGCTGCTGGGAAACCCAGGAAGTTCCCTTCGCTGACGGATTTGGCAAATTCACGGCGACTCCTAGCCTTGCCGGGGTCCGTAAGCCCCTGCCAGATGGTGCTGACTTCTCTTTGTGTACCGGTCCGGTACCGCCGGGCCACCGCCCGTCCTTGGTCCTTACGGTAGACTCCGATAGGCCACTCCTGCAGACGGTCACCACCGTCTGCCAACCTTGCTGTACCGCCCGGGCCACACACCCGGACGCTGTCAGTTAGTTGCTCCACTACCACTTTCCTTCCTTCCACTTTTGCCTCCAAAACTGAACTGTCTGCTTTTCCTGCCTCCAGGACTGTGACCTCCTTGGTGGGCGGGGCCAACCGCATGGCCCACCCCCTGGTGTGGACATCAGCCCCTGGAGGAAGGCAACAAGGGTTTTTGTCTGACTTTGGTGTGCCTGACCGGGAGTGTGGGGTGTGTGTGTGAGTGATGTTCTCTATGGCCCCAGGCTTGTCCAGGGCGCCACATTCCCCCTTAGTAAAATACAGACCGTCCGCGGGCAGCCCGTCCATCACCGGTTTTATTTTCACTACTGAAAAAGATAACGGTAAAACAGTGATTACAAGTAAAATAACGTCTTCCTACATCGGGAGGTAATCTTACTTAAAACGTTGCATAACGGTACGGCTTCCGCTCTCTCCCACCCAAGCAACCTGGCCCTGATGCTGCCCTTAAGCAAACAGGCAGGACCCCTTGACCCCAGTCCAGCACAAGTTGCCCGAGCGGGTTCTGTCCTTTTCAGGGGACCCACATCCATGGGGAACCCCTGAAACCCCCAGAGGATCGCCACCGGTTCCGGTGGTGGCTGGGCCCCAGCCTGCTCCACTCCGGGCCCTTCCTCCAATCTGCCTCTCCGGAGGCGGTAACGGTGAAAGCCATAAAACATTTTTATTTACATGCCACAAGTTTGTGGTTGCCCTGCTAGTTCTCGGGCTTGTCCGTAGTAGTTTCTACGCATAATTTGAAAAAGGGGGGTCCCAACGGGGACCAGTTGCCGGTAACGACCGGTGCAATCAAGCTGACAATCAGGTGACTCTTCGGTGGATTATTCTTTTCATTCCTTTAAACGGTACTTAAACACACACACAATTTTTCCCTTTTAAAGAACAGTTTCCCTGTAATTAAGTGGGGGTCTACCAAGGTTGGGCCGAGTGGACCTCCGGGGTCCGGTGTCAGTGGGGACAGGCAGTGGGGCAGAGGGAACAATCAGTTCCTCTTCCCTGCTATCGTGTTGGGCAGGCGGAGGCATAGGGGAGCTGGGTACAGGTTCATCCCTGGGCACTGGCTCATGGTTGACCACTTCCATTACGTCCTCATCCACGGGTTGTGGGAATAGTATCACTGGAAGAATCACCGCGCCATTCTGTGTAGGCCAGTCTGCTGGAAAGTCACCCATCACGGTGTGGATTGATTACCTCTTTTGCCTTCTCCGCCGGTCTAGGAACCGGAGCTTCAGCTGCTGCCCTCAATGCTGGTGGGCACCTCTTTAGATGGTCCCGGGAAACCGTGGCCAAAGTGCCCCCTTGGTCACGACTGATCTGGTAGGCCTTCCCATCTTCCCATCCTGTGGGCTGTATGACATATGGGGTCTGCTCCCATTGATCATCCAGCTTGTGGGTCCTCCTCTTTCGCTTCAGCACTACATCTCCAGGCTGGAAAGGGCCAGCAGATGCCTTCTGGTTAAAGCGCTGCTCCTGTTGTTCCCGACTCCGACTCAAGTTCTTCTCAACATACTCCTGAATTTGTCGATACTGCACCCTCCGCCGAGTGTCCCATTCAGCTGTCGAAGGGAGTGCTTCTGGGGCTTCCAATCCCATGTCCAGATCCACCGGTAGTCGGCCGGGGCGTGCCCTCATCAGGTATGCAGGGGTGCATTTCGTTGAGCTGGAAGGGATATTGTTGTACATATCGACCAAGTCAGGTAGCTTCTCCGGCCACAGGTTCCGCTCTTCTAGCGGCAACGTCTTGAGGAGGCCCAGGGCCAGGTGGTTCATCTTTTCACACATGCCGTTGGTTTGGGCATGGTAAGGCGTGGTCCGGATTTTCTTGCAGCCGTACAACTGACAAAATTCATGGAATACCTCCGCCTCAAAGGCCGGGCCTTGGTCAGCAAGCACCTTCTCCGGGTATCCATGTGGTCGGCAGAAATAGGCCTGGAACGCTCTAGCGGCGGTACGGCCAGTTAGGTCTTTGACTGGGACAACCACCATGAACCTTGAATAGTGGTCTACAATGGTTAGAGCGTAGGTGTACCCACTTCGGCTGGGGGTGAGCTTTACATGTTCCAGGGCAACCAGCTCCAGCGGTTGATGTGTAACGATCGGGTGTAGGGGCGCCTTCTGGCTGGCCTCATCCTTCCCTCTCAGCGTGCAAGGGCCACACTCTCGGCACCAGGCCTCTACAGATTCCCGCATTCCACTCCAATAGAACCTCTCTCTCAACAGCATCTCTAGCTTCTTCCATCCAAAGTGTCCTTGGGGAATCACCAACTGGCGGATCTTCTCATGGGTCTTTGGGCTAATCAGCTCACGGTACAACTTCCCCTGGTGCAGATACAGCCGGGTCCGTTCCCGCCACAGGCGTTGGGCTTCCTCTGGGGCGGCAGGGTCTATCCCAGCAGCACTCTGTTCCACCAAGATCTTGACTAAGCGAACAGCGGGTGCCTGGTCCTGAGCTTCTTGCCACTCCTGGCTGGGCATCGGGTCCAGGTTTACCCGTTGTTGATAGACATGCACCTTCTCAGTCGGTGGCTGATGAAATGTGGGCAGCTCAATCTCCTTGAGGTCCTCATCCTCAGGCCCTTCTTCCGACAAGTGGGGCATCCGAGAGAGTGCATCGGCATTAACAATGACACGGCCGGCCCTGTACTTGATGGTGAAATCGTAGTTGGCTAGCCTAGCCACCCATCGCTGTTCCAACGCGCCTAGCTTGGCGGTGTCCAGGTGGGTCAGCGGGTTATTATCCGTGAAAGCGGTGAACTTAGCCGCTGCCAGGTAATGGCGGAACCGCTCGGTGATAGCCCACACCAGTGCCAGGAGTTCAAGCTTGAAAGAGCTGTAGTTCTCGGGGTTCCTCTCAGTCGGTTGAAGCCTTCGGCTAGCATAAGCAATCACTTTCTCTTTTCCGTCTTGTACCTGGGATAGGACTGCCCCTAAGCCTACATTGCTGGCATCGGTGTAAAGGATGAAGGGGTGGTTGTAGTCAGGGTATGCTAGGATTTCTTCTCCGGTCAGGGCTGCTCTCAGCTGATGGAAGGATTCCTCATGCCTTTCTTCCCACACCAATGGGGCTCCTAGGGGTCTACCACCTTTGGTCTGTCCCACGAGGAGGTCTTGCATATGGGCAGCCATCTTCGTGTACCCCTTGATGAAGCGACGGTATTACCCCACCAGGCCCAGGAACTGCCTCACCTCCTTCACCGTGGTCGGCCTCGGCCAGTCCTGAATGGCGGTGATTTTATCAGGGTCAGGGGTGACACCCTCTGCACCGACCACATGCCCTAGGTACTGCACTTTGGGTTTCAGCAGATGACACTTTGAGGGCTTCAACTTCATCCCATATTTGGCAAGGGACGCGAAGACCTCGGCTAGGTGCTCCAGGTGGACTTCATATGTCTGGGAGTACACAATCACATCATCCAGGTACAGCAGGATGGTCTCAAAGTTTAGATGCCCCAGACAGCATTCCATCAGCCATTGGAAGGTTCCAGGGGCATTGCACAGCCCGAACGGCATGCTATTAAACTCACAGAGTCACATAGGTGTAGCAAATGCAGTCTTCTCTCGGTCTTCTGGTGGCACAGCCACCTGCCAGTACCCGCTGGTGAGGTCAAGGGTGGAAAAGAAATTAGCGGTTCTCAGCGCAGCCAGAGATTCCTCAATGCGGGGCAGAGGGTAAGCGTCCTTATGTGTTATCTGATTAATTTTTCGGTAATCCACACACATCCGCATGGTGCCATCCTTCTTCTTAACCAGTACCAACGGGGCGGCCCAGGGACTACAGCTGTCCCTAATAACCCCTGCCTCCTTCATGTTCCTCAACATGTCCTTGGCACATTGGTAGTGTGCAGGGGGAATAGGCCGGTACCTCTCTTTGATAGGGGGATGCTCACCGGTGGGGATATGGTGTTGGACCCCTTTAATCTGCCCAAAGTCTAGGGGATGTTTGCTAAAAACCCGCTCATACTCCCGTACCACCCGGTATACCCCTTCTTTGTGATGTATAGGGGTATCGTCAGTGCCTACCTGTAGCTGTCGGCACCACTCGTCTAACTCCCCTTGGGATGGGTGAGTGCTGGCAGTAGGTGGTGAGGTTGTGGGAATGGCCTCGTGGATGGTGTGGGGATCCAAGGTGAACAACTTGGCAAGGGTAGCGTACCGGGGAAGCCTGACTTCTACCTCCCCGCAGTTCAGCACCCTCACGGGCACTCTCCCCTTCTTTACATCTACCACCCCTCGGGCGGCCATTACTGTGGGCCAGTGTTCAGAGGGCATGGGCTCTATCATGGCGGGGTAGTCACGCCCCTGGGGCACTACTGCTGCCCTACACCAAATCATCATCTCGCTCCTGGGAGGTACAATCAAAGGGGCAACATCCATCACTCTCACCCCACCAATCTCTCCTCTTGTCGAGTTCACATGTTGGCGGTACATCAAGACTCGGATCTCACGCTGCACAGCTCTCTGTCGGCCACCCGCCGCCGTGGCGGCCAGCTGCTGCAGTAGGGTCAGCACATCACTCATACAGTGCTCCATCACGTTGGTCCCTAGCACTACCTTCGGGTTATGATCACTGGGTTTATTCATTATCACAATCATACCCTGGTGGTGCAGTTCAGCTCGCCCCACAGTCATGGCCACTTGTTTGTATCCCACTTGGGTCAATGGGAGTCCATCAGCAGCAATCAGTGTTATACTGGCATCTGGGGGAGCCAGCTTGTCTTTTCCCGAATACCGTTGATACAGTGTGTATGGTATGGTGGTTTCCTGTGATCCAGTGTCCAGGAGAGCCATCACCGGTTTGCCATCCACAGCCACAGGGATGATGGGCCGGGCCCCGATGTACCGGTCCCGCCAGTCTGGAGCTGCATCTTCACCGGGGCGTGGGATCTGGTCGGAGGCTGGAGTGCGGCAAGGATCTTAGCGAGGTCCCCATCCATGCGGCGAACTTGAGCAGCGAGCTCTTCCATCGCTCCGCTTGGGGCTGCAGGCACTGGAGGTGCTGATGGGGGAGGGGCCACCACGACGGGAGCAGTCTCGACCGGCCACCGGGCTGGCTCAGGAGCTTCAAATGCGGGGGGTTGCAGAGCTTTGATGGCCCGTTCCTTTAATACGGCAAAGTCCACATCAGGGTGTTCTAGGGCCCACAGCCGAAGCTGTTTGCGGTCCTCTGAGGACCTCATCCCCTGCACAAACTGCTCACTTAACATTTTGTTACTGTCCACACTGTTGATGGTGTCCACCCGCTTCAGTGTGCGGAGTGCGGTTTGCAGGTGCAGAGCATAGTCCCGAATGCTATCTGCGGGCCGTTGCCGGCATTGATAGAACTGCATCCGCAACTCGGCCTCGGTACGGGTCTCAAATGCAGTCTGCAGCTTTTCAAATATGGTGGCTACAGAGGACCGGTCCCCCTCGGCCCAGGTCTCCGCCTCTTGCTCAGCCGCGCCGGTTAGCTGCCCCAGCACTAGCGCTGCACATTGCTTATCAGTCAGGGGGTACAGTTCTAGTAGCGGACTGAGTTTTTTTCGGAAAACCTGCAAGGCATCAGGTTTCCCATCGTACTGCGGTAGCCAGGCAGCTCCGGACACATAGGGCAAAGAGAATGTCATCACCTGAGCGAGAGCTGGGGCCGCGGCGCCCCCCGCCAGCACGGCCGGGACCTGGGCAGGCCCATTCCCATCTACAGGTGCTCCCGCGGCTGCGTCCGCCGCGCTTCCAGCGGCTCCGTCGAGCGCAGACATCTTGTTTCCGTCCCCCTTAGTCTCTTTCCGGCTCCTCCTCTACAGGGGCGGGGTTTTGGCCTTCGCGCCTCCACTACTCGAGAAGACGCTCGAGCGGGAATTCTTCGCGCCGAAGATGGCTGCTTCACAAATTTTTCGGCCGGACACCTCCGGCGGTCACACAAGGCACACTTCCACCAGTTGGTAGAATGGTAGGATCCTGTTCGTGACGCCAAGTTGTCGCAGGCGGAAAAGGGGACGCTGCGCTCTCCCACTGCTCGGGTCCGGCCGCTTCTGCGGCTGCCGCTGCTCGGTGGAGGCTCGAGCGGTGGGCCGGATCCCGGGGACTCGAGCGGTGCTCCTCGCCCGTGAGTGAAAAGGGTGGGGATTTGATTGTGGGGGATTTGAGTATTGTCCGTGACGTCACCCACGGTTGTGGTGATATTGGTGACACCACCGCTGCTCTGGACGGGGATCCCGGGAGCGGTGACAGGGAGCAGCTTTGTTGTTAGTTCTCCCCTCCGTGGGTAGGGGGTTGGTTGTCCCGGGGCACGGTGATGGGGTAGGAGTAGATGGCAGGCGGGTTACAGGGCCTGGTGAGGTGCAGGGTCACGGGGGCAGCGCTGTGCCGCACGGCACGGTGGTAATCACTCAGCCAATGATGAGGACACAGTTCTCGGTAAAACACACGGCTGGATGGACGGGTCCCACAGACGGCTGCGGTGTTGTTTCTCCCGGCAGGTTGATGGTGACTGCCTTTCCCTGCACCTATGTACGGTAAACGGTTCCAATGGGCTCCCACCGGTAACCCGCTCCCCAGCTTGGATGTGGGCCGGAGGAGCCCCTTTTGCCCGCAGGCTCTGGCCCTGGGAACGGTAGCATTGGCGGTGGCTGTGTTTCCCTCTCACGGTTGGACTGTTGCCTTCTGTCGGGACTTGGCTGCTGGGAAACCCAGGAGGTTCTCTTTGCTGACGGATTTGGCAAATTCTCGGTGACTCCTAGCCTTGCCGGGGTCCGTAAGCCCCTGCCAGATGGTGCTGACTTCTCTTTGTGTACCGGTCCGGTACCGCCGGGCCACCGCCCGTCCGTGGTCCTTACGGTAGACTCCGATAGGCCACTCCTGCAGACGGTCACCACCGTCTGCCAACCTTGCTGTACCGCCCGGGCCACACACCCGGACGCTGTCAGTTAGTTGCTCCACTACCACTTTCCTTCCTTCCACTTTTGCCTCCAAAACTGAACTGTCTGCTTTTCCCGCCTCCAGGATTGTGAACTCCTCGGTGGGCGGGGCCAACCGCCTGGCCCACCCCCTGGTGTGGACATCAGCCCCTGGAGGAAGGCAACAAGGGTTTGTGTCTGACTTCGGTGTGCCTGACCGGGAGTGTGGGGTGTGTGAGTGTTGTTCTCTGTGGCCCCTGGCTTGTCCAGGGCGCCACAATAGCAGTACAGACCTTGTTGCTGCTACGTTAAAAATCTATTCTATTCTTTAATAATACCACTCTTATCTGTCTTTAGTATAAAATCCATATTTGTATTGGTATATTTTATTTTCAGTCCGTAAAAGTGGCGTAATACTCTGACAAAATTGTTCCCAGCAGCAACCTAGGAGTCAAAGTGCTGTTACTATGGTAATTAGGGCCTTAGCTAGTGGATGGGGGTGTGGTTTCCACAGACTAGTCAGCCCTCTTCCCATGTTATCATGTCCCTGTAGGTTTGATAACATGATTTCTATGAGCCAGCGTGACTGCTAGCCCCCGGAAATTTTGTGCATGCACGCAACTGATTTCACATGTTGGGCGTACGCGTCCCGGCTTTAGAGGCACACTGCGCATGATTCGTAGAACAGCTTCTGCACTTCAGAACTACTTTTCTGGATGATAATCAGAACGATTTTTTTATACACTAGTATAAGCGAATTCTAAGGCATATAACCACCTTAACACTGAAGAATTAAACTACACACAGTATCTCATTGTTGTCTGAAATTATGGAGATTCACAAACCTGAATAGGAGCTTGTACCCACAATAATTGGCAATTATAATCAAGGCTTAG
Source organism: Anomaloglossus baeobatrachus (assembly GCF_048569485.1). Taxonomy (NCBI): domain Eukaryota; kingdom Metazoa; phylum Chordata; class Amphibia; order Anura; family Aromobatidae; genus Anomaloglossus; species Anomaloglossus baeobatrachus. The sequence continues at coordinate 254,591,230 of NC_134358.1, forward strand.
TGCAAAATTGCACAAAGCCTTTTCAATTTATTTTATATATATATATAAAATATATATATATATTTATACATATATATATATACCGTGTATATATATGTGGCGCCCTGGCCTAGCCAGGTCGTCACAGATAACATACAAACACCCCAACCCCCCATTAGACAGGGACACCAGCCAAACAAAAATCCTTGTTGCCTCCCTCCAGTGTCTGATGTCCACACCAGGTGGGGCGGAGCAGGCCTGGAGGCGGGAGAAGTGACAGAGAGAGTTTGGAGTTTGAGGAGTGAGGAGAAAACACTTGGGTGTCTGGGTTTGTGGCCCAGGCACTGACAGCAAGGTTGGCAGATGGTGGTGGCCGTCTGCAGGAGTGGTGGAGCAACGCGGAACCGTAGGACCGAGGACGGGCGACAGCCCGCCGGTACCTACCGGGGAGCGAAGTGAAGCCAGCACACAAAGGCAGGGCCATCGGACCCCGACCAGGCTTGGAGTCGCCGACAATAGTCAGATCCGAATGTGACTGGAACCCCAGGGGTTTCACAACAGCAAAAGTTCCGATTGAAGGCAACAGCCCACACCGTGAGGGTATACAGCTACCGCCTAAGGCTAGAGACCCAAGGGCCAGCGTCTGCGGGCAAACGGGCTCCTCCGGTACCCATACACCGGGGAGCGGACTACCGTTGGGAATCCATAGTAGTCAGAAGGAGAACATCAAGGTGCAGGGAAAGACAGCCGCCATCACCTGTCCGGGGAGAGGCACTGCAGCCGGCTGCGGGACCCGTCCATCCAGCCGTTTGGTTTACCGAGGACTTTGTACCTTTCTTGCAGAGTGAGTACACCCGTGCCATCCGGCACCACGCCGCGCTGTCCCTGCAACCCTGCACCCCCCCAACCCAGCCTCCCCGTCACAACATCATCGGGCCCCAGGACCACCAACCCCTACCCACGAAGGGGGAAAACAACATCCCAGCTGCTCACCATCGCTCCCGTGATCCCCGTCACCAGCAGCGGTGGTGCCTATCTTCACCACGACCCGTGGGTGGCGTCACGGACTGAATCCCCCAAACCAACCACCCCTTTCACTCACGGGCGAGGAGCGCCGCTCGAGTCCCTGGATCCGGCCCCCTGCTCGAGCCACCGAGCAGCCGCGACAGCCGCAGCAGCGCCGGACCCGAGCGTTAGCGAGAGCGCAGCAGCGACTGCGTCCTCCCCGCCTGCGACATATACAGTCATATGAAAAAGTTTGGGCACCCCTATTAATGTTAACCTTTTTTCTTTATAACAATTTGGGTTTTTGCAACAGCTATTTCAGTGTCATATATCTAATAACTGATGGACTCAGTAATATTTCTGGATTGAAATGAGGTTTATTGTACTAACAGAAAATGTGCAATCCGCATTTAAACAAAATTTGACCGGTGCAAAAGTATGGGCACCCTTATCAATTTCTTGATTTGAACACTCCTAACTACTTTTTACTGACTTACTAAAGCACTAAATTGGATTTGTAACCTCATTAAGCTTTGAACTTCATAGGCAGGTGTATCCAATCATGAGAAAAGGTATTTAAGGTGGCCACTTGCAAGTTGTTCTCCTATTTGAATCTCCTAAGAAGAGTGGCATCATGGGCTCCTCAAAACAACTCTCAAATGATCTGAAAACAAAGATTATTCAACATAGTTGTTCAGGGGAAGGATACAAATAGTTGTCTCAGAGATTTAAACTGTCAGTTTCCACTGTGAGGAACATAGTAAGGAAATGGAAGAACACAGGTACAGTTCTTGTTAAGCCCAGAAGTGGCAGGCCAAGAAAAATATCAGAAAGGCAGAGAAGAAGAATGGTGAGAACATGACAATCCACAGACCACCTCCAAAGACCTGCAGCTTCATCTTGCTGCAGATGGTGTCAATGTGCATCAGTCAACAATACAGCGCACATTGCACAAGGAGAAGCTGTATGGGAGAGTGATGCGAAAGAAGCCATTTCTGCAAGCACGCCACAAACAAAGTCTCCTGAGGTATGCAAAAGCACATTTGGACAAGCCAGTTACATTTTGGAAGAAGGTCCTGTGGACTGATGAAACAAAGATTGAGTTGTTTGGTCATACAAAAAGGCGTTATTCATGGAAGCAAAAAAACACAGCATTCCAAGAAAAGCACTTGCTACCCACAGTAAAATTTGGAGGAGGTTCCATCATGCTTTGGGGCTGTGTGGCCAATGCCGTCACCTGGAATCTTGTTAAAGTTGAGGGTCGCATGGATTCAACTCAGTATCAGCAGATTCTTGACAATAATGTGCAAGAATCAGTGACGAAGTTTAAGTTACGCAGGGGATGGATATTTCAGCAAGACAATGATCCTAAACACCGCTCCAAATCTACTCAGGCATTCATGCAGAGGAACAATTACAATGTTCTGGAATGGCCATCCCAGTCCCCAGACCTGAATATCATTGAAAATCTGTGGGATGATTTGAAGCGTGCTGTCCATGCTCGGCGACCATCAAACTTAACTGAACTGGAATTGTTTTGTAAACAGGAATGGTCAAATATACCTTCATCCAGGATCCAGGAACTCATTATAAGCTACAGGAAGCATCTAGAAGCTTTTATTTTTGCAAAAGGTGGATCTACAAAATATTAATGTCACTTTTATGTTGAGGTGCCCATACTTTTGCACTGGTCAAATTTTGTTTAAATGCGGATTGCACATTTTCTGTTAGCACAATAAACCTCATTTCAATCCAGAAATATTACTGAGTCCATCAGTTATTAGATATATGAAACTGAAATAGCTGTTGCAAAAACCCAAATTGTTATAAAGAAAAAAGGTTAACATTAATAGGGGTGCCCAAACTTTTTCATATGACTGTATATATATACTCAGATCTTTATCTAGTTAAAATCTACATCCATAATCCACAGCACATTAAGAGCAATAAATATATGCAGATCCTCTGGGAGAGTTCAAAGCCTTCCCACACAGTTGGTCAAAAGAAAACCCCATTTTCTGGTTTGTTTGGAAGTATCTCCAACAAACAAGAGCCTGGCCTGTATTTTGCTTCACAATGTTTGCTTTAAGAGACAATATTTATGCTTCTTTTGAAATTACATGAATATAATTTACAATGTCAAGTATAGATCTAAGGTGAAAATAACATGAAACCATATCCATATAACATAAAGCACAAAGTAAAATATACAATATAAAATAATTAGCTGCAGGATGAAAGCTTAGCTCCATATCCATCAAAAAGTTTGCCTTTAGTGTGAAAGACAGCTAAACATCCGTCCACAAATCAAATACACCAAAACAAATATTTTTCCATGTTTAGATGTATTGGTAAAAAAAAGTTTTAATTGATAGCAGTAATCATTATGTACTGCCATAAAACAAAAAGAAAAAAAAAATACTTACAATTTTTTCCTAAAATAAATACAAAACCCATTAATTAAACGGGTTGGGTTCTTTTTATAAAAAACTGTTGGACTTTTAAATCTGACTCTCAACCCTACTGGCAAACACATGGTTTATCCTGAGGGAAGCCACAACATGCAAGAATCAAAATGTAGTTTTATATTACAACCATTGTGATGAATAGCCATGTAGAAAGGTTCTTGGGGTATGAACACTTTTTCAAGGCACTTTATGTATTCAAGTAATACAGAAAGTGCCTTGAAAAAGTATTCATACCCCAAGAACTTTTCTACATTTTTTCATCTTACACCCACAAACGTAAATGTATTTTATTTGGATTTTATGTCATATACAAATTCTACATAAGAAGCATGTGTGAAGTGTAAAGGAAATGATACATGGTTTTCTAAATAGTTTCAAAATACTGTATATATCTGAAAATTGTTACTTGCATTTGTTTTCAGCCCCCTTTAGTCTGATACTCATAAATAAAATCCTGAGTGACTAGTTGCTTTCAGAAGTTACTAAATTATTAAATTGAGTCAACCTTTATGTAATATATTCTTAGTGTAACTACAGCTGTTCTGTGAAGACCTCAGAGGTTTGTGTGAGATCATTGGGGATTGAACAGCATCCTGAAAATCAAGAAACACACCAGACATGTCAGGGATAAAGTTCTGGAGAAAAGTAAAGCAAGGTTACGTTAAAAAAAATAGCCCAAGCTCTGAATATCTCACTGACCACTGATTAAGCCATCATCTAAAAATGGAAGGACTATAGGCCCAACATACTCTGTATAGGGGAGCTGTGGGTCCATCATAGTATGTATAGGGGAGCTGTGGCTCATCATATTCTGTAGTGGGGAGCTGTGGGGACATCATACATTGTGGAGGGGAGCTGTGTGTCCATCATAATGTGTACAGGGAAGCTGTGGGCCTAATATACTGGTTATAAGGACCTATGAGGACTTCATATTGTGTATAGGAAGCTCTGGGCCTGTCATACTGTATATAGAGGAGCAGCAGGCCCAAAATCCTGTGTATAAGTCAGCTATAGGGACATCCATATTGTGTATAGAGATAGAGAGCTCTGGGCCCATCATACTGTGTATGGGGAGCAGTGAATAAGATAACATACTGTGTATAGTGGGCTGTACGGGGGGGGGGGGACACAGGGACATTATTAAATGTTAAGTGGGCAATTATTTCTATAGGGGCACTCAAGGTATTGTGACTGTCAAGGCACATAAGACATTGTTATTTTCTAGGTGGCAATGTGGGCACTGTTTTCAAAGGCCATCGCACTGGACATTAATATATTCTAGAGCAGGGGTCCCAAACTCGGCTGGGTGTATGGGCCGCACAGAGGAAAAAAAATAAATTGGGGGGCCGCATTCTTTGTAGGACAAAGTGACATTTTTATTGGTACCATATTTGTTTTTTACACACCTTGGGATCACTGATTTTGAACATTTTTCACTTGTTTATTATAACAAATGTGCACATTCTTTGTTTAAATATATATATATATATATATATATATATATATATATAAAAAATTTGATGGTAAAAAAAATGTCATGCATTATTTTGAGTTTTTTTAAATTTTATCCCTTTCTTGTAACTAATAGTGTTACAATTAGCACTATATAGAAATTTTGGCCAACATCTTTTAGTAATGTTCCCCATCTTGTAGTATTGTGTCCCATCCTAGTCCCCATCGTACAGTAATGTGCTCATCCTTGTCCCCATCCTATAGTAATGTTCCCCATCCTTGTCCCCATCCTGTAGTGATGTCCCCATCCTTGTCCCCATCGTGTAGTAATGACCCCATCCTGTAGTAATGTCCCCATCCAATAGTAATGTGCCTATCTTTGTCCCCATCCTATAGTAAGGTCCCTATCCTATAGTAATGTCCCCAGCCTTATCCCTATCCTATAGTAATGTTTCCCATCCCTGTCCCCTTGTAGTAATGTCCCTATCCTGTAGTAATGTGCCCGTCCTAGACTCCATCCAATAGTAATGTGCGTACCTTGACCCTATCCTATAGTAATGTCCCCATCCTACAGTAATGTGCCCATCTTGTCCCCATCCTGTAGTAATGTCCCTATTCTATAGTATTGTCCCCATCCAATAGAATTGTGCACATCCTTGTGGGCACAATACTATCCTTAATAAATAATAATAATAATAATAATCCTTGTAATGTTCCCATCCTTTAGTATTCTGGGCGGCTGAAAGGGGGCAGTGGCTATAACTTACCGATCGCTATCCAGTCCTCAGCTTCCACAGACGCCGGAGTGAAGCTGAGGGGGTGGTCCCCGGCCCCAGATCCACAGTGATTGGAGAGATTGGTCACAAGGCCGGTCTATCCAATCAGAGCTGGGGGCGGGTGAAACAGAGGTCACCCAGCTCCAGCCAATGATCAGTGCTATAGCTGCACTGATCATGGCTGGATGTCGATGTTTCAACCATTTTCAATGGCTGAAACATTACAATGGCTGTGATTGGCTGAGCGGCGTTCATCAGCCAATCACAGCCTCCGAATCTAAGGTATTTCAAAGCGATCGCAGCCACCGGGGCTCCGGGGCCGCGATCTCGCCATGACGTACTGGGTACGTCATGGGTCCTTAAGTACCAGGGAGCCATGACGTACCCAGTACATCATAGGTCGCTAAGGGGTTAATGTGCCGTTCTTCACATACACACACACACAGAAAACCAAACCCACCATTCTTCTCACCTGTCCCGTGTTCCCTCAGCTGCCTCATCTCTGCTTCGTGCAGCTCCCAGACCCGTGCCCCCGAGGACTATCGTGGCCAGTGCAGGGGCCGCAGCCCATGTCTGTTCTTTATGTCAGATGAATGTTTTGCAGGCACTACGCGTGCAGAGTCAGGCTCTCTGTGCACAACGTTTCCAATGCAGCTTTGGAGTAATAGTTGTGCACAGAGTGCCGGACTCTGCACGCGCAGCGCCAGGAAAACATTTATCTGACATAAATCGCTGACAGTGTCTGCAGCCCCTGCATCGGCCGCGATAGTCACCGGGGGCACGGGCCTGGAGGCCGCACGAAGCAGCCTGAGGGGCTGCATGCAGCCCGCGAGCCACGTGTTTGAGACCTCTGTTCTAGAGGTTTGTTTTACCATCTAGGGGTCACAAAGGAGGCATTATTACTATGTAAGGGGCACAGTGGTAGCATTATTATGTGGGGGTGATAAGAGGAGCTCTGTTTTGTATCACACAGAAGGTGCAGTAATAAGGATAAATATGGCATCAGTGGCTCAGCATTGGGGTATCACCAGGATGAGGAGTTTCTGTAGGTTGGAAATAGATGGGGATGGAGCTAGAAATATAGAAGTGAAATGTGTCTTTGTTGTAAACTCTGCAGACGAGTCACGGCTGGAGAAGTTTGCTTATCGGTCCAGGCTTGATGGAAATGACCGAAAATATGACCGACTCCATCAGAAAGAGCATATCTGTACTGTAACCTCTTAATAGGTTTTGCTGAACTGGGGTTCTCCTATACCCACTATTACGCTAGGGTCACACTATTAAATTTTCTCCATCCGAGAAAAACGGTCCGATTATGTTACTTAAGGTGGCTTTACACGCTACGACATCGCTAAAGCAATGTCGTTGAGGTCACGGATTTTGTGACGCACATCCGGCCGCGTTAGCGATGTCGTTGCGTGTGACACCTATTAGCAATTTTGAATCGTTGCAAAAACGTGCAAAATTGCTAATCGGTGACATCCCCCCATAATCTCAATTATCGTTGCTGCTGCAGTAATGATGTTGTTCCTCGTTCCTGCGAAAGCACACATCGCTACGTGTGACACCGCAGGAACGTGAAACCTCTCCTTACCTGCATCCCGCCAGCAATGAGGAAGGAAGAAGGTGGGTAGGATGTTCGTCACGCTCATTTCCGCCCCTCCGCTTTGATTGGCCGGCTGCTTAGTGACGTCGCTGTGACAACGCGGTGACACCAAAAGCAACTCCCCCTTGAGGGAGGGATTGTTCGGCAGTCACAGCGACGTCGCAGAGCAGGTATGTTCGCTACGGCAGCGATCACCACATATCGTTACAACAACGGGGCGGGTGCTATCTCGCTTGACATCGCTAGTGTGAAGCCCCGCAAACGCTGTGTCGGTGCATTACCTTCAGGGACTCCACGTAGATGGATCTGTCTGGTCACAGGTAGGAAACCTTCTTTGTAGTTTGTCGTGACGCCACTCTCAGATTTGCGGTCAGTGGGGGACCGCCACTGCAGGTTAAGGGATGCCTGGGGCTGATGGTGGGTGCAGCCAGTTGTAGTAGCCTCCTGAGAGTGAGGCAAGCCCCAGGGCCCTGTGTAGATGCGTAGAACTACAAGGCGCAGAATGACTCAACACAGGCAGGATGTCTTTCAGGGTTTTTACTCACAGTTGATGGCAGGGTGAGTGACCCGGGCGTAGCTGGGATGAACCAAGTGGGAACCAGGTGTCCTTCAGGCTGACTTGTGAGGGTGACTACTAACTCGCCTTCCTTAGCCCTTGGTGGTTTGGGGTAACCCCGACTTTGAGTCCCTATGGGGGTCACCCAGGGAAGATGCTGCAGCCTCTCTCCCCTTCGTTTGCCGTTTGCTTGTCGCCTGGACCAGGCCACTCCAGCTGCTTGCCTCCTGTGACCTATGGGCCCTAACTGTGGCTACGTGGCTGCGGCTTTTGTGGTGTTGTGGCGTGGGCTTTGAGAGCCCCACACCGGCAGGTTTAGCAAAAGAAAGCTGGATCTATCTCCGCTTCGGGATCTGCCGCCCGTTTGGGCCTGGTTCTCCCTAGCAGTCTCCTTACTTCCCACTCTGTGCTCTCTCTCTAGCTGGAGATGGATTTCGGGTAGCACTCCTAGTTGACCGTTCTCCCCCGTCGGTAGCCACTGCGCGGACGCTGTCAGACTACAGCAGCCCACGGGATCTGCTCCTCACTCGAGCTCCCTGGACTCTGCACTGAACCGGCTCACATCTGGGACCTTCACTGCTGCTCCTGTCTGAGCTTCACTTTCCTGCTCCTCACTCCTCCACACTCTGCTTCAGACTCCTGTTAGACTGTTTACTCCTCCTTCTCTTTTCCCTTTTGTGCCTGCCTACGCCACCTAGCAACCAGATTCTCTTACCACACCCCTTGAGAGGAGATGGAGGCTTTTGGCCCCCTCCACTATTCCAGTGAAGGTGAAGGCTTTTCCCCCTCCTGGGATCCCCAGGGGTCCTCTCATGGGTACATGTGTGAGACCTGATCACTATGCGCCTGTGTTCCACACCCCGGTCAGCCTTCTGGATTACCTGTATTGTACTGTCCCCAGCATGGGTGCAGTACTCAGTGGTGCCTGACCAGGTCAGGGGCGCCACATTCCCCCTTAGTTATCACCAGCACGTCCTCGGGCTGCAAGACAACATTTTTAAAATGCATAAAACATTAAAAACATGGTAAAACATTTAAAACCACCAGGTACCATACATCACCACCCTCCACCCACAAGTCCGTTAACCCACCCAAAACCCTCTCACGTTGGCCGCGCCTTTAGCCACTTCTGGCAGGATGTAGAGGCGGCTTTCATGGTCTGGTGGTCTTCAGGGTATACCTGGCCTGGTGGATCCGCGCCTTCAGCCTCTTCTGGCAGGATGTAGAGGCGGCCTCCACAGTTGGTGCTGACCAGGTACCCTCTTTGTGGTGGAGAGCCAGGCCCCATAAACAGGCATGCTCTCTGGTTGCAGGTGAGCCAAGGCCCTATATACGGACGTGCTCCCTGGTTGCAGACGAGCCAAGCCCCTAAACAGGCTGACTCTGGTGGTGGTGGTGCCCTCTGGTGTAACTATTTACACTGCGAGAGTTTGTGGCTATAGCCAGTTCATAGCCTTAAGGTTCATTTCTCACATCAGTTTATGTGGGCACATTCTTAAACTTGTAAAACGTTGCAAAACAAACTTTTCAAACTGGTAACTTGCTTTACTTGAACTTATGCAGACTCCTCCTCACCAGGGCTTGGGCCTGTAGGGCTGCGGCACCTGTTGTTTCCTTGATCTCTTTCTTCATCTGTGGTTGTCTCATCAGTAGGTCCTTTGTCTTTTCTTTCTTTATCGCTGTCTTTCCTTTCTTCTTTGGGACATGGTACTACATCTAGCGCGTACCAGCCTCTTTCGCCTTGATGCAGGGTAAACTGTACGGAGTCTCCCATTTTTAAGTTTCTGCCAGGGTGGCCTCTGGGCAGATGAGCTCTCACATCTCTTCTATTGACGAAGATACCTTCTTTGATACCAGGTGCAACAATGAACCCGTATCCTGACTTTAGGCTGAAGTCCTCCACTACTCCTCTACAAAGGGGTCCTCTGACCTGTGCTTTGGCTCTTCTTAGGAACCGTTTTTCTTGTAGGTCTCTGGCCGTGACTTCTCTCTGCTCTGGGGATGGCGGTGCAGGGAAAGACTGGGTTCTACTGCGGCGCTGTGTCTTGCGGGCTGGATTCTGCGAAGTGCAGCTTACAAGCTCCCAGGTGAGGCTTTGGGGCAGATCTTCCTCAGCAGAAGGTGTCAGGTCTTCCTCGTCCCAGCGGGAATACGGCAGCATCTCTGGCTCGGGGCATGGATCCACTGCTGGTGGCTCCTGAGTCAGCTCCTCAGTTTCCTGGCCTCCTCTCCCCCTTAGTTCTTCTTGGCACTCCTTTGGTGGCGGTGCTGGGGATGAACTTCCTTCAACAGGCCCAGGCGGGGGACTCTTTGGCGTGGTTGCTGCAGGGGTTGCCGGAATCCTCTTGGGGGTGTGCGGAGGGAGCATGTACTGGTCCACCAACCATTGTGGAAACTTGACCTCCATGTCAGCCTTCAGCTGCCAGTATGCGGGGTCCTCCCCCAGCGTGGGCTTTCCAGCAGGGACCTCTTTGGACTGGGGAGCGGTGTCTGCTCTGGCCTTGCAGGCCGGGGTAAGTGGTGATGCAATCTCTTGGCGGGCCGCGCCCTGTATGGCGGCGGCCTGGTCTTGGCGGGCCGCGCTCGGCATGGCGGCGGCCTGGTCTTGGCGGGCCGCGCCCTGTATGGCGGCGGCCTGGTCTTGGCGGGCCGCGCCCTGTATGGCGGCGGCCTGGATCGGCGTCGCAGCTGCGATGGGATCTGTGCAGGCTGGGCTGGGCGTCGCTGCAGGGACCGGGTCTTGGTGGGCCGAGCAGGGCATCGCTGCGGCGGCCGGGGCTTGGCGGGCCGAGCAGGGCATCGCTGCGGCGGCCGGGGCTTGACGGGCCGAGCAGGGCATCGCTGCGGCGGCCTGGGCTTGGCGGGCCGCACCTGGCGTGGCTGCGGCCTGGCTCAGCGTCGCCGCGCCGGGCGCCTCTTCAGGGACCGCGGGCGTGGCAGCAGGGGTCGGGGCATCCGGGCCGGCAGGGGTAATACTGGACTCACCCATCGGTGGCAGCATCGGGGTCTGAGTCGTCGCCGTCCGGTCTGGCACTCGTCGTGCGGTTCCCCTCTCATAGGCCTGAACCGCGGCAGCCATCTCCAGAAGTTCCATGCGTTCTTCTCTGATCTGCTCCACGACCCGGGTCTCCAGTCGGTCGCAGAACTGGGCCAGCTCCCGATACCACCAGGCAGCGGAGCCCGGTTCTGGGTTTCTGCGGTCAGACGCCATTTCTTCTGCGCCCTCTTCTGTACGATTTCCCAGCAGTGGACTCGTCGTTGCCTCTAGTAGCAAGCTGTTCAGTTTCCGCTCTGCCTCTTTCAGCAGCTCCTCTCCCAGCAGCAGGCTTCTGGCTCCCTTTCTGTCCCGACGTCCCTGGACGCTTCCGCTCTCTTCACAAGCGAGGTCAGAACTCTGCAGGGGATCTCTGGGTAGCCACACCTCTTCGTGGGCGGTAACTTCTTCCAGCGCGGGCTGCTGTTGTTTTTCAGCGCGCTTTTCATGGTGGCAATATGGCGGCGCTTCCAATTTTTCAAGCGGACCGCCCAGGCACATGGTCACCTGTCTGGACAGGTCTAGTCCTTATCCTGTTCGTGACGCCAGATGTGAAGCCCCGCAAACGCTGTGTCGGTGCATTACCTTCAGGGACTCCACGTAGATGGATCTGTCTGGTCACAGGTAGGAAACCTTCTTTGTAGTTTGTCGTGACGCCACTCTCAGATTTGCGGTCAGTGGGGGACCGCCACTGCAGGTTAAGGGATGCCTGGGGCTGATGGTGGGTGCAGCCAGTTGTAGTAGCCTCCTGAGAGTGAGGCAAGCCCCAGGGCCCTGTGTAGATGCGTAGAACTACAAGGCGCAGAATGACTCAACACAGGCAGGATGTCTTTCAGGGTTTTTACTCACAGTTGATGGCAGGGTGAGTGACCCGGGCGTAGCTGGGATGAACCAAGTGGGAACCAGGTGTCCTTCAGGCTGACTTGTGAGGGTGACTACTAACTCGCCTTCCTTAGCCCTTGGTGGTTTGGGGTAACCCCGACTTTGAGTCCCTATGGGGGTCACCCAGGGAAGATGCTGCAGCCTCTCTCCCCTTCGTTTGCCGTTTGCTTGTCGCCTGGACCAGGCCACTCCAGCTGCTTGCCTCCTGTGACCTATGGGCCCTAACTGTGGCTACGTGGCTGCGGCTTTTGTGGTGTTGTGGCGTGGGCTTTGAGAGCCCCACACCGGCAGGTTTAGCAAAAGAAAGCTGGATCTATCTCCGCTTCGGGATCTGCCGCCCGTTTGGGCCTGGTTCTCCCTAGCAGTCTCCTTACTTCCCACTCTGTGCTCTCTCTCTAGCTGGAGATGGATTTCGGGTAGCACTCCTAGTTGACCGTTCTCCCCCGTCGGTAGCCACTGCGCGGACGCTGTCAGACTACAGCAGCCCACGGGATCTGCTCCTCACTCGAGCTCCCTGGACTCTGCACTGAACCGGCTCACATCTGGGACCTTCACTGCTGCTCCTGTCTGAGCTTCACTTTCCTGCTCCTCACTCCTCCACACTCTGCTTCAGACTCCTGTTAGACTGTTTACTCCTCCTTCTCTTTTCCCTTTTGTGCCTGCCTACGCCACCTAGCAACCAGATTCTCTTACCACACCCCTTGAGAGGAGATGGAGGCTTTTGGCCCCCTCCACTATTCCAGTGAAGGTGAAGGCTTTTCCCCCTCCTGGGATCCCCAGGGGTCCTCTCATGGGTACATGTGTGAGACCTGATCACTATGCGCCTGTGTTCCACACCCCGGTCAGCCTTCTGGATTACCTGTATTGTACTGTCCCCAGCATGGGTGTAGTACTCAGTGGTGCCTGACCAGGTCAGGGGCGCCACACTAGCAATTGCTAGCGATGTCGTAGTGTGTAAAGCGGCCCTTAGACTCTGATCGGAGTTTGATCAGAGTGGGATTTGTATTTCTTAATTAAGAATTAAAAAAAAATCTCATTTTTTTCTATTCTGTCAGTCCTTGAACATCAGACCACATTCAGATGTCATCCAAGTGTGGTCAGATATTTTTTCATGGACCTAAAGACTTGAATACAACTTTTTTCATTGGACCACTCAGTCTGAAGTAAACATCGTAGACATGCATTGCCTCGTTGAATAATATTGATGCAAGTGGGATCTGATGTTTGTCGGATCGCAATTGGACTAAAAATTCGGTTGTCTGCATGAGCCTTTAGGGTGCAACTACATTGTTGTAAATATGGATACCTGATTAGGGGTACATTGAAAAGTTTGCCCCGCCCCCGAACCGAACTCCTACCTATTCCTCTGCACAGGGCGCTGAATACAAATGCATTATCAGATTTATTGTCACATGGCATTTTGTGTTTGACTCCCCGAGTATCATGGCGACATCAGACACTGTTCAGATCACAGATTCTTACACTCCTCAGTATACCTTCTCTGGAGCATCTGAATAGCACAGGCTGGCTCGGGCGACGTCCAGCTGTGTGCTCAATAGTAATCGATCTAGCAGGAGTTCATTTCTGTTAGTCTGCTGGTTACCTTTTTGATCACATGTTGTGGCAGACGTATCACAGGTACTCACTGCCTTTTTAAGGTGGAAGAATGTGTCTTCCTTTGCTGACTATAGCTTTCTGCTACGCCGGTCCATGTACTATTATTTTTCAGTCTTATAACTTACTGCGTTTTGGTTGGTGTGCGGTGGAATTCCTCCTGTAGTTTGATATTTCCTCCCTGCTTTAGTTTTCCTCTTTATCACTTGTTGTCTGATTACTCTGTGAAAGAGTGCTGTGTGATAGAGTTTTGGTGTCCCCTGTTTGCCACCCCTGGGGTAGAGAGGGAGGAGGTACTAGAACAGAGCTGGTCAGGAGCAGGGGTAGGAATGCAGCCCAGACACTGTCACTATCAAATGTATCTCTGGAATCAGGGACATTTAGGGCCCCTGTAGCCTGAGGGCCAGTTTAGGAGCCCCGGTCCCCTGTTACTCCCTCCCTGCCTGCCATTTCCTTTAAACTTCACAAACATTTGCTACTTAGTGTTGGTATATCACATAACATCCCAATGTAATATGTTTAGGTTGGGGGTATAATGTGAAAATGTGAAGAGGTTCACAGAATATGAATACTTTTTCAAGGTACTGTAGATGGCTCGAGTTTGTCAGAATTGTAGCCATTTTCTTTTAGGAAACATTACTTTCATTAAAAAAATGGAAATATTTCCTATTATGTGATTTTTACTTTTGATCTTTTTTTATGTGTGTCCTGAATGCCTGTACATACCATATTAGTGTATTTAGACTAGGGGTGGGATTCATATGTTTAACAACACGTTCTCTGTTTATGTTTGTAAACCACGCCCATTTTAAAACCATACCCATTTTGGTAGCCACACCCATGTTCCCTCAAATACTAAATAAAAGAAAGGCCATGTGCACACGTTGCGTTTTTTCATGTGTGACGCCCTGGACCCCATCACACCATATCACATACACACACCCCCTCCCCTGGTCAGGAACACCCATCAAACAAAAACCCTTGTTGCCTCCCTCCAGGGTCTGATGTCCACACCAGGTGGGGCGGAGCTAGGCGGTTGGCCCCACCCACCGAGGAGTTCACAGGCCTGGAGGCGGGATGCCTGCTTTCCTGACGTGCGGATTGAAATCTGCCTCCTTGTCTTTTCCCCTCTTCTTTTGGTTTATGGAGCCACGATTCTACCTAAACTGGGACCAGAGGTGGAGTACGGTTACTTCTTGGTGGCGAATTTATTCAAGTTGCCGACCTCCCTTTATGAAGACTCGTCAGAATGGGACTTTGCCATCTATCACATTTGGACATTACACTTTGTTGGCATTTATTTAATACCATGTTAATATGTTACAGTTGTATGGGTGACTATATTACGTGTTATTATGTTTTTTTTGGTTTTGTCCTGTGACTTGTTCACGTACTGTTGGTTCCTCAACAGAGCAATAACACCCTGATGGGGCCTTTTTGGAACTGATAATCTGCTCCTTTTGTGGTCCCTTATGCACACACATACCTCCCGCTTTGCGCACACAGATTGAGTGCTCACGTTATTAGGGCACATAGGACTAGCGTGACGCAAATGCGGGATGGCTGTCTGTGCGTTTGTATTGGCTCTTACCATGTCCTCCAAGCAATCTTTTGCGACCGACTCACACAGTGGTCGTTTGCATCTTGTGCAGGCCCACATTTTTGGGTGGAAACGTCCCCTATAAGAGTATGTGGTGTTGCAGCTCAGCGCATGTATATGTGGGGTTAATATTTCTGTATTTGCATTTCCCACTGCTAATTCCTTTTTGGTGAATGTGTGCTGTTTGGTCTGTGCGCACAGATGGTGAATACATGAGTGTGTGCTATCTAGTGTTATTGGCCTCAACAGGCTAAGGTGTATCTTGCGATCATTCTATTTCTCATCTCTCATATGGGTTCGTATTACAAGGGTAGTGCTGGTATCTCGGTGCATGTGCATTGAGAAGCACGCTCTATGACACATCAACATGTGATCAGTCTGCGTGATGCAGGCCGCAAGTGTTATATCAGTACTACATGTATACAACATAGTTGTCTATGTGACTGCTTGACATTTGCTGTCTATCTAATGGTGTTTTGTGATTTACCCTTGTGTTGCATATATATCCTGCTCTAGCGGTATTCATTTCTGAAACCGAAATGTCCCTGCAGGCATTCCTTATAGACACTGCGCATGCGCACATTTATGTGACTCTTTGTTTAAATAAGCGACTTATACAAAATTACTTATCCAGCACAGGCGTACTACCTGTTTCGCATGCATAATTTATGTGTTTACGCCTGAATACTTTTGTGCGCTCATTCTATTTTTGTATGGGACTACTAAGCGCGTCCGTGGCGCTGGTATTACTGCGCATGCGCCTAGGTTATGATGACTGCACGTCATGGGGATCACATGGTCCGGTCACGTGACACACAATGGCGGCGCCCTTCGGCGTCCTTAGTCTGCATGGTTACTTCCCTCCCTCCCCTCCGGGTCCATGCCAGTAAGTAATTCTCTTTGATTAACATGGCTATTTAAGACACACTCACCACAGTCTGCCTCATTTTCCCCTGAGGAAGCTACAACTCTCTGTAGCGATACGCGTGGGGTCATCACCCCACTCCTCTCATGCTATTGCTCTGCCACTCACCCCTTGTAAGATCTTTTTGGGTATGTGTTTCGCCTTATATTTGTTCTAGGCATATACTTCAAGGTCAGGTTATTATTATGCTTTGAGGTATTTATATGCAGTACCATTCTCTGGTTGCTTTTGTCTTTATTAGCATTGTTACGCTCACTGCTTGCTACTGACTGAGCAATGTCTTTTTGGCTATTACATTTGCCCTGATTTATTTTGTGGGGTTTGTCAGTGGCTCATTGAGAGGGTGGGGTGTATTTTGGTGGTATATACCATTGGCACCAAATGACTGTACAAGCTTTTTTGCTTTTTAATTGTTTTTAATGTACATCTGTGTGTTTGTATGTCTTTTGGATATAATAAAATGTTATTGCATGATAATTTTTGGTGATCCCACTTTTTGCACATTCTCTTTTCTCTTGTGTACTCAATTGTTTGCTTAGAATGTGCTAGTGGTTTGTGATCCCACTTACATATTTACTCTTATTTTTGGTGCCCTCCCGTTTGTCTAGTTTACCGGTATATCACATAACATCCCAATGTAATATGTTTAGGTTGGGGGTATAATGTGAAAATGTGAAGAGGTTCACAGAATATGAATACTTTTTCAAGGTACTGTAGATGGCTCGAGTTTGTCAGAATTGTAGCCATTTTCTTTTAGGAAACATTACTTTCATTAAAAAAATGGAAATATTTCCTATTATGTGATTTTTACTTTTGATCTTTTTTTATGTTGTGTCCTGTATGCCTGTACATACCATATTAGTGTATTTAGACTAGGGGTGGGATTCATATGTTTAACAACACGTTCTCTGTTTATGTTTGTAAACCACCCCCATTTTAAAACCATACCCATTTTGGTAGCCACACCCATGTTTCCTCAAATACTAAATAAAAGAAAGGCCATGTGCACACGTTGCGTTTTTTCATGTGTGACGCCCTGGACCCCATCACACCACATCACATACACACACCCCCTCCCCTGGTCAGGAACACCCATCAAACAAAAACCCTTGTTGCCTCCCTCCAGGGGTCTGATGTCCACACCAGGTGGGGCGGAGCTAGGCGGTTGGCCCCACCCACCGAGGAGTTCACAGGCCTGGAGGCGGGAAAAGTAGTCAGTCAAGTTCAGGAGTTGAAGTTGAGTGGTGGTAGTGAGAGGAGAGAAACTGTGAGTGTCTGGGTTGGAGCCCAGGCACTATCAGCAAGGTCGGCAGACGGTGGTGGCTGTCTGCAGGAGTTGGTGGAAGTCTGCGGAAGCGTAGGACCGGGGTCGGCCGTTGGCCCGCCGGTACCGAACCTGGGAGCGGATTGAAGCTAAGCACCAAGGCAGGGTACTCAGACCCCAACCAGGCTCTGAAGCCGCCGTAACAGTCAAATTCTCTGATTGCGGTCTGGACCTCAGGGGTTCATTCCCAACCAAGTCCCGTCAGAAGGCAACAGCCCAACCCGTCCGGATAAGAGCCACCGCCAATGGCAAGAGATCCAAGAGTCAGCGCCTGCGGGCAAAACAGGCTCTCCCAACACGTACAAGCCGGGGAGCGGACCACCCATGGGATTCCATAGGGTTCAAACACTTACACACAGGTGCAGGGAAAGACAGCCGCCATCAACCCGTCCGGGAGAGTGAAGATACCGCAGCCGACTGCGGGCCCGGTCCATCCAGCCATTTGGTTTACCAGAGACTCTGTCATTGACTACCTGAGTGAGTACACCAGTGCCATCCGGCACAGCGCTGCACCGCTGCCCCGCTTCCGCGCTGCCTCCCCGCATCGGCACCTGCACCTATCCCCTACTCACCAACCCCCAACCGGGGCCCCGGGACCAATAGCCCCTACCCACGGAGGGGCCAACACCTCAGCTGCTCCCCACCATTGCTCCCGGGAACCCCCGTCACCAGCAGCAGTGGTGCCCACCATCACCACAACCCCGTGGGTGGCGTCACAATCGACATCCCACCACCAAAACTTTTCACTCGTGGGCGAGGAGGCATTGCTGGAGCCCCCGGGTCCGGCCCCGTACTCGAGCCACCGAGGAGAAGAAGCACCAGACCCGAGCTCCAGAGATTCCCCAGGCGAGCGGCGACCCCAAAAACCCCTCTCCGCCCACGACACATGCGTTTCCGCAGCGTTTTGAACTGCAGAATTTTAATGCAAAAATGCATGCGTTTTGATTTCCAGGCAAAGTTTATGGGAAATAGGGATTTCTTGTGCACACTGAAAAAAAAAACCGCTGCATTTTTGGTGTCAAAAATGTGTCAAAATCTCTGCGTTTGAAGAAGCAGCATGTCAATTGTTTTTCCCATTTAGGCTGCGTTTTGCTAACATTGAAGTCAATGAGAATTATCTAAACGCATCCTAAATCAAATTCCTAGCATTTTACATGCATTTACGATGCAAAACGCATGCTCTTTTGACAAAATCAAAGCATACGTTTTTGGCATGATAGTGAGCTAATGACGTTTCCTTTTGCCCTCACATCCAGCACTACTTTAAAAAAAAGAGTCCAACAATAAAATAATTATATTTTATTGATAAATATGAAATCTAAATAATCTTTTTCTTAAAATTAACATTTTTGTGTATGATTTATAGCAGTTTTTTTGTTTTTTCTAAGGTTTGAATGGGCAAACTTTATTTAGTAGTGTCTTTGTATTAAAAACGCATCCCATGTTAAGCACTGAAGAAGCATGTAAAACGTGATCAAAATGCGGGAAAAACGCACGAAAAACGTATGCGTATTTTCTGCGTTTTTGTAGCCAAAACAAAATTTGACAATGACAAATTCTGCCAGAGGATGTGTTCATTTCTGGAAGGAACTGAACACAACGTGCGCATATAGCCTAAGGGTAACAAAGTAAAGGAGCTTTTCCCTTCTTACCCTTCCTATACCTTCACTGATAGTCTCAATGCTTCCAATCGAATAAAAGTTGTTCCAGTCAAACTGTCAGTCACTTCTTAGTTTGTTGTATTATATTAAAAGGTTTTTCTATAATTTTTTAAAATTAATACTTACTCAAATTGGAAAGGGTGACCCAGTGTCCATCTGTCACCTCGACTTTCTGCTGCACCCAATCAAATATGTGCAAGTAACCACCGAGGCCAAGGGATGACTGAAGTAGTCAGGATATCATCCCATCCCAGTTATAAAGCTTCTCTCCTCCTGCATATCCCCTGTCAATGTTTCAATTTCCCTAATGTGGCTAGTAAAAAATAAGAATACCTACC
Source organism: Anomaloglossus baeobatrachus (assembly GCF_048569485.1). Taxonomy (NCBI): domain Eukaryota; kingdom Metazoa; phylum Chordata; class Amphibia; order Anura; family Aromobatidae; genus Anomaloglossus; species Anomaloglossus baeobatrachus. The sequence goes on from NC_134358.1 coordinate 254,610,450, forward strand.
TCACGGACAGGCACTGCATTGAGGATTGCAGTCTGTCAGCAGATTCTGATATGTTACTGTCATGGTTCACCTCCCCGTGCACATGGCTAGGGGTCGGAGCCTTCTCCCGGGCCTCACTTCTGGAGCCTGGATGCCTTAAAAGCTGACATCTCCGGTGAACCAGGGCCGGCTATAAGCTTAGCGCTACTTTGCCTGTGAGTGCTGGACCCTGTAAGTGTGATCCTGATCCATTCCCTCTCTGTGCCCTAAGCCTCTGTCTGTTTTCTGTCCCCTAGTTGTTCTACCATTCCTCTGTCCCACCTCCTTCCTTCCCACAATAGCCCTGGTTGTTTCCCCCTCTCCTACCTACCCATTCGGTTGTTTCCTCTGGTACCGACCTCGGCCTGATCTTGACTCCTCCATGGCTAGTTCCTCCGGTCTTCCTGCTGCCCGTACTGTGTATGACCTGGACCCGTCTGACCATCCCCCGCATGCTCCACAGCTTCAGCTGTCCGGCTGATGCTAGTGAGTTGTCCACCACAGCGCTGTAGCGGTCACCTGCGGGACGCTGCGGTGACTTCTCTGTAGGGACCCTTCTGGCAACAGGTACGTCAGGTTCACTTTCATAGGATTCGTGACACTGCTCTCGGTTTTGGGGTCAGGGTGAGGGGGTGACCACCACTGCAGTTTAACGAGCGTCTGGGGCTGATGGTATTTGCAGTTAGATGGTGTGGCCTCCCGAGAGTGAGGCTGGCCCCAGGGGCTCGGGTATATGTGTGTGTGGAACAACAGGTCGCTGAAGAACTCAGTCTCAGTCCAGAATGTCTTTCAACTTGTTTACTCACGTTCAGCTGGTTTTGTGAGGTAACCCGGGCGATACTGAGATAGACCAAAGAGAGAACCAGGTATCCTTCAGGTTGGTATAGGGGTGACTGCTGACTCACCTTCCTAGCACTTCTTGTTTCGGACAACCCCTGACTTAAAGTACCGTGGGATTCATCCAGGGAAGTCGCAGCTGCCTTTTCCCCTCTTTCTGGCCCGTTTGCTGGCAATGTGGACCAAGGTGGATAGCTTCAGGCTCAATCCTCTTTATGGGCCCCCTCGTTGCTGCTGATTCCTGGACTCTGTGTTGGTTGGTGTGGAACCTCTAGTCCCACCATCTGCAGGATTTATCAGGCCACTAAATGGATGTTTGGCTCTAGGGACCTGTTCCCCGTGCGTGCTTTCATTACCAGGAGTCCTTGTACTCGACTCCTTACTGCTCTCTCTCTCTTCAGGTGCCTTTCAGACTGACTGTGTGGCAATGTACTCCCCCGTCAGCAACCACTACACGGGCAGGGTCTAACTAGCGTGTCTGCATGCCCGCTCTCCGCTTCAGACTGACATGTATCCTTGAAGAAAAAACTAAAAAGCTAGAACTAAATGTGCACTACAGCACTAAAAATTCCAACTGTACTTATAAATATGAGATTTTAAGCAAAAAATTGCAATTTCTTGAGCCACCCCGCCACTCCACGGCAAATCTCATTTGGGGCAGTCCTAACACTAAAATATTTTTATAAAATGTGCCAAACGGCCTCACATATGAAATAGTAGAACTGCTCTTAGCAGCACTCACCTGGTCTATTTCAATCCCGTACCCATGACTGAATCATGGCTGTGGGTGGGACAGGTCCAAGCAAATGCTGCATGAAGTAAATAGCCTGTGGACAGGGCCTGATGACTGAATGTAAACAGTCACCAATCGCCAAAATCTAGACAGGTGGAATACATCCCAAATTGGGGTGCATAGCAAGGTGGGGGTCAACCCCTGACCAATTCAATGAAGAAAAAACAAAAAAGCTAGCACTAAATGTGCACTACAGCACTAAAAATTCCAACTGTACTTATTATAAATTAGAGATTTTTGGCAAAAAATTGCAATTTCTTGAGCCACCCCGCCACTCCACGGCAAATCTCATTTGGGGCAGTCCTAACACTAAAATATTTTTATAAAATGTGCCAAACGGCCTCACATATGAAATAGTAGAACTGCTCTTAGCAGCACTCACCTGGTCTATTTCAATCCGGTACCCATGACTGAATCATGGCTGTGGGCGGGACAGGTCCAAGCAAATGCTGCATGAAGTAAATAGAAAAAATAGAAGAGAAAATCCCGTACGTCATGGGTACGGGATTGAAATAGACCAGGTGAGTGCTGCTAAGTTTACAGGCTATTTACTTCATGCAGCATTTGATTGGACCTGTCCCGCCCACAGCCATGATTCAGTCATGGTTACGGGATTGAAATAGACCAGGTGAGTGCTGCTAAGAGCAGTTCTACTATTTCATATGTGAGGCCGTTTGGCACATTTTATAAAAATATTTTAGTGTTAGGACTGCCCCAACAGAGATTTGCTGTGAAATGGCGGGGTGGCTCAAGAAATTGCAATTTTTTGCCAAAAGTCTCATATTTATAATAAGTACAGTTGGAATTTTTAGTGCTGTAGTGCACATTTAGTGCTAGCTTTTTTGTTTTTTCTTCATTGAATTGGTCGGTGGTTGACCCCCACCTTGCTATGCACCCCAATTTGGGATGTATTCCACCTGTCTAGATTTTGGTGATTGGTGACTGTTCACATTCAGTCATCAGGCCCTGTCCACAGGCTATTTACTTCATGCAGCATTTGCTTGGACCTGTCCCGCCCACAGCCATGATTCAGTCATGGATACGGGATTGAAATAGACCAGGTGAGTGCTGCTAAGAGCAGTTCTACTATTTCATATGTGAGGCCGTTTGGCACATTTTATAAAAATATTTTAGTGTTAAGACTGCCCCAACAGAGATTTGCCGTGAAGTGGCGGGGTGGCTCAAGAAATTGCAATTTTTTGCCAAAAATCTCATATTTATAAGTACAGTTGAAATTTTTAGTGCTGTAGTGCACATTTAGTGCTAGCTTTTTTGTTTTTTTCTGACATGTATCCTCGTCCACTGTTTCTCTATGACTCATTGCCGCTGCCACACTAGTTTCCAGCCTCTCCACCGCACCACTAGCTGAGATGTGGAGGCCACACCCCCTCCTGGGTCTGCCCAGGGGTCTCCTCTAAGATGTGTGTGTGAGACCTGGTCACTATGTGGATCGCGTCGACCTCTGGTAGTAACGCTGGCAGGGTCAGCACACCCGATCTGGCAGGGGCAGTGTGGGACTCACCCAGGGCTAGGCCGGAGATGCCCTGTAGCAGGGTCGCCATCGCTGGTGTGGTCTCCGGATGGGCGTGGGTGGCACCTCCCCGCAGGCCTCGCTGCACCAGCATCTGCAGATTCCTTATGGCCAACACCATCTCCTTCCTCCACACAGTGATCTCCCACCTGCTCTGCTCCTTCATCCTGTCGGCCATCCTCCAGACTTCAGCCTCCAGCTCTGCGGCGGTCATCGGTCTGGTCCATCCCGGATCTTCCAGGTCTCCGCTTGCAGACTCCATCTTGTCTTGCTCGCTGTTCACCAGGTTCCTCTCACACACTCCGCTCAGTTTCGTTTCCTGCACCCGACTGCGACATTCCTGGCGTTTAGGGTCAGATCCGCCCCCATCTCTCTTTCTCGCGGGGTCAGAGCGCTCCAGGGGTTCTCGGACAGCCACACCTCTTCATGGGCGGTACTTCTTTTTGCACAGGCTGCTGTTATTTCTTTGGTGCGCTTTTTGTGGTGGCAATATGGCGGCGTTTCAAACTTTTCAATCGGACTTCCAAAGGCGCACGGTCACCTGTCTTAACAGGTCTAGTCCTTATCCTGTTCGTGACGCCAGATGAGTCGCCCACCACAGCGTTGCCTGCCGACGCTGCGGTGACTTCTCTGTAGAGAACCTTCTGGCAACCGGTACGTCAAGTTCACTTTCATAGGAGTTGTGATGCCAATCTCGGTTTTGCGGTCAGGGTGAGGGTGGGACCGCCACTGCAGTTTAACGAGCGTCTGGGGATGATGGTATTTGCAGTTAGATGGTGTGGCCTCCCGAGAGTGAGGCTGGCCCCAGGAGCTCGGGTGTATGTGTGTGTGGAACAACAGGTCGCAGAAGAACTCAGTCTCAGTCCAGAAATGTCTTTCAACTTGTTTACTCACGTTCAGCTGGTTTTGTGAGGTAACCCGGGCGATACTGAGATAGACCAAAGAGAGAACCAGGTATCCTTCAGGCTGGTATAGGGGTGACTGCTGACTCACCTTCCTAGCACTTCTTGTTTCGGACAACCCCTGACTTAAAGTACCGTGGGATTCATCCAGGGAAGTCGTAGCTGCCTTTTCTCCCCTTTCTGGCCCGTTTGCTGGAAGCATGGACCAAGGTGGATAGCTTCAGGCTCAATCCTCCTTATGGGCCCCCTCGTTGCTGCTGATGCTCGGACTCTGTGTTGGTTGGTGTGGAACCTCTAGTCCCACCACCTGCAGGATTTAGCAGACAACTAAATGGATGTCTGGCTCTAGGGACCTGTTCCCCGTGCGTGCTTTCATTACCAGGAGTCCTCGTACTTGACTTCTTACTGCTCTTTCTCTTCAGGTGTCTTTCAGACTGACTGTGTGGCAAGGTACTCCCCCGTCAGCAACCACTACATGGGCAGGGTCTGACTAGCGTGTCTGCGTGCCCGCTCTCCGCTTCAGACTGACATGTGTCCTCCTCCATTGCTTCTCTCTGACTCACTGCCGCTGCCACACTAGTTTCCAGCCTCTCCACCGCACCACTAGCTGAGATGTGGAGGCCACACCCCCTCCTGGGTCTGCCCAGGGGTCTCCTCTAAGATGTGTGTGTGAGACCTGGTCACTATGTGTCTGTGCGTACACACCCTACTCAGCCTTTAGGATTACCTGTTTGCACTCACCCAGCGTGGGTGCAGTACTCAGTGGTGCCTGGCCAGGTCAGGGGCACCACACTAGCAGACACTGCATTAGCACACACTGGGAGTTCCCCTCCTTGCTCATTCAGCTCTGTGTAGTGTTTTTCCCTGCAGGACTCCAGCTCCCCCTGCTGGCAGCATGACAGTTACATTGCTCACATGACAGGACAATGTTGTGAGATTGGAGTGTGCACAGCGCTCAGAGTGGAGCCCCTCAAGCTGTGTTGTTTTTACTAGACAGACTAGGAACTTTGAAATAGGGGTTATGCAATAATGGACAACCCTTTTAATTACATCAAAGCAGTGCTGAAGAGATACAGTGATACAGGGAGCACAATGGGCCACTTTTATTTTGCTATTATAGAACAATAATTCCCTTTCATGCAAATTTTCACAGCTTTGTAAAATACTCCAAAAAAGGGGCGTAGGTTACACAATGAATAATGGCTACCTTGGAGAGGCAACTCTAGGACCTCAAAGGCATTTGGTGTGTGAGGCAGCGCAATCAAAGAGGCACATAGAGGATGACAAGTAGTGATGAGTGAACTCATGAATGTTTGGGTTTGCCAAACCAGCACAAACTAAAAAAAATTGGGTTCAGCAGTCGTACTTGACCCCAAATTTGACCTTGGACAAAGAACCCCATAAAAGTCTAAGGAACCCAAACTTATGTGTTATAAAATGTTAGTAAGGGCTAGGGTGGCTGCAAAAGAAATAAAATAAGGAATAAAGCAGAAACGTTATACGTACCAAGCATCCCGATGGCTGTAACACTGCTTCCAGGTCCAATCATTAGCTTTCATACATATTCACTGCTTTTCCCACACACCATCAGTCCCGGCATCTGTAATTGGTTGCAGTCAGACCGCTGTGACAGCGTCTGTGGTTGGCTGGAATTACACACGCTATCTGCCTCCCTTTAGTTGTGTAAAAATAAATAAATAATTAAAAAAATATAGGGTCCCCTCTATATTGATAACTAGCACATCTATAGCCTTCGGCTGCAGGCTGCAGCCCCCATAATTTTTAAACTCAACCAAGATAAAGCCAACAGCTTGGGGTTATTGGGTTATTGGGCTCCCCCCAGCCTAGAAATAGCAGCCCATGGATGCCCAGAATTGTTGCATCCATTAGATGCGACAATTCTGGTACTTTAGCTGGTTCATCCCGATTGCCCTGGTACAGTGGCAATTGGGATAAAAGGGATTATTAACAGCTGTCATTTGTCAGAAATCACAGCTGCCACTAAACCCTGGATTAGTAATGGGTAGGGGTTTATGAGACCCTCCATTATTTTCTATGGTTGATTTCTATGGTTGTGCGTTCTAGGGTTAAGTAAAAATAAATAAATATAAAACATACAGAAAAATCCTTTATTTAAAAAGACAAACAAAAATACACCGTTTCTCTAATGTATTAACCCCAAAACACCCAAATGTGGCATAACCCACACCATGACGTCCCATGATGATTCTGACTCTGTTACATACTAAAGTCACAGCGCGTGGGCACTTTAGAGAACATGACTACCCACTGCGGCTTCAGGCAGACACTGACTAAGCCACAATAGTGAGCGGTGATATCACTGTGTTTACCTGCGGTTACAGCTGGAGGTTCCCACGTTTCTCCACCTGTGACCGCAGGTAAACTCACTTAAATTGAACTCAATGAGATCTGAATCTTCTGCAGAAAACTCAATTTCTTTTTTTCCAAGAGATTTGGTGGTGGAATTTATACACCAGACTCCTGCCCGAAATCTTCTAGCAAAAAAACCCCTCAAAATGCGATGCAGTTTTGATGCAGTTTTTTACCATGAGATGCAGATTTGGTGCAGGAATTTAGTGTATAAATTCCAGCACCAAATCTTCATCTCCTGGCAGAAAAACCACATAAAAACTGCGGGTGTGACGCCATTTCAGTGCGGTTTTCTGCCAGGTGATGCAAATTTGATGCAGAAATCTGGTGCAGAAATTTCTGCACCAAATCTGCATCTCCTGGCAGAAAACCGCACCTAAACTACATTTTTTTGCCAGGAGATGCAGATTTTATGCTGAAATATATACCGTACACCAAATATTTGCACTAAACCTGCATATTCTGGTGAAAAAATGCATCAAAACGTTTATATTGGCTGAGTATCAAAATTGGGGCAGACCGCATGTCATTTTTTAAAATTATTTATTTAAATAATTAAATAAAAAGATGCATGGGGTCCCTCGTATTTTGATACACAACAAAGATAATGCGCACAGGTGGGGGCTGCAGCCTGTAGCCGAATGCTTTATCTGTGCTGCTGAGTATCATTATATGGGGTAACTTACGGTAAGTCTTTTTTTGATTTATTTATTTATTTTTACATTCCATTAGGGGATCTAGACAGCCTCTGTAAGGGCATCCAATCAGTTACAGACGCTGTCACAGGTAAATAATCCCTTTCCTCATCAAACAACTCATTGCTGTTCATACAGCATTACTATAATAGCCAAAATCATAACAGAGCAGAAGAAAAGCATTAGTAAAAATGTGAACAGTTACCCAACAAAGGCGGAGTTTTGACAATTTTGTGAAAACTTTTTGAGAATCCAAATCCAAATGGGCAAGGCTTGTGCTGAATTTGAGATTTGCAACCTTTTTTGAACAAGTCTGCTCATCTCTACTGACATGCACCTACGAGGGCTAGTGATTCAGTCAGAGTGATGGTTGATGAGGAACCAAAATGGGTCAGTGAGGCCTGGCAATTGGTTAGTCAGGACTCCTCCTGACCCTTTTTCTTACCTTTTTACCCATTGCATGCTGACCCTCACTGACCCTTTTCCTTCCTTCTTACTCATTGCATGCTGGCCCTCGCTGACCCTTTTTCTTCCTTCTTACTCACTGCATGCTGGCCCTCGCTGACCCTTTTCTTCCTTCTTACTTACTGCATGCTGGCCCTCGCTGACCCTTTTTCTTCCTTCTTACTCACTGCATGCTGGCCCTCGCTGACCCTTTTTCTTCCTTCTTACTCACTGCATGCTGGCCCTCGCTGACCCTTTTTCTTCCTTCTTACTCACTGCATGCTGGCCCTCGCTGACCCTTTTTCTTCCTTCTTACTCACTGCATGCTGGCCCTCACTGACCCTTTTTCTTCCTTCTTACTCACTGCATGCTGGCTCTCACTAACCCTTTTTCTTCCTTCTTACTCACTGCATGCTGGCTCTCACTGACCCTTTTTCTTCCTTCTTACTCACTGCATAATTGCCCTCACTGACCCTTTTTAGTGCCTCCTAACTCAGGAGTGTCAGCAAGAGTCGGCATGTGGTGAATCAGGAAGCCCTACCAAGGGTAAATGTAAATGAAGCAGTTGAAATGTTTTAATATGAACCAACAAAGACCAGGACCATAGGGTGGTGGGTCAGGGGTTACTAGGTGGGAAAAGCCCCTTGATAGTGGAAGGAACATATGATAGGCCTCACCTGATGTGTGGATGGAGAGGAAGGCATATTAAGGGAGGTGAAATCAGTATCTACAATTCTAGGGGCAGCTATACCAACAAAAACCCCAGTAATACACCTGATAGCAGTGTACTAGGTGTATAGTGAGGCTGGGGGGGCGTCTCTGGTGGTACTCACCTTGTTTCTGTGGAAGTGCACATGCCCTAGCCTCAGAGCCTGTAGAATGGTGGAAAGAACAACTGAGGAGAACATGATAGCTGAGGTCGAGCCTAACCATTCCCACAGTGCCAGCGTAGTCAGGGTGCGGAGCCTTGGGGTAGGACATACTCCACAATGAACTACCAGAATCTGCAGAGGATGGGGATTCCGAGTCCCATCACTCACCACCCATTTTTCCAAAGCACAGTGACACATAGGGTCCGGGATCAAGATCACGGTCGGGCCCCATGGCGGATTCGCGCCACCTGCATATGGGACGGGACACTTTACAAGAACACCAGGGTCACCAAGTTGCTTCAAGCCACGAGGATCCACGAGTAAGCGCAGAGGAGGAAGGTCTCACACTCCACAGATACCGGTGATTGCTTCTGATTTACCTGGGACCGGCTGGAGCCCATAGCAGCGGAGAGCGGCACCACCGGGGTATCTTACGAACGGTGAGTAAAAAGAACTTTGAACCGCAGCTCCGGTGTCATCCTTGTCATTGCCACCGCCGCCCAGTGCTTCGACGCCACCGGCCACCGGCCGTCCCCACTGCCCCCATCTCCCTGGGGCCCGCTCTGCCTGTGGGGAGCAGAATCATCTTGGCTGCGGCATCACCATCCGCCCCAGAGGACATCACCCGCAGCGGCAGGTTAATTCCTGGCCGCATACCACAGGTAGCATAGTCACTTCCAACATCCACCTCCTACCCCCCTATATTGTGGACACCTCGGGGCATGAAACCGGGCAGAACGCCGCGACTACACGACCTGCATTGGCCCAGGGACGAGTAACAGGTATGAGATCGACCCCCCTGCCCTTTGGGTGCCACATCTCCGAATTTCCAAGCAATACATTTTGTATTTATTTTCTGAAAATGAGAAATGGGCAAAATAACAAAACAATGCATTGCTTTTAGACACCTCAAATAATGCCTAAAAACAAGTTTATAATCATTTAGAAACAACAATACTAATGTTTTAACTCAGGAAGAGTTCAGAAATCAATATTTTGTGGAATAGCCATGATTTTTAATCACAGCTTTCATGCATCTTGACATGCTTTCCACCAGTCTTTCACAATGCTTTTGGGTGAACTTTTACCACTCCGCAAAAATGTAAGCAGTTCTTCTTTGTTTGATAGCTTGTGACTATCCATCTTCCTCTTGATTACATTCCAGAGGTTTTGAATGGGGTTCAGGTCGGGAGATTGTACTGGCCATGACAGGATTTTGATGTGGTGGTCCTTCATCCACACACTGATTGACCTAGCTGTGGGGCATGGTGCATTGTCCTACTGGAAAAACAGTCCTCAGAGTTGGGGAATGTTACCTGAGCAGAAGGAAGCAACTGTTTTTCCACAATAACCTTGTTTGCGGCTTGATTCATACATCCTTCGCATAAATGTTTGTTGAATTTTCATCTTTGTCCAATACCTAGTTGTCTAGTGGTTAGACGGAGACCTGGAGAGGCGAACAAGCCACAGTGTTTTGCACCCACTGAGAAATTTGGTGGAGGATCAGTGATGATCTGGGGATGCTTCAGCAAGGCTGGAATTGGGCAGATTAAACTTTGTGAAGGATGTATGAATCAAGCTGCATACAAGGTTATCCTGGAAAAACAGTTGCTTCCTTCTGCTCAGGCATTGTTCCCCAACTCTGAGGACTGTTTTTTCCAGCAGGACAATGTGCCATGCCACACAGCTAGGTCAATTTCTGAACTCTTCCTGAGTTAAAACATTAGAATTTTTGCTTCTAAATGATTATGAACTTGTTTTCTTTGCATTATTTGAGGTCTGAAAGCAATGCATTATTTTGTTATTTTGACCATTTCTCATTTTCAAAAAATAAATACAAACTTTTTTGCTTGGAAATTCGGAAACATGTTGCCAGTAGTTTATAGAATAAAAGAACAATTTAGAGTTTACTCAAAAATAAAACTATATATTGAAAAGTCAGAAAAACTAAAAATTTGGAAGTGGTGTCTTAATTTTTGCCAGAGCTGTATATACACAAACATAAACAATTTATTATATCAATATATAATATTTTATTATAATTTTTCATGGGACAACACTGAAGATATGACACTTTGATACAATCTAAAATAGTCAGGGTACAGCTTGTATAACTGTGTAAATTTGTTGTGCCTTCTAAATAACTTAACACACATCCATTACTGTCTAAACTGCTGGCAACAAAAGTGAGTACATCCCAAAGTAAAAGTGTCCAATTTGAGCCCAATTAGCCCATTTTCCTCCCTGGTGCCATATGATTCATTAATGTTACAACATCTCAGGTATGGATGGGAATCAGGTGTGTTAAATTTTCGCTCCCACACACTCTCATACTGGTCACTGGAAGTTCAACATGGCACCTCATGGCAAAGAATTATTTTAGAATCTGAAAAAATAAAAAGTGTTCCTCTACATAAAGATGGCATAGATTATAAGAAGATTGGCAATACCCTGAAACAACTGTGCTACAGTACAGTGGCTAAGACTATACAGCGGTTTAACAAGACAAGTTCCACTCAAAACTCACCTTGCCATGGTTGACCAAAAAAGTAGAGTGACGTGATCAGCATAATATCTATAGGTTGTCTTTCCAAAATAGATGTATGAGTGCTGGCAGCATTACTACAGAGGTTGGGGATTAGCCTGTCACTGCTCAGAGAATATGCCGAACACTGCATAAAATTGGTGTGCATGGCAGTCGTCCCAGAAGAAAGCCTCTTCGAAAAGTGATGCACAAGAAAGCCCACAACAATTTGATGAGGACAAGAAGACTAAGTACATGGATTACTGGAATCAACCTGTGGTTAACCAGGTGAGGGGTACAGAGACAAGTGTGTCTTGCCTACAGTCAAGCATGGTTGCTCGAGTGTTACCTTGTGCTCCTCCAACCTCTGTTTTAGGATGCCCAATCTCTGATGGATCATTTCTTCTTTTTTCTTCAGTCTAATGATGGCCTGTTTCTCTTCCATTGAGAGCTCCTTTAAAATCATATTTTGGTTTCACACCAACAGCTTCCCACTGCAACTGCCACACCTGGAATCAAATTCAGACCTTTTACCTGCTAAATTGATGGACTAAAGGGGGCTTTACATGCTACAATATCGTTAATGTTTTATCGTGGGGGTCACGTTGTTAGTGACGCACATCCAGCGTCATTAACGGTATCGCAGCATGTAACACTTACCAGCGACCTTAAATGTCCTCCAAAGTGGTGAAAATCGTTCACCATGGAGAGGTCATTCTAAAACCAAAAATTGTTAATGGTTGTTTATAGTAGTTGTTCCTCGTTCCTGCGGCAGCACACATCCCTATGTGTGACACCGCAGGAGCGAGGAACATCTCCTTACCTGCGTCCCGCCCGCAATGAGGAAGGAAGCAGGTGGGCGGGATGCTCATCCCGCTCATCTCCGCCCCTCCGCTTTGATTGGCCGTCCGCTTAGTGACGTTGCAGTGACGTCGCCGTGACGCCGAACGCACCTCCCCCTTGAGGGAGGGATTGTTCGGCAGTCACAGCGACGCCGCCGACCAGGTAAGTGCCTGTGATGCTGCCGTATCGATGATGTTCGCTGCGGCAGGGATCACACGATATCGCATGCACGACGGGGGCGGGTGCTTTTGCGTACGATATCGCTAGCAATTGCTAGAAATATTGTAGTGTGTAAAGCCCGCTTAAGAGTCTATGTGGCGCCCCAGGACCTGGTCGCCACAACAGCATTGCCCTTCCAAAGGGTTAATGCTGAGCCTGGAGGTAATGGGGAGGTCCATTGGCCAGCCAGTTTAACATCCACCGCAGTTCTCCCTCCGGCCAGCAGGGGGAGCTCTGAACCTGGAATTCCAGGGAGCCTTCCTCAAGTCTGACCTGAGGGAGGAAGTAGAGTCAGTCTGTAGAGAGGAGTGACAGTGAGCAGACGCAGAGTGTGCTGTCCTGTGGATCTGGGGCCTAGAGCTAGAGTAGCTTGGCCCAGGGAAGCAGGAGTAGCAGAGAGGCAGCGAAGAGACTCGGACATCGGAGTCTGTGGCCACCAGGGCTTAAAATACTCCCTGGTAGCCGAATCCGAAGGGCAGGAGAGCTGCAAGCACCTGGCCGATAAACAGCCTGAAGGTACAGCTGCAGCATCAGGGCCCGGTGTGGACTCCAGCCTAGAAGCACCAGAGAGGGCCTGCGCAGCCTACTATAGAGGGAAAGGGACGTACCATCAGTCCCAGCAGCAAAGAGGGCCATTGCTGGATTCGGAGAAGCAGGGTCCTATCATAACAAAGAAAAGCACAGGAGTAGGCCTCATACTCAGCTGGCCAGAAAGATCACCCCAAGTACTTCCAGGCCGACCGGATCCCCATCACCACCTGTAACGGTCTCCCAGGATTGGACTGTTCCCAAAGTAAAAGAGGAAAAGGTAAAGAGACTGTTGTTTGTGCCTGGTTCTTTCATTGCCTGTCGGCCCTGCACCGTGTTAGCCACACAACACCATAGACTTTCACGAGCACTAACAGAGTTCGCGGGGTTCCGCTCCACCTGTGGGGAGCAGTACCACCATTGCTGCGATAACATCACCCCGGAGGCCTCACACAGCAGTGGCGGCTTAATAGCCGCAGACCACAGGTGGCGTCACGAACACAAACTTTAATTCAAGCCACATATTTTACTGACACCTACTAGGGCCACGGAGCCGGGCCCAGCCACCACTGACTACCACCGGACTAGTCCGGCCCGGCACCGGGTGTCCCACAGCCCTGGGGTGGGCGAGTCAACTTTGGCGTCACGAACAGGATTTCGTGCCCGGTCCCACCGGGTACTGTGCGCCTGCAGAAACTGTGCATAAAACACTGCTACTGTTTGCAAGCTGCCGCCGCCATTAGCCTCGCCGAGCGCAGGAAGAAGGGGGCGTGCCTGACAAAGAGCGCGAAGGGAGCGCGCCATCAGAGCAGAGCGCCGTTAACCCCGCGCGACCCAGAAGGGAATTTGAAAAGTGAACGGAGCCTGGTAAGGTTCACTAAGGGGGAGGAAGATGTCCGACTCGGAGGGAGGGCAGGTGGCTGCCATAGCCCGAGGTGCCGCGGCACCAGCCGAAGCAATCCCAGTCGCCGTCGCCCCAGCCCCCGCTGTAGCACCGGTAATGCCGATCACAATGCCGTACATCCCGGGAGCAGAATGGCTGCTGCAGTACTCCGGGGAGTCCCATATCTTGAGCGACTTCAGAGAAAGTCTGCACAGCTTGTTCCGGGTGTATCCGCTGACTGAGAGCCAGAAGGTGGGCATATTAATGGGGCAGCTAGCCGGTGTGGCCCTGCGTGAAGTGAAGTCCTGGCCTGATACAGATAAAGGGACAGCAACCCAGATACTGGCCAAGCTAAAGAGTACTTTTGACACCCGCACCGCAGCAGAAATAAAGATGAGATTCTTTGGGTGCAAACAACGGGCCACAGACAGCATAAGGGACTATGCCTTAAACTTGCAGAAGGCCCTGAAAGCAGTTAAACAGGTGGACCCAGAGAGTGTACGTGAAGAAGACAAACTCCTAACTGAGCAGTTCATAGAGGGGCTCCTGTCAGATGCCCACAGGACCCAGCTACGTATCATGGTCCTGCAGACCCCTGCTCTGGACTTTGCAAAGTTTAAGGACCAGGCCATCCGGGTACTGAGGGAATCTACACCGAATGACCCAGTACCCCTCCGGCCTCTTGCTATCACGTACCCCGGGGTGGTGCCTGCAACACGAGCCGCTGCAGGGGCTGAGGCGCAGTCCCTGGATAAGGATCCCACTGCAGAGCTCCCACAGCAGGTCCAGGAGCTGACCAAGACTGTAGCTGCCCTTGCCAAGACCGTGCAGTCTCTACAAGTGACCCCATCGCCTGCAAGAATCGAGTTGGCCTCCAGCCCAGATGACGTCCCATGGATGCGACAGAGGAGGATTCCGCCGACCCGAGGAAAAGATACAGACCGGTATGATTCAACGGGACAACCGATCTGCCGCCACTGCAGTAAGGCGGGCCATATTGCAAGACACTGTCCTTTAAATGGGCCGATCCTGGGGTCAGGAGCCAACCCCCAGGTGTAAGGAAGCCCGGCTCAACCCCCAGTCGCAGCAAGTATGTGGGAGGACGCCCGGTCCTTCCTATTGTGCTGGATGGGATCCCTTTGAATGCCCTCCTGGATACGGGGTCCCAGGTAACAACCATCCCTTATAAACTGTACAAAAGATATTGGGCTGATTCAGACATTGACCATGGCCCAGATGATGATTTAACAATTGTGGCCAGTAATTGTCAGCCCTTACCTCAAATTGGGTATAAAGAAGTAACCATTAAAGTGGGGCGGGTAGAATTGCCATGTCAGGGGATGATAATTGTAGATATTGATTGCAAAGAATCTGACCCACTGCTAACCATTGGTACAAATGTGATAGAAAATTGTATTGCCGAAGTGATAATTTTGTTGCAACAGGCGTCTGAAACTGCCAGCTCCGGGCAGCAGCGTGCCCTACAGAGGGAGATCAGAGCCCTGATGAGGAGGCAGCAGGTAGAGCTGGCCGGAGGAGAAATTGGCAGTGTGAGGGTAAGTGACCCCCTCCCCATTGCAATACCCCCAAGAAGTGAAATGTTGATATGGTGTCGGGCAGCAATAGGCCTCAAGGGTCAGGATTACCATGCCTTGGTAGAACCGGTGTATTCAGACAATAGGCCTGGAGTCCTGATAGCCAGAGGGGTAGCAGATGTTCGCATGGGGAGAGTGCCCGTCCGTGTCCTGAATTGTGGGGAGGAGGAAGCCAAATTGCCACGGTACGCCACTGTAGCAAAACTGTACACTGTCAGCAACAATACCATCAAAGCAGTGGAACCCTTGATGCCCGTCCGATCAGGCGGAAGACAATGGCTCCAAGGGGCAGTTGGAAGACTGGTGCCAAAAATTACATGTGGGCACCGACTCCACCCCCTCACACCAAAAGCATGGGGTTTACCGGGTGATACAGGAGTATGAGCGGGTCTTCAGCAAACACCCCCTAGATTTTGGGCAGGTGAAAGGGGTTAAACATCAAATCCCCACGGGTGATCATCATCCCATTAAAGAGAGATACCGCCCTGTACCCCCCGCACAGTATCAGCGTGCCAAAGAAATGTTACGGGAAATGAAGGAGGCTGGGGTTATCAGAGATAGTTGTAGCCCCTGGGCAGCTCCACTAGTGCTCGTAAAGAAAAAAGATGGTACAATGAGAATGTGCGTAGATTACAGGCAAATTAACCGCATTACACATAAAGATGCTTATCCACTACCCCGAATAGAGGAGTCACTAACAGCCTTAAAGTCAGCTAACTATTTCTCCACCTTGGATCTCACCAGTGGGTATTGGCAGGTTCCCGTGGCAGAGGCGGACAAGGAGAAGACTGCATTCACGACACCAATGGGCCTCTGCGAGTTCAACTGTATGCCATTCGGGCTCTGCAACGCCCCAGGGACATTCCAAAAGTTGATGGAGTGCTGCTTGGGCCACCACAACTTTGAAACCGTGCTGTTGTACCTGGATGACGTCATAGTCTACTCCAAGACTTATGAAGACCACCTGAGGGACTTAGCAGAAGTGTTTGAGTCCTTGTCGAAATATGGCCTGAAGATAAAGCCGTCCAAATGTCACCTCTTGAAGCCAAAGGTACAGTACCTGGGTCATGTGGTCAGCGCAGAAGGTGTGGCACCTGATCCGGAGAAAGTCACCGTAATCAAGGACTGGCCAAGACCCACCACGGTAAAGTAGGTGCGGCAGTTCCTTGGGCTGGTGGGCTACTACCGAAGGTTCATTGATGGTTTCACAAAGATAGCAGCGCCCCTTCAAGATCTCCTGGTGGGCCAGCCAAAGCAGGCTAAGAAGCAGAGCCCTCCATTTGAATGGAGCAGCCAAATAGAAACATCCTTTGTCCGGCTGAAAGGGGCTCTCACGGGAGAAGAAATTCTGGCCTACCCTGACTACAGCCAGCCGTTTGTACTGTATACAGACGCCAGCAACGTGGGACTGGGAGCAGTTCTGTCCCAGGTGCAGGGAGGCAGAGAGAAGGTGATAGCTTACGCCAGTAGGAAGCTTCGGCCCACAGAAAGGAATCCAGAAAGCTACAGTTCCTTCAAGCTGGAGTTCCTCGCTATTGTTTGGGCAGTGATCGAACGCTTCAAGCACTATCTGGCATCGGCCAAGTTCACCATCTTCACGGACAACAATCCGTTGACACATCTGGCACCAGCCAAGTTAGGTGCGTTGGAACAGCGATGGATGGCCCGGCTGTCTAACTTTGACTTTACCATCAAGTACCGGGCTGGCAAGAAGAATAACAATGCTGATGCGCTGTCCAGAATGCCTCACTTACCCGAGTCTGGAGAAGACCTGGATGAACTCGAAGAGATAGAGTTACCGGCTTTCCATCACCAAGGTGTTTCCCAGTGTGAGCATGCTGTAGGAGTGAAGCGCTCGAGCCAGCACGAGGTCTCGGTCAACCCTTTACTCCACCATAATTGGGAAGAGACACAGAACGGTGACCCGGCCGTGCGATTGGTCAAAGAAAAGCTAGCACAAGCGGAGACCCATCTTGGCCCAGATGCTCCAGAAGAAGCCCAGCAGCTGTGGAAGGAGCGGGGACGACTGTTCACGTACCAAGGCAAGCTCTGCAAGAGATATGTCAACTGGCGAACGAATGAACTCGTCTGGCAGATAGTGGTCCCACAGAGGGATGCTCCAATGGTCCTAGCAGCTTACCATGATAACGCAGGACACTTCGGGTGGAAGAAGTTGGAGACCCTACTCCGCGGTCGGTTCTACTGGGTGCACATGAGAAAGACAGTTGAGAAGTGGTGCCGAGACTGTGGTCCGTGTAACCTGAGGCGGAAAGATGATGCCAGCCAGAGGTCTCCCCTACAGCCAATTGTTACGAAGCAGCCCCTGGAGTTGGTGGCCCTGGACCACGTGAAGTTAACACCAAGCCGGTCAGGCTATGTGTACGCCCTCACCATTGTGGACCATTACTCTCGTTTCCTGGTAGTAGTGCCTGTGAAGGACCAGACAGCCAGAACAGCAGCTAGAGCATTTCAGGCATACTTTTGTCGACCTCACGGTTACCCTGAGAGGGTACTGACTGATCAAGGTCCTGCATTCGAGGCAGAGGTGTTCCAAGAGTTCTGTAACATGTATGGTTGTAAGAAAATCAGAACAACACCGTACCACCCCCAAACTAATGGATTGTGCGAGAAGATGAACCATGTGGTCATTGATATGCTCAAGACTCTACCTCTGGAAGAAAGAAATCAATGGCCGGAGAAGTTACCAGATCTGGTAGACCTGTACAACCATATCCCAGTAAATTCGACCAACTTCAGCCCTGCCTACCTGATGCGAGCAAGACCTGGCAAGTTACCTGTAGACTTTGAGATGGGGACTGTGTCACCTGAAGCGGTTCAGGAGATAGAAGATTGGGATACAGAGCGACAACAGCAGTGTCGCAAGGTCCAGGAATGCGTAGAAAGGAGCCTGTCCTAAGCAAGAACGAGACAAGAGCAGCATTACAATCAAACAGCTCCAGCAACTCCTTTAGCACCTGGAGAACAGGTCCTCAAGAAAAAGCGGAGGGCGCATAAATTAGATGATCAGTGGGAGAATGAACCCTACACCATTATTCCCTCCAACTTTGACAATAGTAAGGTATGCCTCATAAGCAAAGATGAAGGCAAGACCTATCAAGCAGTTTCTCGAGACCGCCTGAAAGCGTGCCCCGAACGGTGCAGAACCCAAAAAGAAGTAGAAGAAGTACAAGAAAGTCCCCAAAGTCAAGAAAAAGAGAGAGAGATGATCCAAACAATCCTTGGGAAATTCCCCAAAACTTGGACCCGAATAAACAATGCCATAGTGGTACCAGTGTTGACGTTCCCGCAGTTGGTCGAGCCAGAAACAGAAGAGGTTCCAGATCTACTTAAAGAACCGTCCGCTCCAACACGAGATGACACGCCAGCAGTGGAACAGGAGAATCAACACCCTGTCAGTGGTGAACCTGTCATACCCTTGGCGACTCTTGGACCACATAGGCACTCATCACGCATACCTATCAGGGTTAGGCCTACCTGTAGTGCTGAGGTAGAAGACACACCAAGTAGTAAGGGGCAGACACCAGAGCTACGCAGGTCCCAACGCAGCACTCGGGGACAGCCCCCTCCAAGGTATAGAGAGTAAAAAGAAAGAGTACTTATTAGAATGTAAATAGGTGAAAAGTCTGTAATGTTGTGTATAAAATGTTTTTCTTTTTTTGATTGAGAAAATGGACAATTGGGCCACTGGACTATGGGTGGCCAACACCTAGCTGTACATAGTTAGCACCAGTGTGCTCAGCACCCCTGAAGAAAAACCCGTCCGGCGTGCATAGAGTGGGGTCATCAATGCTCTGACGCACGCCCAGAGCCTACGTTGGGGGTTTTATCGCGGCGGGTCCCCCATGGAGCAGTGTAATGGACACCCGGCTGGAAGCCACACTGGTCTCTTAAAGTTGTTTAAGGTTGTAACATGTATGTCTTGTTTTGTTTTCTACAGTCCGGGAGTACTGAATTTAACTAAGGGGGAGTGTGGCGCCCCAGGACCTGGTCGCCACAACAGCATTGCCCTTCCAAAGGGTTAATGCTGAGCCTGGAGGTAATGGGGAGGTCCATTAGCCAGCAAGTTTAACATCCACCACAGTTCTCCGTCCGGCCAGCAGGGGGAGCTCTGAACCTGGAATTCCAGGGAGCCTTCCTCAAGTCTGACCTGAGGGAGGAAGTAGAGTCAGTCTGTAGAGAGGAGTGACAGTGAGCAGACGCAGAGTGTGCTGTCCTGTGGATCTGGGGTCTAGAGCTAGTGTAGCTTGGCCCAGGGAAGCAGCGAAGAGACTCGGACATCGGAGTCTGTGGCCACCAGGGCTTAAAATACTCCCTGGTAGCCGAATCCGAAGGGCAGGAGAGCTGCAAGCACCTGGCCCATAAACAGCCCGAAGGTACAGCTACAGCATCAGGGCCCGGTGTGGACTCCAGCAGAGAAGCACCAGAGAGGGCCTGCGCAGCCTACTATAGAGAGAAAGGGACGTACCATCAGCCCCAGCAGCAAAGAGGGCCATTGCTGGATTCAGAGAAGCAGGGTCCTATCATAACAAAGAAAAGCACAGGAGTAGGCCTCATACTCAGCTGGCCAGAAAGATCACCCCAAGTACTTCCAGGCCGACCGGATCCCCATCACCACCTGTAACGGTCTCCCAGGACTGGACTGTTCCCAAAGTAAAAGAGGAAAAGGTAAAGAGACTGTTGTTTGTGCCTGGTTCTTTCATTGCCTGTCGGCCCTGCACCGTGTTAGCCACACAACACCATAGACTTTCACGAGCACTAACAGAGTTCCCCGGGTTCCGCTCCACCTGTGGGGAGCAGTACCACCATTGCTGCCATAACATCACCCCGGAGGCCTCACACAGCAACGGCGGCTTAATAGCCGCAGACCACAGGTGGCGTCACGAACACAAACTTTAATTCAAGCCACATATTTTACTGACACCCACCAGGGCCACAGAGCCGGGCCCAGCCACCACTGACTACCACCGGACTAGTCCGGCCCGACACCGGGTGTCCCACGGCCCTGGGGTGGGCGAGTCATCTACACCTTAAGCCAATATTGATTATGTAACTATACCTTGAATATGTTTTGATAACCAATGAAGCCAAAACTTGTGTCATTGTCAAAATATTTCTTGACCTAACTGTACAATGTCAGCCCCAACATAACCCCATATGTACATTATTATCCCCCATATAACCGCCTATGTAAAGTATGAGCCCCCACAGTGCCTCCTGTATATTTTATGAGCCCCCACATAACCCCTATATACAGTATTATCCTCCACCTAACCTCCTATATAAAGTATAAGCTCCTACAATGCCTCCTGTATACTTTATGAGCCCCCACATAGCCCCCTATAAATAGTATGCTTCCAAATAACTACTCTATATACAATATGAGCCCTCAAATAGGCTCTTTATTTACAGTATGAGACCCTTACATATCATCCTTGGCTTCTATACATATGCAAACATCCCTTAAATATCTTGTGGGAAAACGAACAACACAAATTCACCTTGCTCCTGTTTGCCTCTCTGGTGCACTGGTGACACCATGTTTGCTGTCTCACATGCTGATTGATGAAAGAAGGCTTCAACAGCTCCATCTTCCACTAGTTAATGTATTCCCTGCTCTGTGCATCATTAGGATGAGATATCGGTGATATCAAGGGTGGAGGCAGGCATACAAGGGCATGGTGCACTCTGTGGGCCTCTGTTCTCAGTCCTTTGGCTGTCTTGGTCCGCAGGCTGGACGGGAACAGTTAGAGGGCCCATGGGCCGCACTTGTAACTTTTACCCTAGGGCCTAGACCATCAAAATATATGTATTTCTCACCTGGTGAGGTAGATTTTTGAAGTCCCTGATCTGGATGAGCTATGGATCAGCAACATAGACAGATGTAGCAATGTACACATGCTGGAGTAACAGAGCCAGTAATAGCTCAACAGCAACTGGAGTAGAGCAGTAGACCACAATGACGTCAGAGAGTCAGTAAAGTGAGCAAAAGGGAATAACAGGACAGTAGAGAAGACTCATTGAAATAGCAAACACCAGAGCATGAGACTCTTTCTAGCATTGAAGCAGAACTCAGCAATGTAGGTCTGGTGGCTCATTGTAGGTGAACGACAGAGTAGATTGTAATAGTAGAGTCAAGCAACATAGCTGAACTGGTATTTCATGGGCATCATTGTAGTGGTGTAGTAGAGTTGACCAGATAACTCTCTGTAGATACAGCAGAGCATACAGGTATAAGCTGAACAATGTAGCAGAGTCCAGCAATGTAGCAGAATAGAGTGGGTCAGATGGCATACAGCAAAGATGTTGCAGAGTGGAAGAGCAATGTAATAAACTAAAGTTGTGGCTAGCATGCCAAGTACCTGTATACTCAGGCAATGTGAAACTTATAAGTTCAGGGAATAAGACTTCAGTGGTGCATGTCGTTATTATTATAACCCAATGAACACAAAAGGAGGAGTCCTGCTTGACTATGGGGGAGTGATATTAGTCAGCAACCGGCTCAAAATAGAAGAGGTCAGCAGGAAACTAAACTCTGTCCTCTGCAGGATTTATATATGACTGACTGTTTCAGGATTGTACAGAAAATGCTACGGACTAACGTACAGTACAGCGAGGAAAGCTATATTTCTTACTTAATTCAAACATTCTTTTCTAGTTTTAGTGTTGATTTAAGAATTGTTGGTTTTCTTCATATAATAGCTCATTTGGAGTAAAAAGCGGCCTGTCAATCAAGTGATTGTTAAATGTCTGGCTTCTGAAATTCCTTACTGAAGGAAATGAAGTCAACAAGTTGGCAGGGAAACTATAGTATTTGATGGTGACCGCTCATATCAAGTCACCATGAATGAGAGCTGCTTGTTCAAGGTGATTCTCCACCATGGGTACTAATGCGGAACCGATACATAAATTCCTGCATCTGGTGCTCATATGTACAGAGTGCATGAGACAACCTTTGTACTTGTAGAGTTATCCAAGCTGTGAGCAGTTATGAGATATATTATGTATTTATGGGAAATGTTAGATCCATGGTGTTTGATAACTGAAGCATGTAAAAGGATAAATAGTGACACTACCAGTAAACGAGACTGTATACCAAGAATATTCTGGGGGTTTGAATTAGGGGCAGGTTTCAGCCCTTTCTTACCGGTTCTACCAAATCGGTTATTGAAATCATAGCCGTTCACAGAACCGGCAAAAAGTGACCTGACCTATCTGGTACTGTCTCACAGGAAATGCACAATCCTTTTGCAGCAGGAACACTGACTATGCCGCCCCCTGAAAGATAGCACTGCAGGCTAGTGAGGTGCAGAAATCCTCACCAAGCCTCCATTCGGTAGATTAGAGCCAAGCAGCGGACCACTCCCCACCAGTAATGTCACAGAAGACAGACTGTAGAGTAATATGGGAGCAGGACTAAATAGAGTTAGTGGAGCCAGAGGCAACTGGGGAAATGGAGACAAGAAAATAAAGAAAAGAGCTAGAGAGAAAAAAGGTGGAAGAAGTGACGAGAGTGAATGAGGAGGAAAGATACAGGCAGGAGACACAAGAGACAGGCAGGAGACCTGATAGAGAGAGACAGTCAGAATACCAGAGACAGGTGTTTCGCCCTTGACAAGCCAGGGGCCACAGAGAACAACACCAACACACCCCACACTCCCGGTCAGGCACACCGAAGTCAGACACAAAACCCTTGTTGCCTTCCTCCAGGGGCTGATGTCCACACCAGGGGGTGCGCCAGGCGGTTGGCCCCGCCCACCGAAGAGTTCACAGTCCTGGAGGCGGGAAAAGCAGGCAGTTCAGTTGAGATCAGTTAGGGAAGTGAAAGTGGAAGGAGGGAAGTGGCAGTAGAGAAGCCTGAAGTTGGTCCGGGTGTGTGGCCCGGACAGATCAGCAAGGTTGGCAGACGGTGGTGACCGTCTGCAGGAGTGGCCTATCAGAGCTTACCGTAAAGACCGTGGACGGGCGGTGGCCCGGCGGTACTGGACCGGTATGCAAAGAGAAGCCAGCACCATCTGGCAGGGGCTTACAGACGCCGGCAAGGCTAGGAGTCGCCGTGAATTTGCCGAATTCGTTAGCGAAGGAAACCTCCTGGGTTTCCCAGCAGCCAAGTCCCGACAGAAGGCATCAGTCCAACCAAGAGAGGGAGACACTGCCACCGCCAAGGCAACCGTTTCCCAGGGCCAGAGCCTGCGGGCAAAAGGGGCTCCTCCAGCCCATATCCAAGCTGCGGAGCGGGTTACCGGTGGGAACCCATTGGAACCATCTACCGTACATAGGTGCAGGGAAAGGCAGTCACCATCAACCTGCCGGGAGAAACAACACCGCAGCCGTCTGTGGGACCCGTCCATCCAGCCGTGTGTTTTACCGAGAACTGTGTCCTCATCATTGGCTGAGTGAGTACCACCGTGCCGTGCGGCACAGCGCTGCCCCCGCGACCCTGCACCTCACCAGGCCCCGTAGCCCGCCTGCCATCCATCCCTACTCCATCACCGGGCCCCGGGACAACCAACCCCCTACCCATGGAGGGGAGAAATAACAATAAAGCTGCTCCCTGTCACCGTTCCCGGGATCCCCGTCTAGAGCAGCGGTGGTGTCACCAATATCACCACAACCGTGGGTGGCATCACGGACAATAAATCCCCACAATCCAATCCCCTTTTCACTCACGGGCGAGGAACGCCGCTCGAATCCCCGAGACCCGGCCCACCGCTCGAGCCACCACCGAGCAGCAGCAGCAGCGGCCGGACCCGAGCAGTGGGAGAGCGCAGCGTCCCCTCCTCTGCCCACGACATAGGCAGGAGACCTGATAGAGAGAGACAGTCAGAATACCAGAGACAGGTAGGAGACCTAAGAGAGACACAGGAGACACAAGAGACAGGTGTGGCGCCCCTGAGGCTTCAGTCGAAACAGAGGTACTGCACCTTAGCCAGAGCTGTGGGATCCCATCCCTGGGTAAGGAAGAGGTCATCCATCGGTTCACACAAAACACAGACACACTCATTTAGCGACACTCCAATGGACCGTGGTTGGGGCTAATTGCACCTTTCATGCGCCATTGGTATGCACAGTGAGAGCCAGGCTGGGGGGTGGAGTCTAGTTAGTGGGAGCAGACTGTAGAAAGAGGAGAGTCGAGAAGGAGCAGTGGAAGAGTGAAGACCTGTGGTCTGGAGCTGATGCAGTTTGACCAAAGCACAAGGAGGAAGGGTCCTAGAGCCATGGGACGTGCGCCGGACTCGTGCGCCAGATGTCTTGTTCCACATACAAATATCGGAGTGGAGGTGTGGCGCCCCTGAATATATTAGGGTACCACAGGGTACTGCAATCCTTACCCAGGGTGCAGGACCTACGCCCCATGGTTCCAGGTTCCTAAGAAACCGGTGTCATTATTATTAGCACAAATCCCAATCACACCTCCCATCATGACCTGTCAGACACACCAGTGGACTGGTTAATCTGGAATAGGGCCACCCACCTAGGGGTCAGGCAGACTGGTGGGAGGGAGGAAGTAGGAGAGAAGTGAGAGCCCTCAAAGAGTGAGGAGCTGGAGTAGTAGCTTCCGGAGAACTAGACCGAGGTTGGGTCGCAGACAGTGGTCCGGGACCAGAGGAGTCGGGGACCGGTGTCAGAGACATTGGAAAGGGTGAGACGGTCATAGTCTAGGAGGACTGTCGGCATCAGAAACCCAAAAGAACTGACTGGTACTGAGCACGATGGGGTACAGTACCCTAGGTCAGGAGCCGATTAAACATCCTGATAATTAACCTGGGAGGTAGACTATCTTTATAAACTTCCCTAAGAGCTCAGAGATTGAAGGCGAGAGCACACTACAGGGAATAGGGCTTTCCAGTAAAGCGGCCCACTAAAATCCCAAGTGCCAGCCATCAAGAGCACAGCTACACTAAAAATATAGTGAGCGGGGCCCCAACAGCTTCAAGCCAAGGGGTCACAACAGAGAACTAAATTGTGCACAGAGGCGGCTCCGGATTACTAAGTGACACCGGTGGGAGCGGACACCTGGACGGGCTCCCCATAGTGACTGTGAGGCACACAGTCTTTGGTTTATCTTCAGTGTAAGAGGGGCTTTACACATTGCGACATCGTTTCCGAAATACCGTTGGGGTCACGTACATCCGCACATCCGGCGCCGGTAACGACATTGCAACTTGTAAATCCTAGATGCGCCGATAAACGATCGCAAAAGCGTCGAAAATCGGAGATCTGTGTAGTGTCGTTCATTTTCATAATGTTGGGTCGACCGCAGGTACGATGTTGTTTGTCACTCCTGCGGCAGCACACATCGCTGTGTGTAAACCCGCAGGAGCGACAAACATCTCCTTACCTGCGTACCGACGGCAATGCGGAAGGAAGAAGGTGGGCGGGATGTTATGTCCCGCTCAACTCCGCCCCTCCGCTTCTATTGGCCGGCCGATTAGTGATGTCGCGGTGACGTCGTTGTGACGCCCTGTGGCGCCGCCAGGTGGTCACAGAGGTACACAACACCCCACATAACACCTTCCCACACAAGGTCCAATCAGCCACAAAATCCTAGCCACCCCCCTCAGTGTAGGAAGGACACACCAGTGGGCAGGACCAGGTGGATTGGGAGCGCCCATCTAGGGGTCTTGAGGATTCGGGGGAGGCAACACAGTAGATTATGTTTGGAGTCTAAGTTTGGAGGTCAAGTGGAGAGGAGTGACAGTGACAGACTGTCAGAGGAAAGCGGAGCCTAGTGGAGAGTAGACAGGGTAGTGACCCTGTCCAAAGGCGACGGGAATACGGTGGCAGGAAATCCAGAGTGGACCGGGACAGAGTTGGAGCCCGGCGATACTGACAGCAGAGAGCTGATCCGGAAACCGTGCACAGGCGGGGTACCTGGACCCTAGTTAGAAGACAGTTGCAAGCCCCTTCTCTAATTCACCAGGCCGGGAGCAGGTTTCAGGCCTAGCTCCAGAAGTGTTAGCCCAGATAGAGCGAAACGGCAGCCCACCGCGGGGGATAGGGTATCCGCAAACACCCACTGAAATCCCAAGGGTCAGTTTTCGCGGGCACGTCTCCCAACCAGAACATACCGGGAGTGGACTTCCCCATTCCAGACGGAGACGTCCAAAAGTGAGGAAAATTACAGAGTGCCGGAGGAAGGGACATCGGTACACCAGCTGCGTGTGGCACCCGAGTACACCCGAGCGCGACAGCCGGCCACTTACACCTTGGTTTACCAACGGACTTGTGTGCAATTATTCCACAGTAAGTACACCAACACTCCCCGGTCCGGCCCGGCGCGCCACCTCTGGCCTACATCACTCCCCGTGTTCTGGACACTGAGCCCCGGGGCAACCATCCCTACCCATGGAGGGGTTAACATCCAGCTGCTATCCCATCGCCCTCGGGTGCTCCCCAACAGCAGCGGTGGTACCACATCTTGCCACACACCGTGGGTGGAGTCACAAAGTATCTACAACAATCCCCGTACATATACGTCCGCTTTGATTTGAGTGTCCGTGCGACCACCGGGTCCAGAAACCCCTCGAGCCACTGTGGATCCGGATCCGAGCAGCCCGACTGCTGACGTGGGGGCGGCACATGACCACAGAGGGCCACGGGATAAAGCTTCAAGCCACTCAACAAGGTCCGCGGACACTGTGTGCACAGGTACAGGACAGGAGAACGAGAAGTCAGCGCAGGAAGACGACCAGGGAAAGGAACACATGAAGGGTTCACCAGTATTGACCTCCGAACTATCCGGGATTGGCTGGTGCCCATCACAGTGAAACCCAGCGCTCCGGATGCGGTCACTAACTAGTCGTGTTACCTTGGAACCTGCTACAGTGAGTAAAAACCTTGAGACTGCATCCCTGTTTCCCTCCGTTATTCGCCTGCGCCCGAGCCCTGCACCCCCCCCATCATAGACTACTACTCCTATCGGCCCTGGGGCTCAGTTCTACCTGTGGAGAGCTATACCAAGGAAGCTGCACCACCATCTGCCCCAGAGGTCCCATCCCGCAGCGTCAGCTATCACTGGCCGAGTACCACAGGTGGTGTCACGACAGACTACTACTTTATTCCCCTGTAAATAACCCCCATTTAACGACCACTGCCGGGGTCATGGAATCGGGCCTGCCGCCATGACATCCCCAGAGAGCAGAGGAAGCCGCGACTCGGTAACGAGTAACCCCCCACGTTCACAAGTGTGCTATCCAGTAGAGTGACTGCAGACTTTTCGTTTTAAACCAGACAACTATTTTAACCCATTCACGACATCTGACATACATACACGTCATACTTTGTGTCCCTGACTTTGATGAGGCGTTGCAAGCCAAGCCCATATGTTTGTCAGCAAATGATGGCTGCGTTATTAAGTCATCACACGTCTATGACAGGCCCGTGTTGAGTGGAGATCCGCCTGTGGCTGTTAACCCTGTTAAATGTTGCTGTCAATCATTGACAGCAGCATAATATCACAAAAATGACTATGTACCACGCCGCGGGCTTGGCTGCGACCGCCGAGCCACTCGGATCCATGCTCGTACTGCGGGTGGTGGCTCGAGCCTCTCACGGACCCGGGGGTCACGTCGATCTGCAAGGAAGTTGGCACTACACGCGGGGACTTGGGTGAGGAGTTCCACGGCCGGGGCCGCGGTGGTTTGATTTGCGATGTAAGTTCGTTCGTGTTGCCACCCACGGGTTGTGGTGATTGTAGACACCACCGCTGCGGTGAAGGTAAGAGAGCTCCCGGGAGCGGTGTAATGGCGCAGCTAGGTGTTGACCCCTCCGTGGGTAGGGGTTGTTGGTCCCGGGGCCCGGTTGGCGAAGGCCGGGGTGCATGGTGAAGTGTTGCGGTGCGGTGCAGTGCGTACTATCCGTCGACGTCTGAATGAAAAGGGACTGTATGGTAGGATACCCAGGAAGACCCCCCTTCTTACCCCGAGACATAAAAAAGCCAGGCTGGAGTTTGCCAAAACTTACCTGAGAAATCCTAAAACGTTTTGGAAGAATGTTCTCTGGTCAGATGAGACAAAAGTAGCGCTTTTTTGGGAAAAGCCATCAACATAGAGTTTACAGGAAAAAAAAAGAGGCATTCAAAGAAAAGAACACGGTCCCTACAGTCAAACATGGCAGAGGTTCCCTGATGTTTTGGGGTAGCTTTGCTGCCTCTGGCACTGGACTGCTTGACCTTGTGCATGGCATTGTGAAGTCTGAAGACTACCAACAAATTTTGCAGCATAATGTAGGGCCCAGTGTGAGATAGCTGGGTCTTCGTCAGAGGTCATGGGTCTTCCTGCAGGACAATGACCCAAAACACACTTCAAAAAGCACTAGAAAATGGTTTAATAGAAAGCACTGGAGACTACTAAAGTGGCCAGCAATGAGTCCAGAACTGAATCCCATAGAACACCTGTGGAGAGATCTCAAAATGGCAGTTTGGAGAAGGCACCCTTCAAATCTCAGGGACCTGGAGCAGTTTGCCAAAGAAGAATGGTCTAAAATTCCAGCAGAGCATTGTAAGAAACTCACTGATGGTTACCGGAAGCAGTTGTTTGCAGTTATTTTGGCTAAAAGTTGTGCAACCAAGTATTAGGCTAAGGGTGTCAATACTTTTGTCTAACCCATTTTTGAAGTTTTGTGTGAAATGATCAATGATTTAATTTTTGTTTCATTCTCTTTTGTGTTTTTTCATTGCAAGCAAAATAAAAGAAGATAATAATACCAAAGAATTTGTGATTGCGATCATTTTCAAGAAGAACCTGCGTATCATCTGACAGAATTGTGTGGCGCCCTGGACAAGCCAGGATGTCACAGGTACTACAACAACACACTCCACACCCCGGCTAGGCACACCGAAGTCAAACACATATCCTTGTTGCCTCCCTCCAGGGGCTGATGTCCACACCAGGGGGTGGAGCCAGGCGGTTGGCCCCACCCACCGAGGAGTTCACAGTCCTGGAGGCGGGAAAAGGAAGTCAGAAGAGATCAGTTTTGAGTTTGAGGAGGAGACTACCGTGTTGGAGACTGACCGTGTCCGGGTGCGTGGCCCGGGCACATACAGCAAGGTTGGCAGACGGTGGTGACCGTCTGCAGGAGAGGCTGATTGAAGTGAACAGTAAGGACCGGGGACGGGCGGTGGCCCGCCGGTACCGGATCGGGGAGCGAAGAGAATCCAGCACCATTCGGCAAGGCCTACGGACCCCGACCAGGCTAGGAGTCACCGTAAAACCAGTCAAATCCGTTAGCGAAGGGAACCTCCGGGGTTTCCCAGCACTTAAGACCCGATTGAAGGCAACCGCTCAAACCGTGAAGGGAAACACAGTCACCGCCAAGGCTACAGTTCAGGGCCAGAGCCTGCAGGCAAAAGGGGCTCCCTCAGCATCCATCCAAGCTGGGGAGAGGGTTACCGGTGGGAAGCCATTGGAACCGTGAACATAACACAGGTGCAGGGAAAGGCAGTCACCGCCAACCTACTGGGAGAACTACCTCAGCCGTCTGTGGGACCTGTCCATGCAGCCGTTTGTTTTACCGGAGACTTTGCATTCATCATTGGCTCAGTGAGTACCACCGTGCCATGTGGCACTGCGCTGCCCCTGCGACCCTGCACCTCACCAGGCCCTGTAACCCGCCTGCCATCCCTCCCTCACTGGGCCCCGGGACAACCAACCCCCCTACCCACGGAGGGGAGAAAACAACATCCAAGCTGCTTCTTGTCACCGCTCCCGGGATCCCCATCCAGAGCAGCGGTGGTGCCACAACCTCACCACAACCGTGGATGGCGTCACGGACAATATCCCTAAACCAAACCACCCCCTTTCACTCACGGGCGAGGAGCGCTGCTCGAGTCTCCGGGATCCGGCCCACCGATCGAGCCACCGAGCAGCAGCAGCAGCCGGACCCGAGCAGTGGGTGAGCACAGCGTCCCCTCCCCACCCGCGACAACTTGGCATCACGAACAGGATCTTACCATTCTACTGCCTGGTAGAAGTGCGCCTTGTGTCCCGCTGGAGGTGTCCGGCCGAAAATTTTCAGAAGCCGCCATCTTGGGCGCGAAAAGTTCCCCGCTAGAGCGTCTTCCCGAGTAGTGGAGGCGCGAAAGCCGAAACCCCGCCCCTGTAGAGGAGGAGCCGGAAAGAGACTAAGGGGGACGTGGATGGAGAGATGGCAGCGTCCTCGAACTGGAGCACGGGAGTACCCGCCACCGGAGCGTCCAAGCTCTGGGGGAACCGAGGCGGAGTAGCCTTTGAAGACTGCGGCCCGGGTGAGCTCCCCGCCGGGACCGCTGCGTGGCTGGAGCGGGAGCTGGGCCGGTTCTGCTTGAAGGTGAGGGCGCAGAGCCTGCAGCAGCTGCTGGATTGGAAGGCGGAGATGCGCAGAATGATTGCCGTAGTGGGGGCCCGTGAGCAAGGGGCCGCTGCAGCCATACCGCGGCGCGATCAGTCCAGCCAAGCTCCAGAACCAGCCCTGATTGCGTGGGAGCCGAGGGCCAGTACCGCAGCCGACAGTCCAGAGAGAATGCCGCTGACGGAGGAGGGGGTCCCGAGCACGCTGCCCCCGCCACCGTTCCTAATGGCCGTCAGTGGTTCTGGACTGAACTGCCTATGGAAGGAGAACCCAATGTACCGCCCGGTCCCCGAGTGGGCCGACCCCCTGCGGTGGTAACCGCCTCAAAGTCAGCGGGGCCCCGCTGCAAGTTGTCCCTGTTGGGACCACCACTACCGTTAAAAGTTGTGAATGATAAGTAAATCAACAGAAGATGTCACCTGATTGGAACTTTGATTGAACCGGCCGTTGCTGGCAACTGGTCCCCGTAGGGACTTCCTGCAACGGTTGCGTAAGGGACTTCTTACGGACAAGCCCGAGAACTTGCAGGGCAACCACAAACTAGTGGGATATAAATAAAAAATGTTTGGCTTGAAACCGTTACCGACTCCGGAGAGGCTGATTTGGGAGGATGGGCCTGGAGGAAAGGGATGGCCCAGGCCTGCCACTACCGAAACCGGTGGCGATCCTCCGGGGGTTCAGGGGTTCCCCATGGACGTGGGTCCCCTGAAAGACACCGTACCCGCTCGGGCAGCCTAGTTCTGGACTGGGGTCAAGGGGTGCTGCCCATTTCTTAGGGGCAGCATCAGGGCCAGGTTGTTTGGGTGGGAGAAGAGCGGAAGCCGTTACCGTTTGCAACGTTTAAGAACCGTACCTCCCATTAAGGGAAGTTTATACAGCAATGCTTGTTTTAATGTTTATGTGTTTTTATCCCTTTTTCTACAGTTAACAAAAATAAAACCGGTGATGGACGGGCAGCCCGCGGATGGTCTGCATTTTACTAAGGGGGAATGTGGCGCCCTGGACAAGCCAGGACGTCACAGGTACTACAATAACACACCCCACACCCCGGCTAGGCACACCGAAGTCAAACACAAATCCTTGTTGCCTCCCTCCAGGGGCTGATGTCCACACCAGGGGCTGGAGCCAGGCGGTTGGCCCCACCCACCGAGGAGTTCACAGTCCTGGAGGCGGGAAAAGGAAGTCAGAAGAGATCAGTTTTGAGTTTGAGGAGGAGAGTGAGGTGGTAGTGTTGGAGACTGACCGTGTCCGGGTGCGTGGCCCGGGCACATACAGCAAGGTTGGCAGACGTTGGTTACCGTCTGCAGCAGAGGCTGATTGAAGTGAACCGTAAGGACCGGGGATGGGGGTGGCCTGCCGGTACCGGATCGGGGAGCGAAGAGAATCCAGCACCATTCGGCAGGGCCTACGGACCCTGACCAGGCTAGGAGTCGCCGTAAAACCGGTCAAATCCATTATCGAAGGGAACCTCCGGGGTTTCCCAGCAGTCCAGACCCGATTGAAGGCAACTGCTCAAACCATGAAGGGAAACACAGTCACCGCCAAGTTCCCAGGGCCAGAGCCTGCGGGCAAAAGGGGCTCCCTCAGCATCCATCCAAGCTGGGGAGCGGGTTACCGGTGGGAAGCCATTGGAACCATGAACATAACAGAGGTGCAGTGAAAGGCAGTCACCGCCAACCTACCGGGAGAACTACCGCAGCCGTCTGTGGGACCCGTCCATCCAGCCGTTTGTTTTACTGGAGACTTTGCATTCATCATTGGCTGAGTGAGTACCACCGTGCTGTGTGGCACTGCGCTGCCCCCGTGACCCTGCACCTCACTAGGCCCCGTAACCCGCCTGCCATCCCTCCCTCACCGGGCCCCGGGACAACCAACCCCCCTACCCACGGAGGGGAGAAAACAACATCCAAGCTACTCCCTGTCACCGCTCCCGGGATCCCCGTGCAGAGCAGCGGTGGTGCCACAACCTCACCACAACCGTGGGTGGCGTCACAGACAATATCCCTAAACCAAACCACCCCCTTTCACTCACGGGCGAGGAGCGCCATTCGAGTCCCCGGGATCCGGCCCACCGCTCGATCCACCGAGCAGCAGCAGCAGCAGCCAGACCCGAGCAGTGGGTGAGCGCAGCGTCCCCTCCTCGCCCGCGACAATTGCATGGCTGCCAATACTTTTGGCCAGCACTGTATATATATATATATATATATATATATATATATAGACTGTATATACACATATATATATATATGTGGCGCCCCTGAGGCTTCAGCCATCACAGGGTACTGCACCTCCACATCACACCAAATTATACACACAACCAGGTTGGCCTCCCCACAGGGACCGGCTAGGGTTAGGTTTTAAGGCAGTCACCAAACATGGGGAGCTGCCACCCACTAGTGACAGGAAACCGGGGGAGGAACAGCCACTGTATGGGAGTTAGGAGCAAGACAACAGTTAGGGGTTCTCCAGCAGGAGAGGCGGAGAGTAGTCGGGTTTTACCAGTGGCTCTAGTGGGACGCAGGAGTCAATACTGTCTCCGGGAGCTTAATTGCTCCCTCAGGGCCAGTGCTGAGCAGGGTGCAGAAAGCTAGGGTGGATTACACTTCAGGTTGTCTACCAAAATCTGCAAGGCAGGGGGATTGTATGTCCCTCCGGCCACCACAGTTCCCGGAGCACAGTGCTAGATAGGGTCTGGAGTCGTGAACTAAGTCTGGCCCCACCACGGACTGACGGCACCTGCATACGGGATGGAAGCAAATACTTTTCAAGAACCAGGGTCCCCAAGAAGCTTCAGGCAACGGGGATCCATCTCAAAAGGTACAAGGAGAAACGGCCCACCGTCCATCGGTTCTGACCTCTAACGGATCCTGGATCGACTGGGGCCCATTACGGCAGTGACCGCTAACTCCCGGGTAAACCAGAACTCTGAGTAAAGAGACCTTGAACCCTCAGAGATTGTATCCACCTGTCCTTTCTGGCACTGGCGCCCCGCACTTTGGTGCCCGCCATCACTACAATCCTCATCATCCTCCCTGGGGCCCGCTCCACCTGTGGGGAGCAGAAACATCTTAGCTGCTACAACCATCCACAGCGGAGGACAGCGACAGCAGCGGCAGCTATTCCCTGGCCGCGTACCGCAGGTGGCGTCATGAGACAAACCTCCATCATTATCCCCCCTTCTTTATTGTACACCTCGGGACTACAAAACTAGGCAAAGGGCCACCCGTGACATCCCTCTGACCCGACATCACCGGCCCGATGACGAGTACTACAACCCCTTGCCCCGTGGGTGCTACATATGCAGTATATATATATATATATATATATATATATATATATATATGTTGCTGTTGGCATTTTTTGTATTTTTGTGGTTCTTGAAATAACCACCCTATTTTAGTACCCTATTACATTTACACAGCTACACTTTAACATAGTTTGATATAAAATAATATAGGCAATTTGAGTTAGATGGATAAACAAACTGTGTGCTCGTTGTAGATTCCGATTACAAAGAAACACACTTGACACTTTTATTGCAAATGTTATTTTAAAATTTAATAGTGTAAGACCTTGTCCTGCTTACTCACTGGCGAGATGCAGAATACTTACAGTTAAGCACTCTATTGATAACATTTTACAAGATGCGATAAAGACCTCATAATCATTAATTACTAAAAATATTCCTGCATTCATTGGGCTAACACCTCGTTATCAGTCTCAAAAGAAAACAGTGGCAGTTTCTGTGTTCTGGAGACAGCTAATACAACTGGGTGTGTGCTGCTGCTTAGATGAAGAAAGATAGCAATTTTTAAACATCATCCATTCACTACATTTACAGGAGTATAAGGCTATGTGTGCACTTACCGGATTTTGCCGCGGATTTTTTGCGGATTTGCTGCATGTTTCGCTGCAGAAAATGTTCATAACATCTCTGCAGTGAATCACCAGCAAAACCTATGGGAAAAAAAAATCCTGTGCGCACTAGGCGGATTTTGACAGCTGCATGTTTTGATGCGGGATTCCCGCAGCAAAAACAATTGCATGTCAATTCTTTTCCGCACGTCGCTGCGGGATTTCACTCCATTGACTCCAATGTAATCGTGAAATCCCGCAGGGAATAACGCAGGCAGCAAATTCTGTGCGGTTCACTGCGTTTTCCTGCATTATTCCCTGCGGTATTTCGCGGTTTACCTCCGGTAATGTACATCGCTTGCTTGCGGTTTTGCAGGGAAGTGATGTCATTACAGGAAGAGGAAGCCGTGCAGAGAGTAAACACACACAGACATCACAGACACAGACATAGAACACAGACACAGACACAGACATATAGAATACACATAGAAAGCAAACGGAAATATAGAAAACAAAACACGTGGGCTCCGCTGTATATTTACCGTTCAGCTGAGGTAAGCACACAGCGGCGGCCCGGTATTCTCAGGCTGGGGAGGGCAAGGAACAGGGTGAATGTCCCCCGCCTCACTCCCCCTCCCGCAGCCGAGAATATCAGCCGCAGCTGCCCTGGCACTGTCGCATCCATTGTGCGGCAGTACCGGCGTGTCCCCGGCTCTTCCTGCCGCCGTGTAGCAGTGGCAGGCAGGGTAATACAAGGGGTTAATGGTGGTGGATCACCGCCATTAACTCCAGGCTTGATCATGGCAGCGTCTATGAGACAGCTGACATAATCAACCCGTAAGTAAAGTGAATAAAACACACAGAAAAATACTTTATTTTAAATAAAACACAAACAAGCCTTGTTCACCCTTTTATTAACCCCTCCCGCAACAAAGCTCCGACGTAATCCACAGGTCCGACGTCCTGCGATGCTTACATCCAGCCGCGACTAACACACAGCACTGAATGAATGCAGCCTCGCAGCAGACAGCAGAGGTAATTACCGGTCATTTCCCACGGCCGGTAATGTGAACTCACTGCCGACCGTGGGAAATGCAGCGATCTGTCCTCTATCTATCCCTCTATCTATCTGTCTATCTATCCCTCTATCTATCTATCTATCTATCTGTCTATCTATCTATCCCTCTATCTATTCTTCTGTCTCTTTATCTATCTATCTACTATCTAAGAAGGAAATGATTTTTTTTTTCTTTTTTTCAATGTGCTTTATTGCATTGAATGCAATAAGCACATGTACCAGCCCGCACGCGGCCAAACCGCGGCAATACCGCGAACAATACCGCGGTAAAACCGCAGCAAACCGCGGCAAACCGCATGCGGTTTTCGGGTGCGGTTTGCCACGATTTTTACCGCGGATGCGGTAATCTTTGAGAGCATGCGGAATTTTCTCAAGAAAATTCCATTTCCCAGTGCGCACATAGCCTTATAGTTTCATAGTAAGTACAATTCACAGTCAGCTCACCTGTACAGGAGGTCTATTGCAAAATGTTCCATTAAATCCAACCCACCACTCCAAAAGTCAATTAGAAATCATCTCACAAATTTTCAAGCTATCTTAAAATTATGAGCTCCAACCTATAGACTATAATGCTCATGGACATGTTTCGGAAACACTCCTAATCTTTCAAGCAACACTCTTGAAAACCCCGTTGAACTGATAGCAAAAGTTTATTGTTTAACTGTAAGGGGTACTTTGCACGTTGCGACATCGCTAGCATCGGCTAGCGATGCCAAGTGTGATAGTACCCGCCCCCGTCGCACATGTGATATCTTGTGATAGCTGCCGTAGTGAACAAAATCGCTACGGCAGCTTCACACGCACCTACCTGCCCTGCGACGTCGCTCTGGCCGGCGACCCGCCTCCTTCCTAAGGGGGCGGGTGGTGCGGCGTCACAGCGGCGTCACATGGCAGGCGGCTAATAGAAGCAGAGGGGCGGAGATGAGCAGGACGTAAACATCCCGCCCACCTCCTTCCTTCTGCATAGCCGGTGGAGGCAGGTAAGGAGATGTTCCTTGCTCCTGCGGCTTCACACACAGCGATGTGTGCTGCCGCCGAACGAGGAACAACATCGTATCTCCTATTGGTGCGACATTATGAAAATGACCGACGCTTCACAGATCACCGATTTACGACGCTTTTGCGATCGTTTATCAGCGCATCTAGGCTTTACATGTTGCGATGTCGTTACCGGCGCCGGATGTGCGTCACTTTCGATTTGACCCCGATGATATCGCAATAGCGATGTCGCAACGTGCAAAGTACCCCTAAGACTTTACATTAAAGCTAAAGGAAAACTGGCATCAGGTCATCATATAAATACCAATATATATATATGTACACACACTGATCTCTCCTCTCTCCTTTTTTATTTACTTATTTTGCACTTAGCACTTTTTGATTGTTCGGTCACCATAATTCTTGGGCACAATTATGTATTGGTCCAAGATTTGCTTATTTATATACTTATCACTTTATCATTAACTGATAAATGTATTTTATTGTATCTATACATCTATTGGTCTGAGATATAACTTGATGAACTCCTATGTGATCATATATAATGTGATATATTCTTCAGTTTTATATTTTTATATACAGTCAGGGCCAGAAATATTTGGACAGTGACACAAGTTTTGTTATTTTAGCTGTTTACAAAAACATGTTCAGAAATACAATTATATATATAATATGGGCTGAAAGTGCACACTCCCAGCTGCAATATTAGAATTTTCACATCCAAATCGGAGAAAGGGTTTAGGAATCATAGCTCTGTAATGCATAGCCTCCTCTTTTTCAAGGGACCAAAAGTAATTGGACAAGGGACTCTAAGGGCTGAAATTAACTCTGAAGGCGTCTCCCTCGTTAACCTGTAATCAATGAAGTAGTTAAAAGGTCTGGGGTTGATTACAGGTGTGTGGTTTTGCATTTGGAAGCTGTTGCTGTGACCAGACAACATGCGGTCTAAGGAACTCTCAATTGAGGTGAAGCAGAACATCCTGAGGCTGAAAAAAAAGAAAAAATCCATCAGAGAGATAGCAGACATGCTTTGAGTAGCAAAATCAACAGTCGGGTACATTCTGAGAAAAAAGGAATTGACTGGTGAGCTTGGGAACTCAAAAAGGCCTGTCCGTCCACGGATGACAACAGTGGTGGATGATCGCCGCATACTTTCTTTGGTGAAGAAGAACCCGTTCACAACATCAACTGAAGTCCAGAACACTCTCAGTGAAGTAGGTGTATCTGTCTCTAAGTCAACAGTAAAGAGAAGACTCCATGAAAGTAAATACAAAGTGTTCACATCTAGATGCAAACCATTCATCAATTCCAAAAATAGACAGGCCAGAGTTAAATTTGCTGAAAAACACCTCATGAAGCCAGCTCAGTTCTGGAAAAGTATTCTATGGACAGATGAGACAAAGACCAACCTGTACCAGAATGATGGGAAGAAAAAAGTTTGGAGAAGAAAGGGAACGGCACATGATCCAAGGCACACCACATCCTCTGTAAAACATGGTGGAGGCAACGTGATGGCATGGGCATGCATGGCTTTCAATGGCACTGGGTCACTTGTGTTTATTGATGACATAAGAGCAGACAAGAGTAGCCGGATGAATTCTGAAGTGTACCGGGATATACTTTCAGCCCAGATTCAGCCAAATGCCGCAAAGTTGATCGGACGGCGCTTCATAGTACAGATGGACAATGACCCCAAGCATACAGCCAAAGCTACCCAGGAGTTCATGAGTGCAAAAAAGTGGAACATTCTGCAATGGCCAAGTCAATCACCAGATCTTAACCCAATTGAGCATGCATTTCACTTGCTCAAATCCAGACTTAAGACGGAAAGACCCACAAACAAGCAAGACCTGAAGGCTGCGGCTGTAAAGGCCTGGCAAAGCATTAAGAAGGAGGAAACCCAGCGTTTGGTGATGTCCATGGGTTCCAGACTTAAGGCAGTGATTGCCTCCAAAGGATTCGCAACAAAATATTGAAAATAAAAATATTTTGTTTGGGTTTGGTTTATTTGTCCAATTACTTTTGACCTCCTAAAATGTGGAGTGTTTGTAAAGAAATGTGTACAATTCCTACAATTTCTATCAGATATTTTTGTTCAAACCTTCAAATTAAACGTTACAATCTGCACTTGAATTCTGTTGTAGAGATTTCATTTCAAATCCAATGTGGTGGCATGGAGAGCCCAACTCACGAAAATTGTGTCACTGTCCAAATATTTCTGGACCAAACTGTATATACTCCATATTTATATTGAACTTTGAGACAGGGATGATATGATTGTATGGATTGTGAAGCCTATTGTCCAGCTTCGGCTGTGTGTCTCTTGAGATTAAATGGTTTTAATTAATAAAATATTTTGTATACATTATAGACCTTCGTATTAGTTTTTTTTCTTTTTTTGGTCTTGTGCATGAGGAGGAGCAGAGACCCTGATTCCAGCTATATTACTTTTTGAGCTACTCATTTTCATTTTGATAAAATCACTGTTTTATCAGCTGCAGATCAACCACTTTTCTAATTGCTGAGCCCTGTGTAAGGGTACCTTCACACTTTAGCGATGCAGCAGCGATCCGACCAGCGATCTGACCTGGTCAGGATCGCTGCTGCATCGCTACATGGTCGCTGGTGAGCTGTCAAACAGGCAGATCTCACCAGCGACCAGTGACCAGCCCCCAGCCACGTGCAAGCGACGCTGCGCTTGCACGGAGCCGGCTCCTGCTCCCTGCTCGCTTCATTTCGTCGCTCTCTCGCTGTCACACACAGCGATCTGTGTGTCACAGTGGGAGAGCGCCTTTGAAGAAAACGAACCAGGGCTGTGTGTAACGAGCAGCGATCTCGCAGCAGGGGCCAGATCGCTGCTCAGTGTCACACACAGCGAGATCGCTAATGAGGTCACTGCTGCGTCACAAAAAGCGTGACTCAGCAGCGATCTCGGCAGCAAGCTCGCTGTGTGTGAAGCACCCCTAACCTATCCACTCCACTTATTGTCAGTTTTTTGTATACACTGTACATAGGCATAAAGCTGCAAATAAGTGGTGAGGTGTTACAATGGGTTCATAAATATAGAGAAGTACAGGGCAGCAGGTTTACTAGTCCTCTACTAATAATCTCCTGCTGATAAAACAGTGATTTTATCAACACTACAGCAAGCAGTCCATTAAGGGGTACTTCTCACATAGCGAGATCGCTAGCAAGATCGCTGCTGAGTCACGGTTTTTGTGACGCACCAGAGACCTCATTAGCGATCTCGCTGTGTGTGACACTGAGCAGCGATCTGGCCCCTGCTGTGAAATCGCTGATCGTTACACACAGCGCTGGTTCATTTTTTGGACGTTGCTCTCCCGCTGTGAAGCACACATCGCTGTGTTTGACAGCGAGAGAGCAACGATCTGAATGTGCAGGGAGCAGGGAGCCGGCTTCTGGCAGCCTGCGGTAAGCTGTAACTAAGGTAAATATCGGGTAACCAAGCGAAGTGCTTTGCTTGGTTACCCGATATTTACCTTGGTTACTAGCGTCCGCCGCTCTCAGGCTGCCAGTGCCGGCTCCCTGCTCCCTGCACACATAGCTGGAGTACACATCGGGTAAATAAGAAAAGCGGTTTGCTTATTAACCCGATGTGTACTCCGGCTAGGAGTGCAGGGAGCCAGCACTAAGCGGTGTACGCTGGTAACCAAGGTAAATATCGGGTAACCAAGCGCTTGGTTACCCGATATTTACCTTAGTTACCAAGCGCAGCATCGCTTCCACGCGTCGCTGCTGGCTGGGGGCTGGTCACTGGTCGCTGGTGAGATCTGCCTGATTGACAGCTCACCAGCGACCATGTAGCGACGCACCAGCGATCCTGACCAGGTCAGATCGCTGGTGGGATCACTAGAGCGTCGCTAAAGTGTGACAGTACCCTAAGTGATATACTGTACCACTAGAATCAAGATCACAGTCTGTTCATTAGGCTGCTCTCAGGTTAAGTGGCAAAAATCTGGTTATGGATTACCTTTAATCCCTTTATGGCTCTTGGAAAAAGGGGAGAAAAAACAGAAATGAAAAATGAAAAATCGCCGGAGGGTAATTTTTTAATTTTTCTGTCAGTATTTCATATGAGGGCTTTTTTTGCATGACGAGTTGAATTTTTGAATAAAACCATTAGTTTTACCAATTAGTGTACTTGAAAATGGGAAAAAAATGTCGTGTGTTGAAATTACAAAAAAGTGCGATGCAACAGAGAAATACCGCCACACCATGACCAGACCACATATTACCACCACATACTGACCAAATAATACCACATAAAAGGGACAAATACAGCCATATCATGACAAAACCACATTTTACCACCAGCTAGTGACCAAAAAGTACCATATACAAGGGAGAAAAACCACTACGCCATGAACAGACCATATAATACCACCCCATAGTGATGGAATAATACAATACTGATCATTAATAAAAATCACAATACTAATAACACTAATATCACTAGTAACATTATACACAGGAGATCTGTATATAGTATATAGTGTACAATCGCATTCCACTCGGACCAATGTTAATCTATGGGGCCGCTCCCATGAGCAAATTTTTTTTCAGCCCAAATTGGACTGAAAAAAAACAATCGCAGCATTCTGTGAGTGGAATTCGATTTGTTTTCTCTCGCATCCATACAAGTCTATGGGTGTGAAAGAAACATCACATTGCATTCGCATTACAGTGGAGTGCAGTGTGATATATGCATCAGCTGACAATGGAGGAGATAGGGAGATTAATCCCGCTCTCCTCCGCAGCACCCACCCTCTCCTACGTGGATGCTCTGCGATCGCAGGATCACAACACAGTGGCATGACACTTGGCTTACACTGCAGCAGAGCGGGAGCTGAGTGTCATGCGATGCACTCTCAGTAGTGCTCGTGTGGCCCCATCCTTAGAGTAAAGTTAATACAGTGATTACCAGGGAAATTAAACCCAGGAGCTCTGTATATAGTGTATAGGTACTACAGGGATACACAGGAGCTCTATATATAGTATATAATGTAAGTATACTGGTAATACAGTGATCACTGGTGACATTATACACAGGAGCTCTGTATATAGTGTACAGGTAATACAAGGATCACCCGTGACATTATACACAGGAGCTCTGCATATAATGTTTAGTTTACAGGTAATACAGGGATCATCAGTGATATTATACACAGGAGTCACCCTGCACAGCAACAGGACCTCCCTTTTGTTCCCCTCCATGGAAAACAATATCCTCAAAAGTAAAATATATTACAGCAGTAGTAAAATCCCCGAATTGGCCCATACAGTAATTATGTCACCCAATTACTGCCATAAAACAATATTCTATGTTCCTCATTCTGGCCCACAAATAGTATATTTCTTATCCATCCTTGCTTATCCTGTAATAATATCTCTCATTCTGTAATAATTTGCTCCATCCTATCTCCCTTCTGTAATAATGTCTCCCATTCTGCAATAATTTCCTCCTCCCTGGCATCTTCCTGTAATAATGTCCTCCAAACCTGGCCCCTTCCTGTAATAATGTCCGCTATCCTGTGCCTCAACTTGTAATGTCCCCAATCCTGACTCCCTTATGTAATAATGTGCCCCATCCTGGTGCTCATGTGTGCTCCATCCAGATGCCAATAAAATTCCCCATCCTGGTCACCATATAATCCCCCATCCTGCTCTCCGTATGTTATCCATCCTGGTCTGCATATAATCCCCCATCCTGGTCCTCATAATTCCTCTAGCCTGGTCCCCATAAAATTCCCCGTTCTGGTCTCTATATAATCCTCCATCCTAATCCCCATAATCTGCCATTCTGGTCCCCATATAGCCTCCATCCTGGTTTCCATATAAATCCCCATATTGGTCCCCATACAGTATGTCCCTTATCCTGGACCCATAAGCCATCCAGGCCAACATATGGTTGGTATTTTGTAATGAAATAAAATTTATACGGTCCAGCAGCATCCTTCATTGGTGGGATGTCGCATGGCAGTAATGTGGTACGCCAGCGACGTGTGCACTGACATCAGCTGCCAGCCTTTCATAGGCCAGCGGCTGATGCCGGGGAAGTACAAGCTGATGTCTGCTATTTTAACTATTGATGTGCAGGATTGAAATCTTGCACTGCAATATATTTCAACCGAATGTGTGTCTGAAGACACAAATTCAGTAGAAACCGGTGGACCCCAAGAACCAGATCGGGGCCCTTCTTGCCAGTTTGACAACTGATTTTCCCGAACTGGAGAGAACTGTTGGAATCCCACCCCTGCCTTTAACTGCTGCTTAGTCCCTTACTTTATAATCACCTTAGATCTCTCCAGATCCAGCCACAGATTAGCTTTCATTTTGTCCATTCGTATTAGCAGAGGTAGCTGTTAGTAGTTTTAGGCAGTTTCTAGATTTTATTTTAATTTACTTTAAAACCAATATTCAATAAATAAAAAGAGTAAATCTAAAAATGTAGAAAATCACGAAAGAAAAGCGGAAGAAAAACTCATCACTGTTGGGCTATTTTGTTAAATCTTTATTAGCATATCCGACATGTTCCTGAGCTTTCACACAATTAGTAGAGTGACAGCATAGTGCTGTGGCCGCTAACGGGTTAATGGCAAAATCTTTTATATCTTCATGCAACAATATTTTCTTTAAAAACAAGCATATTGCTTAGACCACCAACGTGTACATGTATTCTAGGTCATTCATGGGTGAACTGCTAATGGCTATATGATGATAGACTTATCTGTCTGCGTGTGTGTACGCATATATACTGTAGACAGGTATTTGTAATCCATTTATTAGATAGTTTACAGCCTGAAATAAACACAATAAATAAAATACATTTAATATTTAAGAATTCTGTATTTTTAACAAGGACTACATTTTTTTTCATTTCTGCTATCCCTGGGTCATCTGAGATCAGCGGTTCCTAGAGAAGAACAGTTGAGCACAAGACTGGTGGTATGTATGGCAGAGCGTCCATCTTCAGAGTCACAAAGTAAGCGAATTAGACAGATCATGTAGAAATGAAAAGTATTATTTTTTAGTCTGTCTTTCTTGTCTTGATACCTGCTGGTATACTACCTTGAAAAAGTATTCATAGTCTGTGAACTTTTCTACATTTTTCACGTTACACCCAAAAACTTAAATGTATATTATTAAGATTTTATGTGTGATATACCAACACTAAGATAATTGTATTTGGGAAGTGTAGATTAAATACTTAGTTGCTAAATATTTTTTTTAAAAAATCTGAAAATGGTGATGTGCATTTGTATTCAGCCCCAGTAGTTAATACTTTGTAGGACCACCTTTCACAGCAATTACTACTGCAAGTCTTTTGGTAGGTCTCACCAGCTTTGCACATCTAGATTAAACCAAAACATATAATGCCCATAGGTACATAAATACATTATTGTTGCTGGAATCC
Organism: Anomaloglossus baeobatrachus; assembly: GCF_048569485.1. Classification (NCBI taxonomy): domain Eukaryota; kingdom Metazoa; phylum Chordata; class Amphibia; order Anura; family Aromobatidae; genus Anomaloglossus; species Anomaloglossus baeobatrachus. The sequence goes on from NC_134358.1 coordinate 254,654,240, forward strand.
CCAAATAAGACCTTAGACTTGGATAAACCAGACATTAATAACTTAGACTAATAATAATAATAATAATAATAATAATAATAGTCCATAATCAATGACCATACAAATAATTTTATTTAACAAAATTGTTTAAAAAAATCCCCACACAGGCACCTCCTGACGAAGATGTGTACGAAACACGTGTCGGGGTGTTGGGCAGTGTGGTTTGTCAGCAAGCACATTCACTTTTGGTACCCTGGGTTAGTGTCCTTCTGTTAGCAAATAAATTGATTTGGATTGATTCTCATTACCTTATGCTAATGGTATTTGTAGTGCACTTTAACAATTATTCAGTCCTTATCTATGTTAATATATGTTTATTAGATTGGACATCTGCCTTTCACACCTATGAATTAGAATTGTGCTATACAGGTATTTTGTTTAGTGCGGTCATGTTTATTGCTGTTTAAAGATGAGCGAATCGGTCGCGGTTCGTCTCGAGTTTGGTTCGTCGAACTGAGGTCTCGTTCGAGTTCGGTTCGTCGAACGTTCGACGAACCGAACTCGAACCGCATAGGAAACAATGGGAGACAATCACAAACACATAAAAACACCTAGAAAACACCCTCAAAGGTGTCCAAAAGGTGACAAACAACTCACAACACAACACAAACACATGGGAAAGTGACAAGGACATATACTCATGCGAAAACAAAACAGCTGGACACGGAAAAAGAGGAGGAGACACAGATATAGGCATGACACGCCATTCTAAAATCATGTAAAACACCGCAAGGTGACTCCAAGCGGAGTCTCCCTTTTTTTCCAAAAATTGGGCCACACAGACACTAACCCCTTCAGTGGCAGCACTTATGCCCCAGTTGTACACTTCACAGCTAGATTTGCATCAAGCACATTCAAAAATACGCCATACTTAACCGTCCCCAGGATGACACCGGGGTAGGTAACAAAGTCTTTCCTGATCCCAGCTCTGTTCATCTTGGATCATTTTTAAAAACAATGTAAGCAAGGGTTACTCCAAGCAGAGTCTCCCTTTGTTTCCAAAAATTGGGCCACACAGACACGAACCCCTTCAGTGGCAGCACTTGTGCCCTAGTTGTACACTTCACAGCTAGATTTGCATCAAGCACATTCAAAAATACGCCATACTTAACCGTCCCCAGGATGACACCGGGGTAGGTAGCAAAGTCTTTGCTGAACCATGACTTGTTCATCTTGGCTCCTTTTAAAAAACACAGCAAGCAAGGGTTACTCCAAGCGGAGTCTCCCTTTTTTTCCAAAAATTGGGCCACACAGACACCCACCCCTTCAGTGGCAGCACTTGTGCCCTAGTTGTACACTTCACAGCTAGATTTGCATCAAGCACATTCAAAAATACGCCATACTTAACCGTCCCCAGGATGACACCGGGGTAGGTAGCAAAGACTTTGCTGATCCCAGCTCTGTTCATCTTGGATCATTTTTAAAAACAATGTAAGCAAGGGTTACTCCAAGCGGAGTCTCTCTTTTTTTCCAAAAATTGGGCCACACAGACACTAACCCCTTCAGTGGCAGCACTCATGCCCCAGTTGTACACTTCACAGCTAGATTTGCATCAAGCACATTCAAAAATACGCCATACTTAACCGTCCCCAGGATGACACCGGGGTAGGTAACAAAGTCTTTCCTGATCCCAGCTCTGTTCATCTTGGATCATTTTTAAAAACAATGTAAGCAAGGGTTACTCCAAGCGGAGTCTCCCTTTGTTTCCAAAAATTGGGCCACACAGACACGAACCCCTTCAGTGGCAGCACTTGTGCCCTAGTTGTACACTTCACAGCTAGATTTGCATCAAGCACATTCAAAAATACGCCATACTTAACCGTCCCCAGGATGACACCGGGGTAGGTAGCAAAGACTTTGCTGATCCCAGCTCTGTTCATCTTGGATCATTTTTAAAAACAATGTAAGCAAGGGTTACTCCAAGCGGAGTCTCTCTTTTTTTCCAAAAATTGGGCCACACAGACACTAACCCCTTCAGTGGCAGCACTTATGCCCCAGTTGTACACTTCACAGCTAGATTTGCATCAAGCACGTTCAAAAATACGCCATACTTAACCGTCCCCAGGATGACACCGGGGTAGGTAACAAAGTCTTTCCTGATCCCAGCTCTGTTCATCTTGGATCATTTTTAAAAACAATGTAAGCAAGGGTTACTCCAAGCGGAGTCTCCCTTTGTTTCCAAAAATTGGGCCACACAGACACGAACCCCTTCAGTGGCAGCACTTGTGCCCTAGTTGTACACTTCACAGCTAGATTTGCATCAAGCACATTCAAAAATACGCCATACTTAACCGTCCCCAGGATGACACCGGGGTAGGTAGCAAAGTCTTTGCTGAACCATGACTTGTTCATCTTGGCTCCTTTTAAAAAACACAGCAAGCAAGGGTTACTCCAAGCGGAGTCTCCCTTTTTTTCCAAAAATTGGGCCACACAGACACGAACCCCTTCAGTGGCAGCACTTGTGCCCTAGTTGTACACTTCACAGCTAGATTTGCATCAAGCACATTCAAAAATACGCCATACTTAACCGTCCCCAGGATGACACCGGGGTAGGTAGCAAAGTCTTTGCTGATCCCAGCTCTGTTCATCTTGGATCATTTTTAAAAACAATGTAAGCAAGGGTTACTCCAAGCGGAGTCTCCCTTTTTTTCAAAAATTGGGCCACACAGACACTCACCCCTTCAGTGGCAGCACTTGTGCCCTAGTTGCAAACAGGATGTTTTGATTTGCATCAAGCACATTTCAAATCCACAAGCATTTACTCTCCCCAGAATGACACAGGGGTAGTAAATTCCTTGTGGATCCATGACTTGTTCATTTTGATGAACGTTAGTCTGTCCACATTGTCACTGGACAGACGCATGCGCTTATCTGTCAGCACAAACCCAGCAGCACTGAAGACACGTTCAGAGACAACGCTGGCAGTTGGACACGACAAAATCTCCAAGGCGTATGTGGAGAGCTCTGGCCATTTTTCAAGATTTGAAGCCCAAAATGAGCAAGGTTCCATTTGCAAAGTAATGGCATCGATGTTCATTTGGAGATACTCCTGTATCATCCTCTCCAGCCGTTGACTATGTGTCAGACTTGTTGTCTCTGGTGGCCTTGCAAAGGACGGTCTAAAAAAATTATGAAAAGATTCAATAAAATTGCTGTTACCAGCACCAGATACGATGCTACTGGTACGGGTAGACTGTTGGAGATGACGAGACCATCCCATGTTTGTCAAGTTACAACTGGGAGATTCACTCCCTGCACCTGCACGGTTGTTTGGTGGAAAAGCCGAACTAAGATCGAGTAACAGCTTCTGCTGATACTCCTGCATACGTGCGTCCCTTTCTATGGCTGGAACTATGTCACAAAATTTGGACTTGTACCGGGGATCTAATAGTGTAGCAAGCCAGTAGTCATCATCACTTCTAATTTTGACAATACGAGGGTCATGTTCATGCAAGAAGGCGCTCATGTGTCTTGCGCAGCCATGCGGACCAAGTCCACGCTGTGTTTGTGGCATAGAGGTGCTAACCGTTCTTTCTTCCTCTGACATCTCCCCCCAACCTCTTTCAACTGAAATTTGACCAAGGTCTCCTTCATCCGCTGAGTCTTCCATGTCCATGGACAGTTCGTCCTCCATTTCTTCATGTTCTCCTGCACGTTCCTCAACATTTCGCCTGCTACCATGCGCCCTTGTTGATCCCTGTCCCCCATGGTCCCATGCCTGCCGCGTTGGTGATGATGAATGTCTGGACCTTGGTGATGTTGTTGTGTCTTGCGCATATGAATCCTCCTGTAGTTCCTCCCCTTCCTGTTGTCCCACCCCCTGACTCCGAATAGTGTTTAGCGTGTGCTCCAGCATGTAAATGACTGGAATTGTCATGCTGATAATGGCATTGTCAGCGCTAAACATATTCGTCGCCATGTCGAAACTGTGCAGAAGGGTGCATAGGTCCTTGATCTGAGACCACTCCATCAGGGTGATCTGCTCCACCTCTGCATCTCGTTGGCCCAGGCTATACGTCATAACGTATTGCATCAGGGCTCGGCGGTGCTGCCACAGTCGCTGTAACATGTGGAGAGTCGAATTCCAGTGTGTCGCCACATCGCATTTCAGGCAATGAATCGGCAGGCCGAAAGACTTCTGGAGCGATGCAAGTCGCTCAGCTGCGGCGGTTGAACGGCGGAAGTGAGCAGACAGTTTTCGTGCCCTGGTCAGAAGGCCATCTAGGCCAGGATAGTGTGTTAAAAATTGCTGGACAACAAGGTTCAACACGTGAGCCATACAAGGCACGTGTGTCACCTTGCCCAGGCGAAGGGCCGCACCCAGGTTTGCAGCATTGTCGCACACGGCCTTACCAGGCTGCAGGTTGAGTGGAGACAACCATTTACCAAACTCAGTCTCTAGAGCTGTCCACAACTCAGTCGCTGTGTGACTCCTATTTCCAAGACATGTCAAGCTAAAGATCGCCTGATGCCGTTGTGCTCTGCTGCCAGCATAGTAATGAGGGGTGCGTGATTCCTTCTGCGCAGTGAGAACGCTGGTGGCCTGACCAGGCAGGCTTGGGCGGAGGTGGAGGACCCAGATGAGGTGGAGGAGGCAGAAGCAGTGGCGGAATTTGGACAGACAGAGGATTGACACACAAGTCGTGGGGACGGCAAGACTTGTGCAGCAGACCCTTCACCATCTATCACCATAGTTACCCAGTGCCCAGTCAGCGACATGTAACGTCCCTGTCCATGCTTACTGGTCCAAGTATCGGTGGTGAAATGCACCCGTTCACACACAGAGTTTCTCAAAGAAGTGGTGATGTTGTGTGCGACATGCTGGTGTAGCACGGGCACACCTTTCTTAGAGAAGTAGTGGCAACTGGGCATCTGGTACTGGGGCACAGCGACAGACATAAGGTCTCTAAAATCCTGTGTGTCCACCAGGCGGAAAGGCAGCATTTCGGTAGCCAAGAGCTTACAGAGGGATAAAGTCAACCTCTTAGCTTTGTCATGGGTTGCAGGAAATGGCCTTTTATTTGTCCACATCTGAGGGACAGAGATCTGGCTGCTGTGTGTAGACGGTGTTGAGTAGGGTGTCCCTGGAAAAATGCAGCTTTGTGAGGAAAGTGCAGGTGGAGACATGATGTTGCCTTCATCCAACGTTGGTGCTATCGATGTCTGAGAGAGCTGTACGCACTCACTTGTTTCCCCTTCCAAACCAACTGACGACCTACCAAGCAAACTGCCTGTTATGGTTACAGTGGTGGAAGTTGTGCGTGGAAAACCAGGTGTGACAGCTGTCCCCACAGTCCTAGAAGATGAAGAGCGCGCGGATGCACTGGAAGGGGCAGGAGGTGGATGGTTCGCTCCGCTAGGCCGCATTGCAGCGCAGTGAGCTTCCCACTGGGACATATGATATTTATTCATGTGACGATTCATGGAAGAAGTTGTCAAACTGCTGAGGTTTTGCCCTCTACTAACAGAATCACGACAAATTTTACAGATCACATAATTTGGGCGATCTTTTGCTATGTCAAAAAAGGACCAGGCTAGGCAAGGCTTAGAGGGCATGCGACCTGCTGAGCCCCCCCGACTAGTGCTCAGAGGCAGAGTGGTGGCTGAGGATGCAGTTGTAGACGTGCTACCAGTACTCCGACTCTGTCCAGGAAGGCGCAAGGTAACTTCGTCGTCAGTTGCATCCTCCTCCACCGTCTCTGTTGACCTCCTCGAGGGCCTGACTGGGGGTTGACAGTAGGTGGGATCTAGAACTTCCTCATCAATTGTTGTGTTTGCACTCCCCTCACCCTCAGACCGAGCCTCTTCTTGCCCTGACCGAATATTTAAGTTGTCATCCCAATCTGGTATCTGCGTCTCATCGTCATCAGTATGTTCCTCATTGTCTATAACAACAGGTGTTACAGTTTGTGAAAAAGGGTCAACATTATGCTCAGAAACTTGGTCCTCACGGTCTGAATCAGAGTCACAAAGGTTCTGGGCATCACTGCAGACCATTTCCTGGTCTGTACTCACTGTAGCTTGGGAGCAGACCTCTGATTCCCAGGCTATAGTGTGACTGAACAGCTCTGCAGACTCAGCCATCTCAGTTCCACCATACTGTGCAGGGCGGATGGAGACTTCAGAGCTGGGACAAAGCAAGTTTGATTGGGATGACAACTCAGAGGACTGGTGTTTTTTGGATGTGGTAGTTGAGGTGGCGGAAAGGGCACTTGTTGGACCACTTGAGATCCATTCAAGCATTTTCCTTTTTTGGCCATCATCTACCTTTGTTCCAGTTGTTCGTGTCCGTAAAAAAAGGAGCACATCGGATTGTCCACGGTAAGTAGTAGACATCTTACTTTTGCTGGAAAATGGTCTATCTTCAGCAGATGTTAATGGAGCTTTGCCACCTTCCCCACGGACAAACCCTTTTTTTCCTTTTCCAACACGCCTCTTCCCCTTTCCACCAGCATCTGTCATTTTTCCACTCATTTTGATTGCGACAAGATTGTGCACTTAAAATGTGGTAGTAAAAATTGAGAGGTGGTGTAAGATTGCAGCGGTGGTCTATCTTTATTAACAGCAGAATAAACAACAATAACTATCCCTGACAATGCAACTACGGCCCTTAAACTGGCAGGATAGTTTGCTAGTATAATGGCTTAGTAACAATAAGTTTGAGTGTGCAATGCAGAGGTGCTGCACATAGATTTGCACCAGTGGGACACTAATGGAAGTCCAACAGCCACTTTTAGGATGCCACTAAGTTTACTCAGTGTTTGCTAGTATAATTGCTTAGTAACAATGAGTTTGAGTGTGCAATGAAGAGGTGCTGCACATAGATTTGCACCAGTGGGACACTAATGGAAGTCCAACAGCCACTTTTAGGATGCCACTAAGTTTACTCAGTGTTTGCTAGTATAATGGCTTAGTAACAATGAGTTTGAGTGTGCAATGAAGAGGTGCTGCACATAGATTTTCACCAGTGGGACACTAATGGAAGTCCAACAGCCACTTTTAGGATGCCACTAAGTTTACTCAGTGTTTGCTAGTATAATGGCTTAGTAACAATGAGTTTGAGTGTGCAATGCAGAGGTGCTGCACATAGATTTGCACCAGTGGGACACTAATGGAAGTCAAACAGCCACTTTTAGGATGCCACTAAGTTTACTCAGTGTTTGCTAGTATAATGGCTTAGTAACAATGAGTTTGAGTGTGCAATGCAGAGGTGCTGCACATAGATTTGCACCAGTGGGACACTAATGGAAGTCCAACAGCCACTTTTAGGATGCTACTAAGTTTACTCAGTGTTTGCTAGTATAATGGCTTAGTAACAATGAGCTTGAGTGTGCAAAGGGCAGTAGGGTACAGTGGCAGGGTTGTGGGTCTGGGTAGAGGAAAGGAAGCCTGCCTTTCTATTCCCTCCTAATGGGGAAATGCAGCGAGGAAATCCCTGACCTTAGCTACACAGACGCTGTCATCTTGTGTAGCTGTTAAAATCTGTTTTCACGGACCTGACTGTCACCTATGGCTCTGACCCTGCCGGTATTAGCCCTTAAAAGGACTAATAGAAACTTCTATCCCTATTCTGTATAGCGCTGTGTATAGAGCGTACACAGCAGTATCGGAGACAGGAGCTACGCCAGCGGTGACTGACACCAAGACGCAGAAGGCAGATAATGGTGTGCTGGAGGAAAATGTCCGTTTTTTATAATGCATGGACATGTGACATGGACATCCTATCACACATGCCGTTGCTTCTCTGGCTAAAAGTCCACTTAGCTGTGTGTGTGTCTGGAATTGGCTGACATGCTGGCCCGCCCCACTACACGCGCGCGCTTAGGGAAGGAAGACAAGGAAAAAAAAAAATGGCGATTGCCATTATCCATACAGCAGTGATCTGCATGCGCTGTTCCCGCACACTATACACTGAAATTTCATAATAGTGTGAGTCACAGAGTGACTTACACTATTACAGCGGAAAGCCAGCTAGTAATTAGCTGGTCTTTTTGCTGCTAGAACCGTTCTCGAACGTATCTAGAACTATCGAGCTTTAGCAAAAAGCTCGAGTTCTAGTTCGATCTAGAACAGCCCCCAAAATCACTCGAGCCGCGAACTGGAGAACCTCGAACCGCGAACCGCGCTCAACTCTATTGCTGTTGCAGTCACACTGCCTTGCTTTTATGGGTGTGGGGGTATTTTTAAATGTATCTCAGCCATTTTCTGTGTGGGGATGTTTTTTAGACAATTTTGTTAAATAAAATGATTTTATTAGTCTTCGATTATGGACTAAGTTATTCATGTCTAGTTTATCCAATGTATTTTTTCTTTGCACATCTAGAGGCTGAAATTGTTGCTCATTGCTCTTTGTAAAATAGCTGTAGCTCAGTGAGATTGGATGGAAAGCTTCTGTGAACAGCAATTTTCAAGATGTGCCATAAATTCTCAATGGGATTTAGGTCTGGATTTGGACCGAGCCATTCACACACATGAATATGCTTTGATCTAAACCATTCCATGGTAGCCCTGACAGTATGTGTAGAGTCATTGTTCTGCTTAAAGGTGAACCTACACCGCAGTCAAATCTTTAGCATCCTCTAACAGGTTTTCCTTCCGGATTGCCCTGTATTTAAATCTTTTCACCAACGCAGACCAGCATTCTTGTCCGTGGTGAAGAAAAGCATCTTCACAGTATGATGCTGCTACTACCATGTTTGACAGTGAGAATGGTGTTTTCAGGGTGATGTATCATGATAGTTTTCTGTGACACAAAGTGTTCTGCAACAAGCCCAAAAAACTCTACTTTGGTCTCATCTGACTGGAGGATCTTCTTCTACATGTTAGCTGTGTCCACTACTTGGATTTTTGCAAACTGCAAATGGGACTTCTTAGGGTTTGCCTTAAAACATGGCTTTCTTCATGACACTCTTCCATAAAGGCCGGATTTGTGTAGTACTTGTGGAGTATGGAGTATGACGGGAGCAGGGAGAGGAAGGCCAGGCAAGCAGACAGGGGTGGGAATAGATAGCAAGACCCGATTCACATATTCCCACCCCTGTTGCACCTGTCAATCAAATAACAGTGCATTTCTGTAGCTTTACTTGCAAATATTACTTTGATAAAATATCCAATCTCAGAACTGAAGGTATGACTGGATTCAGCATCCTAGTGCCAGTATAGCACTGGCTTAATTTAGACATGAAAATCCTGCTGGCTGGTTCTCTTAAGCAGCCTCAAGTACAGATGCCTAAAACTAAAATAGGGTCTGAAGCCACTTGCAGATGCTTTTTTAAACATACCAGTTATGTGACAGTATAATGGCTCAACAGCTACTATGTATACAGCAGTATGATCCTGCAGCTCCTCTACATACAATAAGATCGCCCCACAGCTTCTCTGTATACACTGAAAAATAAAATAAACACAGTACTTTTAGTTTTGTTCCCAAGAAAAAGAACTGGACTGTTGCTCAGTGGTCCAAGGTGTTGTTTTCAGAAGAAAGTAAATTTCATTTGGAAATCGAGGTCCCAGAGTCTGAAGGAAGAGTGGAGAGGCCACAATCCAAGCTGCTTGAGGTCTAGTGTGACGTTTCCACAATCAGTGATGATTTGGGGAGCCATGTCATCTGCTGGTGTAGGTCCACTGTGTTTTATCAAGACTAATGTTAGCACAGCCGTCAAACAGGAAATTTTAGACCACTTCATGCGTCCCTCTGCTGACAAGCTTTTTGGAGCTGGAAATTGTATTTTCCAGCAGGACTTGGCACCTGTTTACACCTGTCAAAAGTACCAATATCTGGTTTAATAACCGCAGTATCACTGTGCTTGATTGGCCAGCAATCTCGCCTAACCTAAACCCCATAGAGAATCTATAGGGTATTGTCAAGAGGAAGATGAGAGACACCAGACCCAACAATGCAGAGGTGCTGAATGCTGCTATCAAAGCAACCTGAGCTTCTATAACACCTCTGCAGTGCCACAGGCTGATCGCCTCCATGCCACACCACATTGATGCAGTAATTCATGTAAAAGGAGCCCCAACCAAGTATTGAGTGCATTTACTGTACAGACTTTTCAGTAGGCGCCAACATTTCTGAATTTAGATAATTTTTTCAGTTGGTCTTATATAATATTCTAATTTTCTGAGATAATGACTTTTGGGTTTTCATTGGCTGTAAGGCGGGCTTTGCACACTACGACATCGCAGGTGCGATGTCGGTGGGGTCAAATCGAAAGTGACGCACATCCGGCGTCGCAGTCGATATCGTAGTGTGCAAATCCTTTTTGATACAATTAACGAGCGCAAAAGCGTCGTTATCGTATCATCGGTGTAGGGTCCGACATTTCCATAATGCCGGTGCAGCGAAAGGTACGATGTAGTTCCTCGTTCCTGCGGTAGCACACATCTCTGTGTGTGAAGCCGCAGGAGCGAGGAACATCTCCTATCTGCGTCCCGGCTGCAATGCGAAGGAAGAAGGTGGGTGGGATGTTTACATCTTGCTCATCTCCACCCCTCCGCTGCTATTGGCCGCCTGCCGTGTGACGTCGCTGTGATGCCGCATGACCCGCCCTCTTAGGAAGGAGGCGGATCGCCGGACAGAGCGACGTCGCAGGACAGGCGAGTGCATGTGAAGCTGGCATAGCGATAATGTTCGCTACGCCAGCAATCACAAGATATCGCTGCTGCGACGGGGGCGGGGACTATCGCGCTCGACATCGCAGCATCGGCTTGCGATGTCGTAGTGTGCAAAGTACCCCTAAGCCATAATCATTAACATTAACAGAAATAAACATTTGAAATAGATCACTCTTTGTGTAATGGCTCTATATAATATATGCGTTTTATTTTTTGTATTGAGATACTGAAATAAATTAACTTTTTGATGATATTCTAATTTAATGAGATGTACTTGTATTTAAAAAAAAAAAAAAGTCCCACAGCTTCTGTATATACAATATGATGGTCCCACATCTATTCTACTAACAACAGGATCGCCACACAGTTCCTCTATATACCATATTATAGCCCACAGCTTCTCTACATATAACAGAATGGCCTCACAGCTGTTCTATATACAATATGATGGCCTCGCAGCTGCTTTATATACAAAAGGATAACCCCACAGCTGCTCTACTATATAGAACAGGATAGCCCCACAGCTCTTCTATACAGTGTGTCCAACCATATCTTGTCCACCGCCATTAACTTGATAATGGTGACAGCTATAGGCATAGAAGTGGTGTCTAGGTATAGGAAAGTAGCCATGCGCTACACAATTAAACCACCACTAGAGCGCCACCTGGTGGAAACCAACGGAGTTAGCATTTTTATCTCAAAAACTGAACGAGATAGAGAAAAAAAGTGAATACAAAGTAGTAGGGTATCATCAATTCAATACGAATCGACACCTTGCATACAGAAATGCTATGATTAGAACGTGTAAAACTCACAAGGCTGCAGACGTAAAGCGATACTTCATGGAGACCTTCCTACAAGTCATTGGGTATGGTGGCTGCGTGCAGTGGCCTCCACGCTCACCTGACCTGACCCCATTGGACTTCTTTCTGTGAGGTCACATTAAATAGCAGGTGTATGCGACTCCTCCACCAACATTGCAGGACCTACGACGACGTATCACAGATGCTTGTGCAAACGTGTCACCTACCATATTGCACAACGTGCAGCAAGATACAGTATGCTGTCCAGAGTCCAGATGTGCATTGCAGCTGACGGTGGCCACTTTGAGCATCAAAGTTAAATGAGCGCCATATGCGTGACCAGCATTCAATGTTTTTGGGGGGTCATGGGTTTCATAACATAGCATTTCTGTATGCAAGGTGTCGAATTGAATTGATGATGAATTGATGATGCCCTACAATTTTTTAATTCACTTTTTTTCTCTATCTCGTTCCGTTTTCAAGATAAAAATGCTAACTCTGTTGTTTTCCACCAGGTGGCGCAATAGGTGGTTTCATTGCATAGCGCATGGCTACTTTACTATACCTAGACCCCACTTCTATGCCTATAGCTGCCGCCATTCTCAAATGGCGATGGACAGGATATGGGTGGAAACACTGTATACAATATGGTGACCCCAAAGCTCCTCTGTATAGAATAAGATGGTATCGCAGCTCATTTTTAAAAATAAGATGTCCCACAGCTCCTCTATACACTGTATTATCACCAGACAGCTTCTCTATATACAAAGGAATGGTTCCACAGCTCATCTATACACAATATGATGGCCCAACATTTACACTATATACAGTCTGATGGCCAAATAGCTCATCTATATACAATAAGATAGTTCCACAACTGCTCTATATATAATAGGATGGCCCAACATCTTCTCTATATACAATAGTGTAGCCTCACAGCTCCTCTATACACCATATTAAGACCCCACAGCTGCTCTGTATACAATAGGATGGCACCACATCTACTCTATATACAATAGTGTAACCTCACAGCTCTTTTATACATCATATTATGACCCCACAGTTTCTCTATATACAACAGAATGGTCCCATAGCCTCTCTATATATATTAGGATGGCTCCACGTCTCCTCTATATACAATAGATTGACTTCTCATCTATTTTATATAGAAGATGGCATCACAGCTCCTCTATATATATTAGGCTAGGATGGTTCCACCTCTGCTTTTTATACAATAGAATGACAGCATATCAACTCTATATACAATTGACTCGCCCGCCCCAGGGCCTTAGGTGACTCGGTGTCGGGCCCGACTCCGTGACCCTGGCGGAGTCAATTCATGTGGCGGTATTGGGGAAGATGGTAATAAAGTTTGTATAAGATTTGTGACGCCACCTGTGGATGACGGTTTTGGAGCCGCGGCTGCTGGACAGGACCTCCGGGGCTGGTGTTGTGGCAGCTGAGGTGTTTCTTGCTCCCCACAGGTGGAGCGGGTACCCCAGGGCAACCTTTTGTAAAGTCTATGGTGGATGTTGATGGGGTGCAGGACAAAGCAGACTACACAGGTCTTGCAGTCAAGATGTTTTACTCACTGTTAGTCTCACAGTTGCGCTGACCGGTTACCCGTGGTATGCCGGGATTCACTGTTCCGGGCCTCTGCCGATGCCGAGCAGGTCAAAGGTCAGTACCGGTGCACCCCTCAATGTGCCTTCCCTGGCCGTCTCACTAGCGCTGACCTTCACTAGACTGTCCTGTGTCTCCGCCACCGAGCCCTGTCCAAAAGGTGGCTGACCTCGGTCCTTTTATTGCCCCCCCTTGCATTGGATGGGTGGCAGGTTGTGGCCTCGAGTACCTACAGCAATCACCCGGGCCATCGGATTGCTAAAGGAAATGTCTTTCTTTCTTTAGCCTGTGGACCGTCCCCGTTATTGCGACCAGATTCCTCCACCCCGGTGTTCTTGGTGGAACAAGTCCACGGAGGCCTCCCGCACATCTGTGGCACTCTGGAACCCTTTTCCTTGGTGTCACCTGGACCAAGCAGGGCCCCAGGGTCTTCACTTCACCACAAAACCAAAGTCTCTTCACTCCTGTCTCGCAGACTTCCTGTCATAGATCCTCTCACAGTCTCCTGTCAACTGTCACTGCTCTGACAGACTGCCTGGTTCAAACTTGAACTAACCGGTTTTCCTAATTACCCCACTGACTCCTCCTACACTCCCCCCTGCCAGGCTCCACCCCTCCAGGACAGTGACTAGGACTTAAGGCCCCATAACCAGGTATACTGGTTGCTGCTCCTCAGCATTAATGGGGTACTTGCCTTAAACCCTGACCCAGTGTGTGGCCTAACAATTGGTGCATGCAGGTTTTGTCTGTGAACCAGTAGATGACCCCCTTCTTACTCAGGATGGGATACAACACCTCTGGATGAGGTGCGGTACGTCTGTGGCGACGAAAGCCTCAGGGGCGCCACTCAATAGGGTGGCCTCCTACTCTATAAACAATAGGAAGGTCTCACAGCTGTTCTACATACAATAGGATGGTCCCACATCTAGTGTATATGTGGCGCCCCTGCCCTGGTCAGGCACCACTGAGTATTGCACCCATGCTGGGTCAGTACAAAGAGGTAATCCCAAAGGCTGAGTAGGGTGTGTACGCACAGACACGAAGTACCCAGGACACACACACACAGCGTAGAGGGGACCCCTGGGCAGACCCAGGAAGGGAGCGTATCCCTCGCATCCCAGCTAATGGTGGGTAGTGGGACTGGAGACAGGAGTGTGCAGTGGCAGTCAGAGGAGAAGGAGTAGAGCAGCCATGTCTGAAGTGTAGAGCTGAAGAGCAGGACACTAGTCAGATCCTGCACCTGTAGTGGCTGCTGGCGGGGGAGTTCAGTCACTACAAGTTGGACGGAAAGACGCTGGGGAAATAAGCTAGTCTGGAGGACACTGAGGGAACCAGCTGGTCATATACGGAGACTTCTGGAGGACTAGGCACGTAGGGGAAACAGGTTCCTGAAGTAGGCTCAAGTTAAACTACCTACTAAACCTGCCTGTGGGGTGGACAATAAGTCCCACACCAACCATCACAGAACTCGCAGCATTAACAGCAACGAGGGGGCCCATAAGGAGGATCGAGCCTGGAGCCATCTTATCCTTGGTCCACGCTGTCAGCAAATGTGTCAGAAAGGTGAGAAAGGCAGTCGCGACTCGCGACTTCCCTGGGTGAATCCCGCGATACTTCAAGTTAGGGGTTTTCCAAAACAAGAAGTGCTAGGAAGGCGAGTCAGCAGTCACCCCTATATCAGCCTGAGGGATACCCGGTTCCACCTGGTTCATCATAGCATTGCCCAGGTTGTCTCACTCTACCAGCAAAAGTGAGTAAAAACCCTGAAAGACATTTCTGGACTGTATGTGAGTTCTTCTGCGACCTGTGGTTCTACACGCACCTACACCTGAGTCCCTGAGGCCAGCCTTACTCTCGGGAGGCCATAATACCAGACTGCAAACACAATCAGCCCCAGAAGCTCGCTAAACTGCAGTGGCGGTCACCCCCTGACCGCAAAACCGAGAGTGGCATCACGATTCCTATTGAAGTTAACCTGACATAATGTACCTGTTGCCGGAAGATTCCCAGCACGTGAAGACCCTGAGGCGACCTGCAGGTGAGGGGCGTCAAATCTGGCGTCACGAACAGGAAAAGGACTAGACCTATTAAGACAGGTGACCGTACGCCTTGGCGATCCGCTTGAAAAATTTGAAATGCCACCATATTGCCACCTCAGAAAGCGCGCCAAGAAACAACAGCAGCTTGCGCAAAAAGAAGTAACCGCCCGCGAAGAGGGGTGGCTATCAAGAAAGAACTCCTGAAGCGCTCAGGCGGAGTGCACAGAGAAGATGGGGGCGGATCTGACCCTGAACGCCGAGAATGTTCTAGTCAAGTGCAGAAAACGAAACTTAGGCTGAAGCGTGACCAGAACCTGGTGAGCAGCGAAGGAGTGAGGATGGCGTCTGCATGCAGTGAGCCAGAACCAGGCACTGCCGCCTGGTGGGACTGGGAGCTCGCCAAGTTCTGTGACCGGGTGCAAGTGTCGGGGGCGGGGGCCAGCTTCCCCGTCGCGGGGGCTGCTCAGGGAAGATCGCGCTCGGATCTGGTGCCTTCTTCTCGGTGGCTCGAGTGGGCCGGATCCGGGGCTCGAGCAGTGCTCCTCGCCCACGAGTGAAAAGGGGATTGGGTTGGTGATCGGGTGGGTGCACGGCCGGGGCAGCTATGGAGATTGTTCGTGACGCCACCCACGGGTCATGGTCATGGTGGGCACCACCGCTGCTGGTGACGGGGTTCCCGGGACCGATGGAGGGGAGCAGCTAGGTGTTGACCCCTCCGTGGGTAGGGGCTGTTGGTCCCGGGGCCCGGTAGGAGGGAGGGTTCCTTAGGATGGGTTTTGGCATGGTGCAGGGTTGCGGTGCAGCGCAGCCCGGTGCCGGATGGCACAGGTGTACTCACTCAGACACAGATGGGCAGAGTCTCTGGTAAACCAAACAGCTGGATGGATGGGGCCCGCAGCCGGCTGCAGTGTTCTCCCTGGACGGGTTGATGGTGGCTGTCGTTTCCCTGCACCTGTGTTTTGTATCTTGACTCCAATGCCTGGGCACCGGTAGTCGGCTCCCCGGCGTATACGTGCCGGAGGAGCCCGTTGGCCCGCAGACGCTGGCCCTGTGGATCTCTGGCCCTTGGCGGTGGTGCTTATCCGGAACGGTTGGGCTGTTGCTTTCAATCGGGACTTGGGTGGGAATGTACCCCTGAGGTCCAGACCGCAATCAGTAAATTTGACTAAAGGTTGGCTTCAAGCCTAGTCAGGGTGCTTGGCTCCAATCAGTTCTCCTGTTCGGTACCAGCGGGCCACCGCCCGAACCCGGTCCTACGGTTCCGCTGACCTTCACCAACTCCTGCAGACGGCCACCACCATCTGCCTACCTTGCTGGAAGTGCCTGGGCTCCAACCCAGACACCAACAGTTTCACTCCTCACACTCTACTGCCCACGACTGGACTCTCCACTCTCTCCTCTCCTTGCCATCCACAACTGGACTCACTACTGTGTTTTCCCACCTTCAGGCCTGTGAACTCCTCGGTGGGCGGGGTCAACCACCTGGCTCCTCCCCACCTTCTGTGGACATCAACCCTGGAGGGTGGCAACAAGGATTTAATGTGTGAATGGTGTGACCTGTCCAGGGAGGGGGGGCTGTATGATGTTGTGTCTGTGACCACCTGGCTAGGCCAGGGCATCACACAAGCTCGGATCATGTAGCAAGTGATGGAGTGGCGCACGGAGCTACGGGAGACGGCTGTGGCGGTTCAGGCCTATGAGAGGTGGACCACGTGACAAGTGCCGTGCTGTGAAGTGACCCCTCAGACCCCCTTGCTGATGCCTTTGGGTGAGTCCCACGCTGCCCCTGCCTGCTCGGGTGTGTTGACCCTGCCGGCGCTGATACTGAAGGCGATCCCCGCTGCGATCCCAAAGGCAACCCCTGCGGTGACATCCCAGGTCACAGCCACGCCGCGTTCGGCCAGACCAGACCAGGCCGCAACAACGCCCCCTCCGTCCGACCAGACCAGGCCGCAGCAACGTCCGTCCGGCAAGACCAGACCAGGCCGCAGCAACGTCCCATCCGGACAGACCAGACAAGGCCGCAACGCCTTCTACTTTCACCCCCAGACCAGAAGCGGTCACAGCGCCCCAGTCGCTGACTGAGGAACCAGGTCCCGTGCTCCAGCCAGAAGCAGACCCTGTATAGCAGCAGCAGAAAGAGGAGCTGACACCTTTGCCATGGGCTGAGCTACTTGCCAAGAGCAGAAGCTACAGACAGCCAGCCCGATCACCACCACCCTTGGCCAGCTAACGACAGCTCCTCCCAAGAGTCGCTGTACGAGCAGCCAGAGGAGCCCAGAGCAACCCTGGATGAGGATGAAGAGCTGACCATCTTCATGCCCAGCATGAGTGTGACCTGGGAGCCCGCAGATAGTGAAGTGATGGTGATGCGGAGGCCAGCCAGCAGAGGACAGCGCCGCGTAAGGGCAAGGCAACCTCCGGTACAAACCCCCCCAGAGACGGAGCTGGTGACGGCCCGAGATCTAGAGGAGAAGCAGTCTCTTCGTCGAGCCAAGCACCAGGTCAGAGGTCCTCTCCACTGCAGAGTGGTTGAAGAGTTCAACCTGCGAACCGGCTACGGCTTTATAGTGGAGCCTGGGGTCAAAGAGGGCATTTTCGTGTCCAGAAGAGATGTCCAGGCCCACCTGCTGAGAGGACACTCTGGCCGCAATCTGTTTATGGGAGACCTCGTGGAATACACTTGGCACCAGGTTTAGAGAGGCTGGTATGAATTGAATGTAACACAGTGCCCAAAAAATGACGGGGCAAGACCAAGCTTCACCCCTACTGCTGTTACCAGGTCCCTAAAGACATCACAACCAAAAGAAGTACAAGCAAAAGAAGTGCAAGCAAAAGAAGTACAAGCTAAAAAAGTTCAAGCTAAAGAAGCACAAGTTAAAGACCTACAAGACAAAGAAGATACCACATCGGATGCAGAATTGGATCCAGATGCACCAGAAAAAGAGGTCCATGTAGCTGAGGAGTCAGAGTAAAAGAAAAGTAAAGAAAAGTTACAGTGTTACCAGTTAAGCAACGTTCAACGTTCAACATTCTAAGAAGATGTGCCCACAAAAACTGTTTGAGCACCTTTGAAAAATTCTTTTAAGCACCTGGTTTTGTTGTGCACTTTAAACTATGGACCATAAGGCTATGAACTGGCTATAGCCACAAACTCTCGCAGTGTATGAAGTTTTACCCCAGCGGTACCAACACCAGAGCATGCCTGTTTATGGGGTCTGGCTCTGCACCTCCAGGAAGCACACCTGTGATGGCGCTTGCTGTCCAAAAGCCAAGAGCATGCCTGTTTATGGGCCTGGCTCACCTACGACAAGGGAGCACGCCTGTTTATGGGGCCTGGCTCTCCACCACGCGTAAGTGGGTACGCCTGTTTAATGGGCCTACCTTTTTACCACCATCCCAAGAAGAAGAACATGAGAGGGTTTTGGGTGGGTAATGGACTTGTGGTTGGTGGGTGGTGAAAAATGGTACCTGGTATAATGTTTTGAATGTTTTATAATGTTTTATAATGTTTTTATGTGAAAAGTTTGCACTTTAAAATGTTCTTGTCTTTACAGCCCGAGGACGTGCTGTTGATAACTAAGGGAGAATGTGGCACCCCTGACCTGGTCAGGCACCACTGAGTACTGCACCCATGCTTGGTCAGTACAAAGAGGTAATCCCAAAGGCAGAGACGGGTGTGTAAGCACAGACACGAAGTACCCAGGACACACACACAGCTTAGAGGGGACCCCTGGGCAGACCCAGGAAGGGGACGTAGCCCTCGCATCCCAGCTAGTGGTGGGTAGTGGGACTGGAGACAGGAGTGTGCAGTGGCAGTCAGAGGAGAAGGAGTGGAGCAGCCGTGTCTGAAGTGTAGAGCTGAAGAGCAGGACACTAGTCAGACCCTGCACCTGTAGTGGCTGCTGGCGGGGGAGTTCAGTCACTACAAGTTGGACGGAAAGACGCTCGGGAAATCAGCTAGTCTGGAGGACACTGAGGGAACCAGCTGGTCATGTACAGAGACTTCTGGAGGACTAGGCAAGTAGGAGAAACAGGTTCCCGAAGTAGGCTCAAGTTTAACTACCTACTAAACCTGCCGGTGGGGGAACAAGTCCCACACCAAACATCACAGAACCCGCAGCATCAACAGCAATGAGGGGGCCCATAAGGAGGATCGAGCCTGGAGCCATCTTATCCTTGGTCCACGCTGTCAGCAAATGTGTCAGAAAGGGGAGAAAGGCAGTCGCGACTGCCCTGTGTGAATCCTGCAATACTTCAAGTTAGGGGTTTTCCGAAACAAGAAGTGCTAGGAAGGCGAGTCAGCAGTCACCCCTATATCAGCCTGATATAGCCTCACTCTACCAGCAAAAGTGAGTAAAAACCCTGAAAGACATTTCTGGACTGTGTGTGAGTTCTTCTGCAACCTGTGGTTCTACACGCACCTACACCCGAGTCCCTGGGGCCAGCCTCACTCTCGGGAGGCCATAATACCAGACTGCAAACACCATCAGCTCCAGACGCTCGCTAAACTGCAGTGGCGGTCACCCCCTGACCGCGAAACCGAGAGTGGCATCACGATTCCTATTGAAGTTAATCTGACATACCTGTTGCCGGAAGATTCCCAGCATGTGAAGACCCCGAGGCGACCTGCAGGTGAGGGGCTTCACACACACATATATATACTGTATATATATATATATATATATATATATATATATATATAAAAGGATGGTTTCACATCTACTCTACATACAATAGGGAGGCCTCACAGCTCCTTTGTATACAGTAGGATGGTCCCATGGCTGCTCTATATACAATAAGATGGCCTTACATCTACTCTATATACAATGGGATGGTCTCACAGCTTCTCTATACATCTTATTATAACCCCACAGCTTCTCTATATACATTAGGATAGCCTCACAGCTCCTCACACCATTTAATGGCCCCACAGCTCCTCTATACACAATCGGATGGTCCCATAACTCCAGTATATACCATAGGCCATCCCCAGATGCTATATATACAATAGGATGGCCTCACAGCTTCTCTATGTACAATAGGATGGCCTCACAGCTCCCCTATATACAATATGATGACCCCAGAGCTCCTGTATATACAATAGGATAGCTTCACAGCTCCTCTATATATAATAGGATGGCCCCTCAGTTTCTGTATATACAATACGATGACATTACAGCTCCTCTATATACAATATGATGACCCCAGGTCTCCTGTATATACAATAGGATGTCCCACAGCTCCTCACAACTCCTCTTTATACAATATGATGATCCCACAGATCCACAATATACAATGGGATGGCACCACAGTTCCTACATACACA
The DNA here is from genome assembly GCF_048569485.1 of Anomaloglossus baeobatrachus. Lineage (NCBI taxonomy): Eukaryota > Metazoa > Chordata > Amphibia > Anura > Aromobatidae > Anomaloglossus > Anomaloglossus baeobatrachus. The sequence continues at coordinate 254,674,690 of NC_134358.1, forward strand.
ATAAAGGAGCTATGGGGCTCTTACATTTTAACAATATCATGACCCCACAGTGTATCGATATATAATGTTTACCCCATAGGCAGTCACAGAGCATCTTATGTTCTCTCATTGCTTGGAGATCCTACTACATGATGTCATGATGCCGCGGATAGTGTGTTGTCATGATTTGGCCAAGCTATGGATGATCCAGCGGCACTGAACAGCTGCTAACTGTGGCCAGCAATAAATTCACTGACAAACAGCATGTGGCCTTCAGGCCATCTGTTTGACTGTTTGAAACCTGAGGGAAATCAATGTGGATTCTATGATGGTGACCTGTCCAAACTATGATACAGTCTATGACACAGCAGAGCCCCAAAATATCATTCGTTCTTCCACCACCATATACAGTACTGTTAGCAATAGGTTGTTCCAGTAAAAAGCTGTCTTCAATTTTTTCAAAAAACTTCTTGTGCAACCATGGCTGAACAACTTTGCGAGAAAAACAGGTCTGTATTGAAGTAATGAACAACCAAAGCCTTATGAAGTATGAAAGGAAACACTGACTCATTTATGGTTCTTAGAAAACTAATATTATGGTAGGTATGAGTAAAGCTTTGGCAATAACTGCAGTTGTTAAGTAAAAAAGGAAGTCAGTTTTTCTTTTTTATAGGAAACTTTCTTTAAAAAAAAAAAAAAATGAAATACAGGTTGTGGTAAGCCAGGGGGTCATACCAAAGTAAAGAAAAGTGGTGCATATTAAATAAAATTAAAATAATGCACAGGGAAAATTCATCATTGTAGGTGTTGGCATAAATTGAGCCTGTTTCCATGTTTTATACAGTTATCTACATATATTGTAAGCAGCGTCAGACTGGGGTGTCTGGGACTCCCAGAGGAATTTACTTCAGGGGCCCACCCTACAGCGATATGCAAATACCCGTTAGCCATTATCCCCGTTATAGTGGATCATTGACTGTGAAGCACAGCCGGTTCCTACACATCTCCTGTGCACACACAAAAACTGATGTATAATTATGTGCCACCCTCGTGCCAGCAGCCGGGGCTGCTCGGATCCGGACCTGCTGCGTGGCTCGAGGGATCCTCGACAAGCTTGATGAAAAGGGGGACGTAGTTGTACGGCCTTGACCGTATTCGGTTCATGACGCCACCCACGGTGTGTTGTGACGTGGGACACCACCGCTGCTGTTATGGGATACCCGGGGGAGATGTAATGGCAGCCGGATATTAACCCCTCCGTGGGTAGAGATGGTTGCCCCGGGGGCCAGTGTCTCTGTGCAGGGTATGGCGGTGGCAGGGGCTTGCACGCCGCCGGACATAGCAGGGGATGTTTGGTTACTCACAAGTAAATGAATCACACGAGTCTTTTGGTAAACCAAGGTGCTGGTGGCCGGCCGCCACGGCCGGTTGTACTCTGGTCCCCCACCCGGGCTGGTGGTCGCCGTCTCTTCCTCTGCACTGGTTGTTTGTTTGGACTTCCCAGTATGGAACACGGGAGTCCGCTCCCGGCTTGCTGTGTACCTGAGGAGCCGTGCCCGCTGACGCTGACCCGTGGGATCTATGGGCCCTGACGGTTGCCCTATCCCTATCTGTGGGTGGTTGTCTGCTTTTGCGACTTTGGTTGGGACAGGATCTGTAATCCTGCCCTCAATTGGTTGATTAGCTAGGCCGTTGGTTCCGGTCCTGGCTTCAGGGTCCCAGTACCCCCTCTGTGCACGGTTTCCGGTTGGGTCTCCGGTGTTGGTACCGGCAAGCTCCAACCCTGCTCCGGTCCTCCTCGGATCTACCGGCCGTCCATCTTGCTGAAGAGATGGACGGCCGAGATGGCGGAGCTGGCTGCAGCTGTTTGGGCCCGTGAGGTGGAGGCGACCTCGGAGATGTCAAAATATACCACTGTTATTATACTTGTAAATGTTCTTTTTCTCTTTTCAGTTCCTGTTAAATAAATGTTGGTGGTCGGACGGTCTGTATTAAACCAAGGGGGAATGTGACGCCCTGGCAAAACCAGGTAGTCACACATTAGCCCCCCGCATAACACCATCCCTCACCTAGGTCACATACAGCCGACCTGAAACCCTAGTCACCCCCCTCAGGGCAAGACAGGCACACCAGTGGGCGGGACCAGGCGGTTAGGGAACGCCCACCTAGGGGTCTAAACAACCCGGGGTGGGAAAACAAACAGTCCAGTCTAGTCTGTAGTTCAAGTTAAGAGGAGTGTGGGCTGGACCTAGGTGTAGCTCCAGCAGAGGAGAAGTTCAAGTTGAACGGTGCCAGTGTCGGAGCCCTGGTACCTTGGCTAGGTGGCAGACGGTGGTCTCCGTCAGCAGGGGATGGGAGGATGGCTCGGCAGACTCTACCAAGACCAATCATACCTGTTACGGGGGGACCGGCAGATTAGGACCAGGGGGTATATATCCTAATCGCCAGTCGGGGCCCACCGTGCTCCAGATGACAATGGAGCTGCTGGCACCTGAGGGTTAGGCGGAGACTATAGAGCTGGATGGCTCTGAGATAACCCAGGAACTCTGGGAACCGGTCACGTGTGTTGGGACACGTCAGACCGGACGACAACCCGATTAGCGTTTTGGTGCACCTAGCGCTACACCAACCACGTGTGCAGGAAACACGTCAGGCCGGGTGGTAACCAGGTAGCGTTGACCGGAAGACCGCCCCGAAAGCGCCCTGTCGGCCACGTGTGTAGGACACGTCAGGCCGAGCGGTCCTCCGATTAGCGTTTCTGGCCACCTCTCGACTGGCCACGTGTGTGTAGGACACGTCAGGCCAGATGGGTACACCAGTAGCGTTGACCGGGAAGCCGAGGAGGATAAGGAACACCCTGTTAACTCCACAGGGGTCCTGGGGTACGCTGTCCGTGCGCGTAGGGGGCACAACCGGACAGGTGGCACAGCAGGTGCATTGTCCGTGTGCGTAGGGGGCACAATCGGACAGGTGGCGCAGCAGGTGCGTTGTCCGTGTGCGTAGGGGGCACAATCGGACAGGTGGCGCAGCAGGTGCGTTGTCCGTGTGCGTAGGGAGCACAATCGGACAGGAAGCACAGCAACCGCAGCCCAGTTAACGCCACTGGGCTGCTATAGCAAGACTGGAACGGCAGGAGGGAAGCAAGGCGCCTGACCCTGATATGCCGAGCCACGAATCTTGGCGTGACAGGCACCGTTCGCCTAACCCTACCTACCGCTTCCCAACATAGGCTTATGCCGCAATGAGGCTCTAACATGGAGGTGTGCTCTGACTGAGCAAAAGTGAAGACTGCGCACCTCCATGTTGTCTCCAGCCCCTTTTATAACCTGGGTCCGCCCCAAACCCAGGGTGGAACCACCAAGGTCCAATAGCAGAGTACCATGTCATCAGTGACGTCACATGCGACCTATCCGGAACCGCCACGTCATTGATGACCTCATGGCAGCCACGCCCCAAACACTTCACCAGTTATCGTCTGACGACCAATACTGAGGTGCCAGATCATAGGGGCGGGCCTCTGCGAGCCAGTCCGGAGTTGCCACGTCATCAGGACACCTGACACCCTCTGCCCTATCAGGGCCTGCCACCTCACGGACATGCTCAGTGAGGTCCTTACCGGACCTAGCCTCTGATGCACTAAGTGCCTGAGCATGCTCAGTAGCCTGAGCCACAGGCTTAGAAAGCAGACTATCAGTTTGAGCATGCTCAGTAGGCACATCCCAGAACTTAGACACAGCATGAAGTCCAAGTACCTGTGCAAAGAGGCTGTTAGGGTTAATTGTGGGAGCATGCTAAGTAGCCTGAACTGAGGACTTAGTCTCAGACATAACACAAACAGGCTGAGCATGCTCACTAGTCAAAACACCGGGCTTAGACTCTGGCTGGGGTAAATCGGCGCACGCATGCGCACTAGCCGCCTCTCCACACTTAGACGTGGTGGAAGGAACAGCCAACTGGACGACCCGAGGCACGGCCAAGAACGGCAGCCGGCGCCTGGGCGCAACAGGGACCGCAGCAGGCTGCTTGCGGCTATGGCGGCGCCGGTTCGTAACAATACCAAATACAAGGGAGAAATACTGCCAGACCATGACCAATAACATATTACCACCACATAGTAACTGAATACAGCCAGTTACAAGAGAGAAATACCACCACAACATAATCAGAGGACATAATAACTGAATATTATCACATACAAGGGAGAAATATCTCAACACTATGACCAGACCACATAAATGACTAAATAATACCACATACAACAGAGAAATACCGCCACACTGTGACCAGACCACATATTACCACCGCACAGTGCCCGAATAATACTATAATAATGATCATGAATAAAAACCATAATACTAATAACACTAATATTACCATCAGTACCATTATACACAGGAACTCTGTATATAGTGTCAGTGTACATGTAATACAGTGATCACCAGTGACATTATACTCTGTATATAGTGTATAGTATGTGTGTACGTGTAATACACTTACTTACCAGTGACATCTCGAGCTGAAGCTATTCATCTTTGCTTCTTCTCTTCATCTGGCACTGACCGTCATAATTTCTTCCTGCCATGACATGACTCTGCAGAAAATAACACACAGTCAACTATAGCTGATCACTCCTAGGGCACATTCCACATTTTTCCCCCAATTTCTCTACCACGTCAAATTTTTCTTCCTCCATGGAAGACAGTATCCTCAAAATTAAATTATATTACAGCAGCAATAATGTCCCCTAAGTTTCCCCTACCGTAATTATCTCCACTATTTGCCACCATAACCCAATAATGTATGTTCCTCATCCTGGCCCCATATAGTAATAATATCTCCCATCCTGGCCCCCTTTATTTAATAATGTTCCCATGCTGGCCGCCTTTATTTGATAATGTCTCCCATTCTGGGCCCCTATGTTCCC